>NW_020455499.1:4426978-4997925 GCF_003342845.1 Nothoprocta perdicaria | reverse complement strand
TGCTGAAGTCAAGGTAGACAACATCCACGGCTCTCCCCTCGTCCAGCAAGCCTGTCATCCCATCATAGAAGGCTATGAGGTTCGTCAGACATGACTTCCCCTTGGTGAATCCATGCTGACTGCTCCTCAGCAGCTTCTTCTCCTCCATATGCCTGGAGATTCTCTCTAGGATGAACCGCTCCATCACCTTTCCAGGGACAGAGGTGAGGCTGACCGGCCTGTAATTGCCCGGCTCCTCCCTCTTGCCCTTTTTGAAGACTAGAGTGACATTGGCTCTCTTCCAGTCCTCGGGCACCTCCCCTGCTCTCCAGGACCTCTCAAGGATGATGGAGAGAGGCTGAGCAATAACCTCAGCCAGTTCCCTCAGCACTCTTGGGTGCATCCCATCTGGGCCCATAGATTTGAGTGGCCAGTTTGCCTAAGTGATCGTTAACCCAATCCTTCTCAACCTGCGGAAGGTCTTCCTCTATCCCATTTACATCTCTTCCATTTGAGCCCTGCAGTTCATGGGGGGGGTCGCCTTAACAGTAAAGACAGAGGCAAAGAAGGCATTTAGTAACTCTGCCTTCTCGGCATCCTCTGTCACCAAGGCCCCTTCCCCATTCAGCAGTGCACTAACATTTTCCCTCATCTTCCTCTTGCTATTGACATACTTATAGAAACCCTTCCTGTTGTCTCTCACTTGCCTTGCCAACTCTAATTCCACCYGGGCTTTGGCCTTCCTCGTTCCGCATCTGCAATCTCTGACAATGTGCCTGTATTCCTCCTACGTGGCCTGTCCCTTCTTCCACAAGCTGTACACCCTTTTTTTTCCTCACTCACTTTGCCCAGCAATTCCTTACCCATCCATACAGGTCTCCTGCCCCTCTTACTCGACTTCTTTTTTGTGGGGATACACCGATCCTGAGCTTGGAGGAAGTGGCGCTTGAATATCAGCCAGCTCTCCTGGACCCCCTTTCCTTCTAGGACCCTGACCCAGGGGACTACTCCAAGGAGCTCCCTGAAGAGGTTGAAACCCCTGAAGAGATCTGTTTCAATCTTTTCATAAAGATCTGGTCATAAAGATCATAAGCCCTGTTTGTGTATTAGCAATTTTACGATAGCCTGAATTCACTGAAAACTCTGTAAATTTAGTTCCCTGGTGTGTAAGTGTSAATTAGACTTGTGAAGTTATATAGCTCTTATCTCATTCCATTGTCAGTATGGCACACTTTTTACTAAATTAGCTGCATCTAATAATCTGTCCTTTAATTGTATAAGGCCATTTCTCATACTCTCTGTTACCTTTTTAGATTCCCTATCTACATCAGTTATTTCACAAGCTACTATGCTTTTAACAAATGAAATGGCAACTAACATCAATCAAGGCATGTATGTAAATTAGTGAAAAAAGTCTGTTTAGACACACAAAGTATTGCGATTCATGAGTTGGAGAATTATAATTCTGAAATCACATTTCTGCTCAGCATCTCCAGCTCAATTTTTGGCACATAACCATATTTTTCTACTTTAGTGCTGGCTGATATCCATGTTGAGGTTTTTCTATTAGCAGAGCCCATTTCCCCTAGCATTTCAGAGGGCTGCATTCAATTTCCTTTCAGGGAATTTGTGTAGAAAGGGGGATTGGCTCTGCATTCTTCTTAAATTTTGAAGCTACTTTCAGCTAGGTCTTTCATCATTATCCTTTTTTTCCCCGTCTCCTTGAATTGCACTGCTGAACTTTTCCTATCCTCCTCCACAACTTAATTGTTTCATTTCCTTCCATATATTTTTAAATGGCATCCATCTTCATCATCTCAAAAGATTCTAATCAAAAACGTGTCTTCCGAATTAATAAAAGTCCTTAGTTTTACGTGTTAGAAACCATACCTTGGTTTTGTGCATTAGAAAAACCAAATCAAGAAAAGGCATTTAGCCCTATTTTCTACTCAGCACTCAAAGTCCAAGCATATATTTTACTGTAATAATAAGTAATAATAGTAAATAATGATCCATACATAGTAAATAATGGTCCATACAAGTGATAAAAAGTAGGATCAGCTCCTCATGGCCTGAGTACACTAGAGTGATGTCGTATCCCGGACAGGGAAAGCCTAATAATCTCTTGTCACCAGCTTAAATAGAAGCTCCAGAAGCATCTAAGGTTAGACCTATTTGCCAGATGGAAATCTGTTGCTGTATGAAATTGAGCTGGCAGAAATGCCAGAAAGACACAGGGAATTTAGAGATGGAAAATGAGCACTGATAGTGGCGTAATTTCATTGCCATCTCCTAAATGCAATTTATTATTAGACTGTGAATATATGCAGGTAAATAAAAGCTAACAGCCTTTCATAACAGTTGCAGGTTGCATATTAAATAGCTATGGGATCAATATTGTATGTATTTCTGTGGTGTTAGCTATTAATTTAGAACAAGTCTCTGACCATGGGAGCTTAAAAGAGAACACAAAGAAGTGTGGATATTATGCATTTATAAGTCTTTTTAAAAATTAACTATTTACACAAACCAAGATAATTAGCTACTTTTTAAAACACTAATATATCAACCTCTTAACACAGCTTTTACTTCTGCAGTACAGTTTTCATGGAAGCATGTGCACGTAGGAGAAAGGTCTCCTCTTTCTCAGCCAGTTGTTAAAGCTGCTACCTACAGTGCTTGGTCAAATCTTCTGGGTCAACGGCCAGCAAAATCAAAGTTTCCACCACAATTATGGAGCCATCTACATCTAAATTACAGTAAGAAACACTTACCTGTATGATAGCAACCATGCACTTGTTTAATAAAARAAGTATAAATATATAGCAAGATATACCTAGTTATTATTATTACCTAGTTATTCTCCAAATCTCAAATTTCCTAACTCCAATGAACATTGAGTGAGGAACRCAGAAAAGAAACTCCAACATTTATATGCAATGCCCTGATCTCGTGTTCTGCACAGACATCATATTTACAGGATTTATTGCATTTTTTCCATTGTATTCTTCCAGTACTTGTGTGTTAACAGTAATTAGAGATTGTGAGCAGAAAACTGTCATATTTGTACACTTGCTTAAATACCTTTTTCAGTAGAGTATATAAGTTTTTCCCATTAAATCCATTGAGTCTTTCTTTGTCAAAACTGGGAAAAAAGTTGAATTTTTACTCATTAATACTGACTTCTTCTGTCTTAACCTAATTTCATGTTAATCCTCTTATAAACACAATTATCAAATACATTTACTTCTTTAAATGGTAACTTCCCAGTTTATATTCTATCACTCATTTGTAAAAAAAAAATGCTATTGAGTGTTACTTATACACTAGTGTGAATGTAATTATTTGGGACTACTCACAAGACTTTTTTCTTTCCAGTCCCTAGATTTATTCCTGTGGTTAATTAGTCAATCAATAGTTTTCCATAATTTAGATGAGCTCTTATAATCAAAATGCAACAGGTATCTTCCTCCTAATGAAAAATAAAAGACTTACAGCCCCACAGCTTTCTTAGCTATCAAGCATCTATTATATGATTCTCAGGGGTTTAGATATTTAGTGGACTGCAGAAATATTATAACATTGAACATACAATTTTAAAAACTAATAAGACTTTTGCAAATAAGTTTTATCTCTCTTCGGAGATGTTACTGTTATCAGAAGTAAAGGATTAGTGATACTGACAGTCGAGTTCATTTTTAGTAGCATTTCTGCCTAATTGCTTTGTTCTCTCTTTAAATGACATTTACACGATAGGAGTTTAGTTTAATTTCAGTGTTTGACAACCAGATATAAAGGCACTGAACGCATAGCTACTAAATTCTTTGCTCAGTAGTTTTTCTTTCATACATGACCTGGACTGATAACTGCATATTTATAAAAGCATCCACGCCCACATTTGACTTTTCTAGGACACATTACATGGCCAAATGTGTACCGTGTCTTCATAAGTAAAACTTCATAAAAGTACAACACAAACATTTAATCTTTGCAAAAAGAAAAGCAAACATTTAAGCCTATGTAGCTTTCTGTCTCAAAGCTTRCTGCAACAACGTCATGTTCTCACCCTTCCCAAAGGGAAAAGATTTGAAAACAGCAACTTGTTTTCTAGACAGTATAAAAATAGTTCCAGTTTATCTGAGCTCATTCCCTTGCTCTTCTGCAGAGGTATGATCTGATGTACAGTGAGTCTTCCAGACCACAAATACCGTCAATCCTGCCTTTCGCACAGTCATTGCTATTCTAGCATCTTTGCCAAATTATTTCACTGCCATTAACCCCATCCTCTGCCAGGGTCTTTTTTGTTTTTTGTTTTTTTGACCTCCTATGACAAAATCACAGCATCACCCTAAAACACCACGGCATGATCTTTCTCTTTCCTTTAAAAGCTTTTTAAAAGAATTTAATTCTTTAAAATAATATTGTGTTTTCATCATCTTTGCCTAAAGAACTGAAAGCTCCAACGCAATTTTGGTGGTCTGAGAATTAGCCCATCCCTTGCAGGAGGGCACTGGATGGAGTTAAGAGATTACCTATCTTGCTTACATCTTTTCAGCCTCATAGCTGCAAACCAACAGTGCCATCCACTGTCTCTGAGAATAATCTTACTCAAGGGATTTTCCCTACTGTTACCTTAAATAAAAGATACCATATTTTAGAGCGTCAGTGCTTGCAAATAATATAATTTTAGTACAGGCAAGAATTTAACACTTTTAAAGAGAAGATAAAAAAAAGGAAAAAAAAATAAAGAAAAGCCAAGCTATAATTGCAGCCATTTGTATGGAGGACTGAGTTCTATGGAAAGTATTGCAAGTGATTCGGATTTTTCCTCCCATGACTGTAGCCTTTTATAGAAATAAACTGGATACCATTGATTAAATAAAGGGCTGTTTCACATCAAAATCACAAATGGGACAAATTCTCACTGTACTACATTTCAGGCAGCACAATAAATTCTGGCACCAACATTTCCCTCAGCAGCAAAGTTGCCTGGTCTAAGTAGGTAAACTGGATATATTTGTGGACTATGCTCAGAAAAAAAGTGCTAAAATAKTGCTAAAACCTTGCTATTTTTTAATAGTTTCCTTTTCTGTCTGAAACCAAGTTGAGATATACTGCTAGATGCACAGTTCTAAAGATAATTCCTGCTGATCAATGAGGGAAAGAGCTTAGAAAGGACATCAGAAATTACTTCTTCACAGGGAAAAACTGAAAATGAGACTAGCAGAAAGTATTCTTAACATAAGCACAGAAAGTAASAAGTCAGAATAGGTAGTATATATACTACTTATAGTATACATACAAAGCTAAGCAGTAGTAAATAGACTAAAGAAATTAGTGTGCTAAATACTGCAAAAAAAAAAAACCCAGATAGCTAAGTGGAAACACTCAGTGTATTAAACACACAAACACCATAATTCAGTTCACAAAATTAAGATTAATGAAGTCACTGCCATGCTGGCCCAGTAACTTTTCAAATACACTGATGGAGTCCAAAAATATATCCAAAGATAGATAAATTAAAGCTTGATGTATTTCTCATGGACATTCATATTAAGCAGAAATTTTAATACTACTCAATTCCTTCAGATAAATTCCCATGCAACAAAAGCTGATACTAAAAAAAAAGTCTGACTTATTTTTTTCAAAAACAAGATTAATTCCCTAGTGCAATTATAGAACTTGAAATGTAATTCTCTTTAGAACTACAAAGGAATTAGACCAGAGAAGCCCTGTTAGGAATAAAGACTGATAAAAAGAAACAGCTTCAAAGGCCACTCTTATATTGCTGTTGCCTCGTGTCATGTTGTATCCTAAGCCTGAGCCACRCTGGTGTCTGCGGAGAAACAATGAGAAAAATCAGAAATGAAAGAAATCTCTGCGTCGCTTAGCATTTCAAATACTCTCCAGTCACACAGAAACGTTTGCCATTTTCTTTATTACATTTTTARATTCTGTTTAGGGATGTGCCTTTGAAATGCTTCCTAGTCACTTCCTAGGATGTTGACAGATCCATCACCATCTATCATTTAACTGTGCACTGGAAGGCAGAGGGTAAACCCAAAGCCACTGCTTCTGGTAATAGTCATGCAGTGATTCAAATTCTTTTACATAAGACTGTTGATTTATAAACAAAAACAAAATTAAAAAACAATTTATCCTGGGCAGTTCACATGAACACACACACTAAGCTGAGAATAGGGCCTGGAAAACCACAAGGCAGGAGGCAAAGCAAGGCCCTTCATTAATGYTCCTTCCATCAAGCCTGAAATGAAGGATATGCTACTTTACCTCAACCGTCACTTATCTTTTCAGCACAGACCAACTTAGAGTATTGGAGTTCATATATCAGCTTCATATAAGCTGCATTTAAAGTTGTTAAAGGAAGAAATGACATTAAGATAGATGCTGCATAAAAKAGCCCAGAGTTCTCTGAAATTTGTTCTGTTTTAAAGATAATCATATAAGCCATCATTTTCACTGGTCTGCATATAGACCACCCTCCCTTTACAAAAATAAACAAAACAACAAAATAAAAAAGCAGATAGATATAACTACTCTCCCTCACTGAAAGCCATGAAAGGCATCTAGATTCTGGTGGACAATTTACATTGAGCTGGTTGATAAARTTAGATAAACCCATAGAAACTAAAGCAGTGATTTAATACACAGATAACATAAGAAATTAAAAAAAATAGTCAAGCAGCAATCTGTACATTCTAGAAATCAGAAAAACTTTAAATGAACTTAAACAGCATTATATGTGGAACAATCTTTGTCCTTAAAAGTCTTCTGRATTTCTTCTAGCATTAAAAAGAATATTTAGTCTTTACAGCCCTGTTGGGGTTAAGGTGAAGCTTAAAACTAGTAGACTGGTCTTTCCTGATCGAGTATTTCCAAATTTAGAGAATGAAGGATGTGCCTRGCTGAAAGTGTGTGCTGCCATCCTAAACTGTTTCTGTACAGGAGCAATTAATATCAGCTTTGTTCTGTCCTCCTACATGTTGTTTATTACTCTCTGAATCAGCACAAAAGTAGGAAAAACATCAASCACATCCCAATTGCACTTCAAGCTTCAAAAACTACTACTTTACTTGAAGAAAAAAACATGTTATAGTTGGAAGAAAGTAGGTTTATGTCTGGCCATTGCCTAAAAACTGCAATGTGTCTGTGTTACTGACTTCAAGTAAACACTGATGTCTCAAAGTCTTAGGTCTGATTTTATTCTTAAAAGACTATGCCATAACAGTAAGTTAGWGGTATATGAAAGAAGTCCTCTTAAAATCCCCTTCTATTTATCCAAAATTATGAAATACTTGAGTAAAATCCATCTATGAGCCTCTCCTAGTAAAGATTTTGAGCTTGTCTCYTAGCTTTAGGTAGTCACCTCCAATTTTAACAGTTGTTTCCAAGAAAGGATCTTGAAAAGCTGAAAGAATAGCATAAACAGGCATTCAACAAGTGTCCAGGCCTTATCTGGTTGAAAACTGAGTATCCCCAAGGGGTTTCACAACCTCCCTCTGAATCCCTTTTCTAACATTTGACCACCTTCAAAAAAAAACAGAATTTCCCAAACTTTTTTTCCTAGCCCTCTTTCTCTACAGATCAGATAGAGGAGAAAAACATTCTTTCCAGTAATTTCTTGTTTGGTCTTGCATTGTTACTACTTGAGTTTGCTTCTCATGATTGCACTTCCAATTYTATAAGCAAYRTAATTCCTTGAAGTATCACAGTAAYTAACTTTAGCTAAAGTGCAGCTGTGCAAGTCCTGAAATGGCTCTACCTTGGGATAGCCCTGCAGCTTTCTTTAAACAGCTTCAATTTAGTCCTTTTTTGGCCAGATCCTTTCTCTTAAGCCTACTTCAGTACCACTGCCATCTTCTTTTTTCCCCCCAATCAAAAATCTTCAAGTGGGAAAAAAATGCATTTAAATTCTCTGCATTTTGGAACTGCAGAAATAGCAACACATAGACATTTCTACTGAAATTGGGCAAAACTACAAGCTATGAAAAACAGCAGTACCCAATGTGTCATATAAAACAGCATTCCAGGCTCCCACTGGATGTGGGATGTGGCTGTGGGATCCACTCTTTTATGTTCCCATTGGAGTTAAATGTTCACCAGTCAGTTCAGATTATTGAGGGTTAAATGTAGGACAGGCAGAACAAAGCCAAAAATAAGGATTTCGTACTGCATCTGAATGCTAATGGGAAGATATTGCAAAGAATTGGCTGTTTGTGTTATCACCCACAGTCTTTTCTTCAAGTTACTGTCCAGGTCAGTCTATAAATGAGCTTTCCCTCTTGWGTCAAATAACAGCTGGGAACCTTCACTGTAATAAAAGATTTCTTGGGTTAAGAAAAGAATGGGTTAAGCTGCAACTACATGAAAGTGACTGATTTGTTCTGCAAAATGCTGAGGCAATTGCACTTCCTATAATAAAAGTAGGAGGTGTGAGCTAAAGAGATAGGGGGAAAAAAGGTCTTCCTCTATCAGAGCTAGAAAGGGTGATCTTTGCTTTGGTGGATATTTTTAAGGGAGATCAGGCAAGTATAGAGTCTGAGTATCAAACTTTATATTCCTTCTCTTTCAAAAAAGTCATACAATAACAAAGACATTCATGCAATTATTTCATTCCTATTTACATAAGTGCATCATCATCTGTCTTTAATAAATCAACCAGCAACCACTATGGGGTAAGAATTTGATTCAGAAGGAAAGGATCAGACAACATATGAAAGAAATAATGGATAGATTCAAAAGAAAAGCCTTAATACAAAAAGCACACGGTCAAAATATAAAGTCAAGTCACCACTACGTGCAGTATCACTGAAGTGGCTAACCCGAGATCAAAAGCAGCACTGAGGTTGGCTCTTACCCCAAAGGGGCAGGGTAGTATTAGCACAATAGCCAGCAGGAAACAGCAGGAATCCTTCCCCTGTCTTGGAAAGGGAAATGGACTGACTGTCCTGCCTGACGCCTCTTTGCAAACACATTCCAAACGATGTTTAGAAGTATGGCAATAACTTTCAAACCAAAATTCATTCCAGTATTAATAGTATGCCTTATATTTAGATGATGCAACCCCCCCCAAAGGAATTTTACCATCATGAGGTTAGTAAGTAATGGCAACTGTCTGGAAAAAAAAAAAAAAATCTAAGTTGGGAAAACTGATCAAACACCAATAAACAATATGAGTAACAGCATAATTAAAATACTTCTATTTAACCACTACAAAAAGCCAGTTTAGTGGTTCTCTAGTATACCTTAAAAAATAATCACATATCCACAAGCTCTTTGACAAATACATTGATCACTAAGCAGACTAGGTAACAAAGACTGAGGTAGTGGTGACTTCAGATCAACTTGTCTTTGGGGTTACAACGCTATTAAATCATCTAATCCGTTACCCTCTACTGTCCTCTAAAAAAAGCCTTCGTTTCCTGCATGTTTCACCTACTCACTTACCCTGTTAAACTGCACCATATAAATGGAATTTACATCTCAAAAAAGTACCCTTGTCCAGTAATTCCTTATTATCAACTCAAGTACCTAAGACACTTAGTAACAGCTAAGGATTTAARGGGAACAACAAGCCGTCATTAACTGGAGAAATGCAATTCCTGCTAAGAGTCTCACCCACAAGACAGAAWTAACATTCCTTCTCATTTGTAGCCCCAAATCCTGATCAACAAGAGCTTCACATTCAAAGAACATCAGCAGGTAGTTAATTGATATCACATGTATATTATGTGTCGCAGAAGTTTATGCTACAGGAAAGCAGGAGTTTCTGATGAAAAAGCACACCAGCCATGGTTATAAAAAAAACTGCTATTTAGCCCCAACAATAGTTATACTAGTTTAAAAACAGCTAACAACCTCTGCCATCAGCACATTCCAAATCCTAGTGTACAGCCAGGAAAACTCTATCCAGACTCACTGCTGCCTCATGGCATATTTCATCACTTGAACGTGTCCCTCTCCTTGCTACTCATCCCCTCAGGATCCAGAGTCCACAGCAAATGAGTGCCATTCTACTRCAAAACAAGCCTTACCTAGATTTAATCTTGATTAAAAAGTGGATTTTTTAGATTATTATTATATCCTCCTAAGCCTCAGCCCACAAAGCAAAAGTGACAGGAGGCAGTCTCCAAAAACACGACTGAAATAACCTCTGGATGCAGCTGGCAGAACCTCTGCTCTCCCTGTGCACTGCCAGAATCTTAATTCCCACCTAGTGTTCTCAGCTAGCTTATAACCTGGAGAAAACCCACATTTCTCTTGTATACCTCTGAATTCATTGTTTTTTATGAAATACTTTCAATCCAATTTAAGGAGAAAGAAAGAGAAAAAGACACAGAGGTTATCGGAGACCAGGATGAACTCAAAGCACAGAAAGCCAATGTCATTTCAACAAAAGCTGAATGGGTATATTAAATAGCTATTTCTGAATTCTATTACAAAGAAAAGGGAGCAACCTACTGCTCATTTTTGTCACTAGGTGAGTTTTCCATGCCAAAAATTCAGCTGCTGKATTTCATAGCTCTCCTCATCTTAGGGTGGCTTTCAGCTCTTTACAAAGGGTCAGTAAAAGCCCTTTGAAACTGCACAAGACCTTAACGTGAGGTGTCCCYCAGCACACTAAACATCACCCTTGATATTCTCCTCTGCTCCAAGCTAATGTRTTTTAAAATGTGCTGATGCCAAAAAATCAAAAGCTTTGCATCTCTCTTGAATTTGAATTGCAGGTGCTGGGGAGATGATCATACATAGGATAAATTCAGTGTTCGGATACATGCAGTGCATTAACATAGGCTGTAGAAGATGTTGCCAGTTTGTTACGATAGAGGAAAAACTGTGGACTGTACAAAAGCAACTACCARATTATTTCTGTGCTATAACACTCTCTGCTGGAATCAAGTTCTCTAACATGTTTTTGTTAGTTAGAATAGTAGAAAGTTGAAGGAAAAACGTGCTGCAAGAAAAAGAATATGGGCATAGTATTATGCACAACCCATTAGCTTCTAAAACAGCTGTTTTTTACCTTGTAAAATAAAAAAAAAACACAAAAATACAGCCTGGGCACAGAAGCTTACAGTAGAAGAATCCTTATTTTTAATTTTGGGTAAGCTTCCTTAATTCTGTGTAAACAGCTGTTTCCTAAAACTTTTTGTTTAAATGAAATAGTAACAGTTTAATTGCAAGTCTTCAACTTGTCCACTGATTAATACTATTAACTTTTAAAGAACTGGTCATTATTTAGATAGGTGTGTTAATTCATTCAGGAAAAAAATAGCAAGACAGATTATTTTTAGAGTCTGCTTAAGAAACAAACACCACCATCTTTCATCCCTTCATGTCCCAATGACAAGTCATTGGGCTTCACTGCTTTAAACCATTTATTAGCAGATGCTGATTGAAGGGGATACTTCCCCACATTCTAATTAAACCATTTTTTAATTCCTGCTCTGAGGACATAAAAGCAYGAGAAACAAGATGATTACCGACCAGTGCAGAAGTTCAATCAATACAGCCCRATTCATTCGTCATGTTGTTTTATAATCCAAATAGAATAGTCATTACGTGTTACACAGCAAATGTAAACAGCCAGTATGTTACTGCCAGGCTCCAAGTTCAGCAACACTAATTACTGATACCCTTGTCCACCACAGGGTTTGTTATTCGTGTATTTATCTTCGGAATACATGATGTTTACTATGTACAAGAGTGAGCTATGGTTTCTTTGCTTACAATTATCTTGATGGTGCCTAGTGTCTCCTCATTTGAAGGATTTGTTGGTAATTTTACTCCCGTGTTAGCGCTGGGCACAAGCAAAGTAAGCATTTGCCTAGCACCACAGATTGCTAAGGGCAGCAAAACGAGCAGAGCAGCTGCCTGCCCTCTCCAGGCCTGACCCAAAGCCAAGTGAGGGCTGCCCCTTCTGGGGGCTTGGAAAAATGCTTCCATGTGTGGGGTACAAGAGGGGCAAGTGTGAATTTCCTATTTGCTCCCTGCTAGGGACTTTTTTTTTAAAAAAACAATTCCCATGCATAACAAAGTAAATCTTAATTGTTTCACACCACGGTTTCTGCTGGCACAAAGATAAGTTTTCAGCTAGTATTCAACTATATGCTACTACTAACTTCAAAAAGATACCAAAGCCTCAAGCAGATGACAGTAGCTTTCTGTCATGCAAAGCCTGTTGCACCTTCCTGGGATATGCCCAGATTTGCCAAAAGAATCTATAGGAGTCCAGGTAACTTAAATGTATATTTACTCAATATAGTTCATAGAAAACAAGCCTCTGAATCCTAGTCTGAACAGTATTTCAGTTATGGCTTGGGGAATAGAGGAGAGGAGAGAAGACAGACACATACAGGACTTCCCTCAAAATTTCCACGAGAGGACCAAAAAAGCCATAAGCACAGGATCCTGCAAAGCTGAAGGTTATTTGGACTCTTCTAGATGTTCACTATTGAGGAGACAAGACAAAAAAATGGAAATTAATAACCTAAACACAACTCAGCACGCGAAGCCAGCAGAAGTTCCTGAAAAGGCAGTGTGCCCTATTTATGCTACTTGTAGCTTCGGTTTCCAAAAGCTCCCCGGAGGAGAGCTGCAAGGGCAGCTATTCATCACGGAGACCCCAGCAGCACAGCTCTTTTGCAAGGAATATTTACAGCTGCAGTAATCCATAGACTACATAAAGAAATTCTAATCCAGTACTGATGAGCTGCTTTTCTTTCCCCCTGGACCTCCGTGGCTAGATGCCACTTCCACACCCATTTCTGTCTGCAGAAGGCCCTGCAATGCAACACTTGTGTTTCACTGTGCCATTGCACCTGCCTTTGCTGGACTGCACAGCAGACAGCTACTATTAACATAAATTGTCTTGTTTCATAARGATTTTCCTGCTTTAGATCCCTCTCTAGGTTTAAGCTACAAGCTTAGTTGCTAAAACAAGTTACCTTATAGAAGCATTTGATTTTAAAGCAATAAAAATCCCCAACTCTACRTTATGCAGCTAAACTAATTCTGAGAAAACCAAGCAGCAAACCTGGGAAATAAGCATGTATCTTTTTACTAACGTGATTAAAAATCTATTTATTCTTAATGTACATWTTTTTCTTAGAGTGCACACCATTTGTTTGCACATTTACTTTCTTCAGTCTCACCACTGCAGCTCCTGCTGAGGTGCATTTACTTTACACCCAATGACTTGTGTTTAGAGAACAATAGTACACACACTGGTATTTACTAAGCATGAATATTCCGTAATGTGCTTAGGGATTCCCTAGCTGATTGACTTCCTTGTCATTGGAAACAGCATTTCTTCATTTATTTTAAATTTTCATACAGAAAATATAGGTCATCCTTTGTCCCTGAAATGATATTGATTGCAGAGAAAAAAAATTATTGTTACAGAGTGAAAGAAAAAGTGAAGGAAACTTCCTATGAGAGCACAGCAGTATCCTGCATTTAAAATGCCACATTGCTCAATTTTTCACCACATTCACAGTGAAAAAAAGTGCATAACTAGACCAGTCCCAAGGACAACGTATTGTTGCRAGAAACAAGCCTGCTGCATTGCCAAGAGGAGTTCCAGTGAGCTGCTGAATCCTGACAGGGGTCAGAATTGCATAGACTCCAAAAGCAACAGAATTTCTAATAAACTAGCTTCAAAGAAAAAGTTCCTGGGGGCTAAATTTGAGTTGCAAGCTCATCATTGCAAGCAATTCAGAGCTAAGCTTTGTGTGCCAGTACAGCTCTGGTTTTACATGCAGTAGAATAGAAAAAACTCAACTCCAGACAAATTCATTGAATTCATTATTAATCACTATTTCCACTAAATCTAATACACTTGATTTCTGTGAGGGTATTTAAAGGAGCTTCTCAGGAAAAGGAACACCAGCACACAATATGATTGAAAGCTGATGTTGAAATACAAGATATCCATAGAAATATCACATCCATAAAAGCAGACCTTGACATTTTAAATTGAAATGTATCATTTTCAATAAAATCATGAAAAAATTTCTAATATGAATTGGTTTAATTCCTGTGACTCATGAATCACTCATTTCATAGAATAAGTACATTCAAAAAAGAGTTTTATGTGCAGATTTAGGAACATTTTCTGCCTTTCCTTATCTTAATAATAGATCACATGTACATATGATCACATATGTACATGTGATCACATATGATACTTATAGATACAATAGATCACATATGATACTTATGTTCTTGAAGGTTGCTACCACATCTCCTTTTTATATCTGCATTTACCAGAAGTTTATTTTTAAGAATCAAAGCTATATAATTGATTTTTGCATTTAGGTCTGTTTTCAAAATTAAAGCTTAATTTTACTTAATATTCATTTGACTATTCGGTAGAATACACATGTGAAAGTTAAACGCAGACTAATGAATCTTATGATCCAGTCTATGCTCAAGAAGTGTTACATGTTGGTCATTAGTATCAAATTAGACAAGAGGAACCTTCTGTTATCATTCACCAAGAATCAATTTATTTGATTCAATAGAACATCATTTCAACTTACTTTGACTCTGAAAATCCAACTAAGTATACAGATTTTTATTTTAAATACAATGCTTCAATTCAAGCACTCATGGAGAAACTATATTGGGAGTGCCATGSAAAGCAAAGTAGTAGTACACATGGGCAGTATAGATATTTGTCATACAGCAAATTTATTTTGCAGTTTTCCTTGATGATTGTGCTGATTCAGCCTCTTCCCATCACTACGCCTAAAACTAACACTCACTTATGTGATCATGATAAAGTGTCCCCTTATATCTGAAAATGAATGGTAAAAATATTTATATTATGTACAAGTGACAGCAAAACACATATTCAAACTGCTATGCATGTGTCATAACTGTTGACAAGTAGATAAAAACATYGATTTTAATGCTTTTTAACATTATGGTCGTGGCATCTATTTATAGAATGCACTAAACATGACTCATCCATCTAGTAAAATCACAAATAACAGTTTTAATGCACAATATAACTAAGTCCTTTCTGACTCCATAAAAATGAAACCTACCTGCAGAAGAAAAAAGACATGTTGCTTTAACAGTATGTTATGCCACATATGAATTACAGATTATCCTGAACCAACACACTTTCTTTTCCCCCTAAGAAGTTTCCCATTAGACTCTATGAATTAAGCCATACTTGAGTTGKTTTGTTTTGTTTTTTTTAATTAATCAAACAACAAGAAACCCCCTCAAGTCTATGAACTGACCATACAGGCCTTCTCAAATTTTAATCTTGACATCCATATTTTTTAAACTAGTTTCTCATAGCCTTCTTTATATTAAATTCATATCAAAAACCTGCATGGGATGYATGGTAGAATTTCCTTCACCTCCTTTTGCAACAAATTGGAAAACATTTACTAGTTTTCTGATGATTGCTTTAGAAGTGTTTCAAAGCAGAAACAAGTTGTAGAATGTCAGTATGAATTTATCTTTCTTAAGCACATTAGTCATTAAAAATAATTTAAAAATACAAATAGTTAATAAGTTTACTTAAACTATATGCACCATAATATGGATAGTAGGATTGTTTCACCGTAGTGCTCTAGATTAGAGGCCCTTGGAGTGTGTTTGCTGAAGACTAAAGTGTTGCTTCTCTGAATAAGGCTAAAAAACACTTTTTTCATTTGCATCAAATCATTCAAATCACAAGTAAATGAAGTCTGTTATTTCAGTGCCATTCTAACTACAAGTACAGAATGCCACATCTTAGGAGAATGTTAATTAGAGCCAACTACGTACTCATTTGCAGGCAGGTCAGTCAAGCTAAAACGCAATCATTCCTTCTCAACAAATTTTATTTTTCCTTTGTACACATGTCTGTTATTAAAGAAATACATTTTCATGGATCTACGCTTAGTTATGGCTCCTAGGCTACATCAGACATAGACCAAAATAGAAAGGTTGCTTAAATTGACTTATTCCACAAAGGTCACTCTAGGAACATCCTCCCTAATATGCAACTCTCCTAGTTTCAAAACTAGGATCTTGTCATTCCTTTGGTGTGTCTCTGCAGGAGATTAAAGTCTACTGTGGAAAATACCAGTATCAGCTAGGCACCGTTAATAGCAGAGTTTTATATTTACTGTCKCGAAATAAAACTGAAAATTAACTCTGAAATGTTACCTATCAAACAGTTTTAATTGCAACTACTACAAAGTAATGTACAACTACATTAACAAGGGAAATATTTTCCAAGTAACAACTTTATTACTACACTTACATATTTGAATGTCCATTAGTTAAGTTATTCAATTGAATAAACCCAGCATTCTTCCCTCCTTTGTCCAGAATCTATGAAAAGTAGCATTTTATGCATCATAAAGGAGAGAAATCTATATGTCCTCTAGAAGAACTTTCTTACACAAGAATTCCTTAAGTTTTATTTATAATGATGGCTTTAGAATTTAAGGTAGAATTAAGGGTTTTGTTGACTGAATAGTTAAGACTGAAAAGTAAAACAAATATTTTAAAAAGGATTTGCACATATGCAAAAGCCTTGGAGCATGAGGGTTTCCTTGTTAAAATAGTCATAAGAAGGTATCAGCACCACCACAGTCTGTGATGCCCATCTGTTCTGACAAGAAAACCAGAACACTGAAGTCAATGTCTGCATTCCCTAGATAAAACAGTTGGTGTTGGGAACTCAGCATCCACAACATATGCATCTAAAGGGCTTATTTTGAACTGTTCTGTAGCTGTGAATGAGTTTCCTATAGCTGCTGAAAGCACAGCTCCTCCTGAGGAACATCTTTTGATTTAGTTTTATCCAAAGGAAAGCCAGTTCATGAGCTTAAAGGTCACTTCACAGTAGTAGATAAGGACAACTGGATGCCATGCTTCAAAATGAAAGACTAGAACAGTGATGCAGACACAAGGTGAGATGGGGGAAGCAGGTCAGGGCTGAATGTGTATTACCCCTCTGAAAAATATAGCCATGAACTTTTCTCCTCGAAGTATCCCTAAATTACTTGCCTATTCTTGTTACAATATAATGTTTTATGGAAGTTGCATGAATTTCAGGAAGGATCATATTGCCATATCACATGACTAAAACTAAGCAGAAAGGACTAGTTTATTGGGCCAGGCTTTGCCTYCAGTAGGAGCTTCAGGCTTACTGTATCCTACAGACTTACGGCTTGGTCTGAGGTCTCATCAAGAACCTGCCTTTTCAGACTTCGGGGTTAACTTCAAAGGAACAAGGCCAAAACCATGAGTTTGAGATCAGAAGTGTTATGATACCAGCTGTTATTATAAAGTTAGTATGCAGATTCACTGTACCTACCAGCATATCAAAATAATCTAAAAGGCACCGCTTAAATATAACTTCTAACTTTTCACCAGCTGCCTGCATTCCACAAATACAGTTTTTAGTTGATTCTACCGGTAGCTGCTTCTGATTTGAATAGACAGTATCACTTCAGTTTTATTTCTGACAAGTTCAGATTTAGAAGAATAATTGCTGATGAAATAGAAATTGTATTGAGTTAGGTTGAGGCTGAGAAGAAATTTTTAAGAAATAGATTATGTTGTCAAAGTACTGTTATATATCAGACGACTTGATGGAAGATAGATTACAAAGGAAGGAAGTTTTTATAAGGAGCTTAGATTACAAATATGCTTGAAGCTGAAAAAGTGAAAGAAATTCTTTGAATGCAGATTCTTTGAAATGGAAAGTAATAAAACTGCTTCCTTTTTATCTAAAAGTGTACCACTGCAGTTCTGCTTTTCAGCTTCACCTGCTTTGAGATCTAAGAACTCAGGTATCTAAAATACACAYAGTCTTACAGGTGATCAGCGATATTAATTGTAGTCAGAATCACCAGACTGATAGAGATACAGTGCTGACAGTTTCTACTGCTAAAAATCAAGATCTAGGTACTTCAGAGTCTGTCTTAACTGATGTCYGAAGCTGCATATAAGAAATAACAACATCAACTTCAGTGACTTTGCTAGATTAAGCAGGGCTTGAGTGTGATGTTTAAGTAGCACTCAAGACTATAAACAAGCATTATACAGCCCTTGGTGTAAGCTGTAGCACTACAGTTTCAGTGAGTTGGTTACCTCCACTTGAAAGATTAACTCTGTGGTATACCCATATGTGCTATAACAACATCTGACAGCAACAGAAATTATCCAGAAAGGGGAAAAATAGAACAGTTAATGCATAGCACTTGAACAGATAAAGCAAAGTACAAAGCAGTTCTAGTAGGGTGATGAGACAGATGTTTTTAGAGAGTCTACTCAAACAGTACAGTAAGTTCCACTATTTGCTATGTTTTTATTTCAGCTACTGACCCCAATAACTGAAGATGAAACATTACAGAGAAGGTAAGAGAGCAAGTGGGAGAACCTCACCTACAACATATCTTTGAGTCTATTTCACTGAAAACTATGTCAATCAAGGACCTTAATTCTGACCACATCTGCTGAAACATGAAGAAACTTGGCCTTTATTTTAAGCGCTCAATCCRCATCAGATTTCACTTTTTTTTAAGAGTCATTTGTTGACTTGCTTAGTTTGTTTGCTGCTAATACTCACTTAAATATCTGCTGTATTGCTACTTTGCAAGTTCTCCGTCTWTTTTGTGTATTTAATTTTACCTTCRCAGTTASAAACATAACTACTGCCTTTCTCACCTTTCTGGTTTTAGTCTGTCTTTATTCTGTTAAATTTGTTTTAGATTCTGCCTGGTTTCYCAGGAGAGCCTCCAAACAAAGTGAATTCATTTCAAATATCATCAGCAAATTAATACATTTCCTCTTCTGCCACCCAACTTAATAAAGYACTGGAAATAGCTGGATATGGTAATCCCTGGAAGACCAAAGCTTCTGAGTTCAAATACTGTTACTGACTCTTCATTCCCCTGTGAGCTCATCTCAGTGACTTTAGCCAGATGAGATCTGCCCAGTCAACTAATAAAACTGCCACCAGTATCAAAGCTTTACTAAAGTCAATAAACATATTACTACTTCTACCTTAACAACATAGGAAGCTACATTGGTTTAGTGTGCTTCATTCTTGAAGWATTTGTTATTTAACATCTTTTCACTCCCTATCTGTTTACTGGTTGATAGTTTCATAATCACTCCCAAATTTGTTTTARAGATTTAATTTAGGGGCTAATGCGTATACAATTTCTTAAGTTTGGTTCCATATTTAAGAAGGATATTGTTTGCCCTTAAAAAAAAAAAAAAGCAGACCTCCTTTCTAAATACAGAATCATAGAATCCTTAAGGTTGGAAGGGACCTTTAGAGATCGTCTAGTCCAATCCCCCTGCACATGCAGGGTCACCTGGARCACGTGGCACAGGACTGTGCCCAAGCGAGTCTTGAAGATCTCCAGAGAAGGAGACTCCACAACCTCTCTGGGCAGCCTGTGCCAGGGCTCTGTCACCCTCACTGTCAAGAAATTTTTCCCTAAGTTCCTGCGGAACTTTTTGTGCTTCAGTTTGTGAAATAATCTGCAGTCAAGACAATTATCAGCAATTCCAAGATTTATGCTTCCTTCTTACACACTCTGAAGAACTCAACTGGGAAGAACTGCTATTTTGGAAGCACTTCTTTTATCTAAGTACAGCTTAACTTCTCTGTTCACACCTATGTGTTCTTACCCTTTTCAGATTTATATTATATAATTATGTGCTCAAAATTACCCTCTTTCTGTGGAAAGGCAGCTGATTTTATATCATCTCTTCCTGCAGCACTCCCAGCCCCTGGTGTAATATTTGTTATTTTAACACTGGACAAGAAGTTATCAGGTATCCACCTGAGTGTAATGGTCTAGTTATTTCCTGTTGAATCTGAGTCATTAAAGAGATATTACAGACAGGACTGATAGGATTGCCTAAGCAAGCAATCCTGTTATAAAGCAGGGTTTTCACATGGTCTTAAATTCACCCAAGTAACTGTCCACACTGAAAATTATGCATTATGTCTGCTTCGAGTTGCTTATCATTTCAGTCACAAATAACTCAGCTATTCTCCAGAACAAGACTAAGTAGTGAACTGTGTTCATTGCATATTGCATTGTGTTCACTGCATATCCCTATGCTGGACAAGGAACCTGGGCATTGAAGCAGTTGCCTAGCAAGGACTTACCTCTTGCTGCTCCTAGCAAATGCCACCAAATCAGAGTGCAGGACGGTGCAAGGGAAGGAAAAAGGACAGACACAAACACCACCTGTTCCTCCTTTACAAAGCATTATCAGAAATAAAGAGTTATCTGCAAAGAAGCAAAGACTTCTCAGTGAAGAAGCAAAAGGTCAGAGCTTCTTTGCAGTGGTGCAATTGCATTGGATGCCACAATGGGTTTGGTACTGCACACTGTGCTATATCCTGCTATACAGCAGGTAAGTACCTCCAGGATCTAGCCATATTATGGTAAATTTACCTGAGATGATGCCTTGGCATCTTTCTCCCTCCCCGGAGAGCTGCCACGTTACACGACTTCACGTGTTTGTAAGCTAATTCAAAAACTGAATACAAATGCAGCATTAGAGAACACTGTGCACACTGTAACTCTCCCAAGAGAGATTTAGACTGGCAGAAAAATGATGTTACACCACTTTAGTTCGTGTAAAACTTTCTCAAATATTATTATGTTTTATTATTCTGAATTTTACCATGCGATTTCTTTTCCAAAAGACATCGCTTAGTAATAAACAAATATTCTAGTCTAAGTTCATGCTAAAGAAAAGCAGATACATTTTCAGACCTTGCCTCTTTGATATCGCCTGTGAGGATAGACTAGAAACCTATGAGGTAATGTCTTTAACCCTCCAAATCTTTGTTATCAAATTTGGGCCGTTAATCATATGCCTCTGGCTACTGAAGTCTGACAAGCTTCTGTGCATCAACAGAATTATGTCTTGTTCTCCCCAGAATCAGATATAATGAAGTTGCTCATTAAAAATAATGAGCTGCTTTAGTAATGAGCCCTGATCTAGAGCTTCAGTCTGCGGAATATCTTCTTTTCAATTGAAACATAATTAGATTCAATTGAGGTCCCCAAGTTSAGATATTAAAGACAAGCACAAAAAATCATACTTAATTATGAAAACTGAATACACTAGATATAAGCTTTCAAAGACTCCCATCTAGCATGTATAGCATTAAAACATGAGTAAATATTAGTTAAACTACTAACATTAAAACTATTGGGCAATCATAGTCCTTAATTGATTATGAAACTAATGCTACAAAAGTGAAGCCATTATGTTTACACCCAATTACCCAAGGACAATTGTTTACATATTTAATGCTGGATTTCAAGCCATTAGCTTTAAGCTCAAATGATTTCAGTTAACACCAGTAAGAACYGGTGAAGACTGACACTGATAAACTCCAGGCCATTAATTTATGTATATAATGGAAAATTGCTTTGGTAAATGCCAGGTACACAAAGTTAAAAACATTCCAGCCACAGCGTGAATACCCAAGATCCATACATATGTATCAAAGCAAGGAGGTTTATAACAAAAGGAGGTTTTAACAAAAGGTGATCAGTAGCTCAATCCTTTTACAACCAGATGATAATAATATACCATTGAGCAGTTCTAAAATGCTGCTTACTGTGCCCACTGTAAAAWAGGTTCTCTTTAAATGACAATGAAYTATATTTAAGGGCAGTTAGCTCAAATAGCTTGGCCCAACAAGTTACAGCTCCTGCCGACTTCTGAGCGTCCTCTTTAGCAGAGACTCTAAGCAAGAGTCTTGCCTTTTCCTTTCACTGCTGTTCACTGCTATTTCCTATTCACGCAAGCAATCAACCAGTGCACGATATCAAAGGAATGCTGTTAAGTTTTGCAGTTGTCTTCTATTCTTCAAATATCTTCTCTGCACAGTATCAGGGCTAAGCATGGCCATAAAAAAATCTTACCATGACTTGTGAACCTGGCTGTTTTAATGCATATGCAAAAAAGAATTAGCACTTCCAGCAATAAAAAAGTCTATAAAAAATTTGATCAGCATAGATTACCTCTAAAGGCCAAGCTTCCCTGCTGGGATAGCCAAAGGTGCAAACTAGTGTGAATTATTATCAATGAGTTTGCTCTAAAGCCACTTCGGAAGAAACAGGCTGAGGTCATTTTCACACTCAGAAGTGCTCAGGAGAGCTGAAAATGGTCACAGCTGTGACCATTAACTGTTAAAGCTGTTGTTAAACCATGTTGCACAAAGTGCATTCTGCATCAGGAATTCCTGAAGAGCAAACAAAAGCATCTCCCACACACACACAGCGCATTGCAAGATCTAAAGTTCTCTGATTACTTACTAATCCTATGGATTATCCAATTATGGAGACCCAGTGGGGCACCTCAGGAGAAACCAGAGGGATCCTGTGTCATTTCTATGTGGCTTTGTAGAAGTCTTTCAGGAGCCATGAGACCTGGAAGTCCTCCTTGGGTCCCAGCTCCAGGCACATTTCCTGAGCACATCCTGGCTCCTTTCTACTCCMAGTTGGAAAAGAAAAAGACCAACTCAGGTTTACCAGCCACAAAGTATCCATGACATGCTCCCAAGATGTGGGAGGTCCAACCAAGGGGACCTAGGTGGTCCAGGAATTAGACACATTTGCTATCCTATCATCAACTATCTACCATCTATCTACTTTAGCAGTAAGGAGGAAGAGATTTAATATTGTAGGACAACACTTTTTCCTGACCGTTTATATAAGAAATTGAAAGAGTCTTCTGCCTTCAAGAATATTGGTCATTTTTATACTCTCCAGTGCCTATGTAAACCAGCAGGGTTTACACAGCAATAAACACAGGGCCATGAAAACCAAAACAGCTACATAAGACCATTTAAATGATTTATTTTCTTCGTTTGCAAATTGTCTTACAAAATTTCTAAATCTTAATCTGCTTTGCATATAAGCATGAAAAATGAGCAGGTGTTCTAGCTAACATACTTTGGACAATTTCTGTACTTAATTTTAAATAAAAGTACTTATCAGAAATATAAGAGATTAAAGTCACTGACAAACACAGCTGAACATCTATTTTGCAGTAATGGAAGCTGAGATGAATTATTAATTATTATATGTGCTGCATAAAGATAGCAAAACACCAACAGAATTTGATGCTATTGGTAAAAATATGCACCCTCCCATTTTTGTACATTTACAAAGGTGTTTTTACCCTGTGCAGTGGGTTAATTATGATCTACAAAATGTTCGGTAATAGAAAATGCAATTTTATCCCTTTTTAATCTTCATTTTTCATTCCTCTGCTTTTTAATCATTTGGTTCATTGACCACTTACTTGGTTAATTTCACTGAATTATTATATTGAGCCACAGAATATTGTACTTTTATCTGTGAGCTTAGAAAGGTAGCTCATTACAGAACTTTAATAACTTTAAAATAGACTTTGGCATGAGCCAGGAAACCTTATAAAATTGTTCTACAACATTTACCATGCCTTGGTTAGCAGAACTCAGTTTTTGAGTGGGAGAAAAAAGAAAATATTCAAGTTGAAAAGCAGCAGCATGTTATCACAYGTGTTCATTACTTTTTAGGAAAAACACCTCCTCTCCCCAAGACTGAGACCACAGACTGACTCCAGATGTAAAGGAGATGACAAAGCATTAAAATCTTTGAGCATTTACAACTTTTAGATACATATCTGCCTGCATCAGACCTCAGCTACAGCCCTGACTAGATAAAGTTGTATACATTCACTCAACTCAAAATAAAAACCAGTTTCAAAAAGATTACAAGATGAAGACTAAGGTTGTGCTGCAGGAGTGTCAACAGAAACCAGGAAAATTGCTGCACAGAGCAGACAGAGGCCAAGTGGAGATGCAGTAAGAAGCASAGAGACAGTTTGAGGGTAAAAAAGAAGAGCACAGATTAAAGGGAGCTACAAGCATTGTGAGGAAAGAAGTTTGGGCAGCTGAGGGGAAAAAAAAGATCAATGGAAAAGACAACAGATCAAGTGAGAGATCTTGGAGAAGATAAAGGATGACAGCCTGTTAGAAAAGGAAAGATGATTCTTTTGCCCACTGCAAGGAAGTAATCAGAACTTAGAGCTGTGAAACCAAAAAAACAAATGTTCATGCTATAATCCTGAAAAAAAAGTGGAGATTTAAAGGAAAGTAAAACAAGGAAAAAAATAAGGAAAAGGTGAAAGAATATTAAGAACATTATCTCAGAATGGAGCAGCATCCATTGAGTTCCCAATTGCAGAGTAATAGAGAAGAGCACCATTTGGGAGGGGAAGAGCAAACAGAAGACAGTAAGAGATCCAGAAGTGTTTAAAGAGCTGTAAAATGTGCAAAGATCTCTCCCCTCTGCCCCTTTTCCCTTAGCAATGCTGATACTTGGCAGCAGGCAAAGTATAAAAGGATTTCCATCAAGATGGTCACATTGCGGAGATGGTTGCAGAAGTGGAGTGCAAATTATCTTCAATTAGAGATTTATGTTTCAGTCAAGTGAAAAGTGCACCCTCACATACTCATCCTCTTTACTCTTCTGTCACCATTTTCATTTCTCCTGCAATAACCCTAACCAAGATATGACCAGCAAAATAAAGAAAATTATATAGTTTTCTTTATGGTAATGAAGAAAACTTCATGGTTTTCTTTCATATGGTAAGAAAACTTACCATGTTTGCTAAGTCCTCCCCTTAAGGTAAAGAACCTCCCTCCCAGCAGGATTTTCCAGCCTCCCTCTGACCAATTTCAGCTCCAAAGCAGGGTTAGCAGCTAGCACAGAGATTCAAGTTGGTTTGGCAGCTTTTGAGAAGCAGCTGTGAGCTGTTTCTGCTCCCATTTACTTTGAYGAACACAGATGTAGGGCAATGTAGAATACCACTAGACACTGACCCCAAAACTTCAGGCCAGAAAAATTACGATTTAATTTAAGATTTAATTAAGAACTATCCACCATGACCAAGAAATAAAGCCTGCACTTCATGGGAACTACAACCTGCTTATATACAGATTAAAATATGAATTCAGAGTTTTATCAATATTATACCACAACTACACATACATCTCAAACTGCAGCTTTCTTTAGAAAATTAGAAAAAGCCCTGACAGTCTTAAGAATTCATACATTTACATAAAGATGGAAACATGATTGGTCTGGGAAAACTAATGCAAAAACACTGATTTTCTAGTAACCTAGTGATTGAATACCAGCCCAAACCTCAGAAGACAGAAATATTGAATTTAGTTAGGTGATAGAATCTTGAGTGTAAGAAGAATCTCTTTTTCTGTGCTCAAACACTGAAAACTCAGCAAGTCCCATTCTCACACAGTACCAATCTAATAACCTTGTTAATAAGGAGTTACCTGAGGAAGGGTCATTTACTACTGAAGTAAATTCCGATTTGTTCATGTTGGTTCTATTAAGACACTTTTGTTTTATTGTATGCAGGTATCTTTACCTGGAGCACTGCACTAGCACTGGAATCTTCTTATTCTTCCAGATACTGAGCTACTGGAGCAGTGACAAAGTAGATTTTAAAGGTGAAGTTCTCCTGTCTTCACTGCAGCTTCTCACTAAATAGAGMCAGGGCAGCTTGGCACTGAACAGGAGGAAAATTGAAAATCTAAAGGATATAGATGTACCAAAGAGGAGCAAAATCCASCAGCCACATTCACCTGCAGTGAGATAACTGTGCTGTATGCTGGAAGGATCCTCCAGCCCAAAGGCATTCCCATAGCAATATATCCATTTTCAGTTATTTATTTGAAAGTAATTGAAAAAAGAGGCTGCATAATCCATCCTCTGCTATTATGTCTGTGTAATTTCCAGCCGTCCCTAATGACAGGGGCTGTGCAATCTACTTATGCAACCTACTCTAGCGCTTACCTGCTCTCAGTGTTGATGGAAAATTGTTCTGAGCATCAAATCTAGTACTCCCTTGCTTAAATTTAATCTCATTACCTTCTGTCCCATCCACTTTGTCRTTTGCTGCTCTCCTCCCAGCAGCTGTTTTAAGTTTTAGGACTGAAAAGTGTATCTTTATTCTTCTCACACTGTTTTTTTTTAAAAAAAAAAGAAAAGAAAAGGAGGCATAGGAGCAATTATTTTATAATTTCAAGGCTTCTAATCTTTACATTGAACTCACCTGAATTCTCTCAGTTTCCCCGGATCTTTCAGGAAAAGCAATGCTCAGAACCAAATTCAGCCTCTAACCACAGCTGATTATAGCAGAATTTTTCATGCAGCTCAGGCAACACACGCCAGCTTATCCTACATGTCATTAAGTAACATCCCACAGGGAATTTGGAATCAAGTCATGATTTAAAAGCTTGTCCTCCAAGACAAGAGTTCAAATGTATTCTCAAGCAATAAGAATGATAGCAAGATGCTATCAGCTGAAGAGGGTCCGATTTCTATCCCATGAGTTAACACAGATTTATGTTAAAAATGCACTCCATACTGCTACCAATTACATCTGCTGCTATTTTCAAAAAAATTCATSATTGTCAGATCTCACATAAACAGAGTTTCAGCACTTCCAAAAGTGTGCAATGTTTGTTTGGGGAAGAGTAGACATGTTTATCTGTCAGAGCACTTRAAAACCTTAGGACTTCACTGGAACAGCTCATGTGCTTCAAGCTTCAAGTTAGGCACACAAATATTTTGTCAGAAGGATACCAGAAAGCATACCAAGGAGCACAGTTTGTTTCCACACTATTATATCACACTTTGCTTCGGTCAAATGTCTCAATTCTGAGAAATAAGCAGAATTTAAATAACTGTTTCTAAAAGGATACCATTATAGCATCTCTGTTGTACAAATAGGTTATTACATAGCTTTAAAAATACCAGCAACTACAGAACTTTCAATGATAGATTTCAACAGGCATGGTGTGATCAGTTACAAGCACTGATAACAATGCAGTACTAATTTATCCAGGTACTAGAATTATCATAGTTCTAACTGGTCTTCAAAAAAATACGGAATTTTGCCTATAGAATATGATTCTTTACAGTCTTAATTTAAGTATATTAATGATATTCATATATAAACAGCATGTCTCACCATGCATCAAATTCAGTAATTCCATTGCTAAAGTTARACCTAGTGTTCATTCATGTGATAGTCTTACAGCAATATCCTTTTAGGACATCTTTTACGTTGACCAGAAATCCCAAAGTGCTCTACTACACCTTTTTTCCTCCAATTAAATTAGCATTACRTGAACGTAATGGGTGTATTATTAGGCAGTGCTATGAAAAGAATTTAAACCAATATATTTTTTATGGAAGCACTGCATATTCCRTGTACATACCTTAAGGGGGAGCTTCATAACACATAATTCACCTAGGACAGTCCTGCCAGTATAGTCCTACTACCCATGCAAAAGGTAGAAATCTAGAGAAGTGTTCTGTGCAAGGACAGTGATTAAGAATATCTTTGGCAAAACTACAGCTCACAGTTTGACATTAGGGATGTAAGAACAGGACCCAGCTGCTGACCACCCTGCCTCTACCTTGATATAAACACAGGGCCATAAAATAACAAAGCTTTTCATGTGCCCATATTAGCAAAAGAAGGGGAACACTTTGCTGTCTAGCTGTGAGTTTATTTCTGAAAGCTTAATTTACTAGTGCTATATTTCCATTTTTAAAACTCATCCAATGCATTTTTCTAATTGAGCGAATTCAATTAGATCCTGATCACTGCCAGTTTATTAAGCCTTTTCACTGCTGAATTAAATAACATATTCCTTTGAGATACTAATATAAAACTAGACCTGCACTTCAACAGCTGTTCCTCAAAGACAGACCACAAGCTAATAAAATAAAGACAAAGCACTTAGAGCGTATAAATAAATCCACAGTGCCATCCAGTTGGCACTGAAAGTGGCAATATGATGAATCCAAGAGGTGTTTTTCAGCAAATTTTGCTACAATTAGAGCAATGCAGTCAGTGGTCATTCTCAGAACTGGAGGCAACACAGTCACAATTACAAAGTAAATATTCCTTGCTGAATGAGGAAGGTGATTGCCTATGGTTTCTTCCCGGTCGCTGGAGAGAGCTGGGCACTGAGAGCAGGATCTGACTCACACACATCTGTCTATATGCAATATGCAGGAAAGCKGAGTGCCTACATTCCCAAATTAACCATTCCAACTAACTTGAAATTATGAGGGATTAATCTGCAGAGTATCTGTGGATATTACTAGCCGAGTGTTAAAAACATTACACACAACACGCACCACCWCTATCTCCACTATTTTTCAGGAATTTTAATTCCCTCCTAGTCTCATGTTACATTCATAATCTGTAAGTTACTCTGAGAGGCAYTGTATACCTCTGCAATACCTCGGTCCTAGCAAAAAGTCTCCTAAATACAGTTTCTCCATAYTCCATACAGCCAAATTAAACATACTGCCCCATTTTCTACTCCTTAATTTTGGGGGCTAATAAGTCACACTTCCTGAAAATATTGCACATCCATTTGACATCCATTTAATCTATAATTTCCAGCAACAGTGCAAATTTACTTATTTTTCATTTTAAAATATTTGTGATAATTTGCATTTTAGATCATCTCCTGTTGGATAAAGGCCACAATCGCAGAACTTCTCCGGGGGCCGGGGCTGAGGACCGAGGGCAGCCAGGATGAAGGGCAGCCCCCTGCCCTGCCCAGCCCAGCTGCCACCAAGGCAGGTGCCCCTGCACCCATATTCCCATCCCAATCCCATCCGCRATGTTCCTTAGGACAGTATTTAGGCCAAAGACTATGGAACATTTGGCTGTTATAGTCATCAGCAACAAAATTGCTCCTCATCCAAAACTTCATTAAATATTATCCAGAATAAACAAGGTAGAATATTTCTTGCTAGATTTGTTGGCAAGAAGAATAAAGCTGAAACTGAAGAAATATTTTTTTCCCTGTCATCTCACAATAGAAAGTGCAGAAGATAACGCATTTGAGACACATAATGAATTATAATGCAATGGATACATTTTAGCAGCCTAATAAAACCTACAGATAGCTTTTCAGGAATCGCCTTGTATATTAATGCCCCTGTATCTCTAGCTGTTTATAGATGGACRGATGCCTCATTCAGGGAGATCTTACCTAACTTCATCACTTCCTTGTCTGACCTGCTGTGGGAAGCTGTCCAGTAGCCACAGCTCCTAGCCTTGTTCACCAGTTCTAGCTCTGTACCAGCCCTTGCAACTCCAACCTTGAGATAAGAAATACAGACATTTCCCCAATAGTGATATTGTTAGAGGCTCTCAACACATTTGTTCTTGTTGCAGTAAGAGTACAAGCTCAGGTATTGCCTTAGGACAACTAAAGAATTAAAATAAAAAACACTGATAACATTAAAACAAGTCATCACAATTACCTTGGTATTAATAGCTAACTACAAACTATGATATACCTGCTGATTGTTTTAATGAATCATCATCAAGTAATTTTTAGAAAAACTAAACCCAAAAACCATATCCATGACCTACTCAACCTTAGAAGAACAACACATATTAAGTTTGATTAAAGAGAAGCAATTAAGAAACCACACCYGGAAAACATGCTCAGGAAACTATATCTTGGGGGTAATTAGCAAAAAACATTAGGAAGCTGCATCTGGAATGCATTATCAGAAAGCTATCTTAATTAAGAAAAATATGAGCCTCCTRTTAGCAAACAAATCAACCATTCAAACAGGGTCACCCATGCCCAGAGTGTAGCGCAGAGCTCCTGGTRTTGACCATTGGCAACAGCTTAGTCAGAGGCACATTTAGGTAGTGAACAAAGACTCTCCTTGACACATGGACATCTCTTCTTGGAGAGCTGAACATCCCGGTGTCTGACAGTGCCAGAAATTCCAGCATTACACTGTCATCCCTGAAGGGAAACACCCCACAACTGCCTGGTTGTGGCCAGCTCCTCACGCTTCTGGCTGGGTGGGAAATTCAGACACAACAGTATTGGCATGGGGAAGAAGGAATCGGGGAGAAGCTGGCTCCCCAGACAGATAGGASTCCTAATGAAGACAAAAAAAAAGCTGCAAAAGCTAGAGTTTCCAGAGTTAYACAGCCTACATTCATCTCTTCTTGCAATTCTTTTTGCTTTGCTCCCCAACAGCAGCTATTTTGGTGAGCTCACCTACAAGAAATGTAGGAACTGCCTTTCATTCTGATTTGATGAACTGTGAATATTCTGAAATTTCTGAATAATCAATGGCACTCACCAGGAGAGGAAAATTCTGATTTGCAAGAATTTCTAGGCAGACTCCAGAAATGCTGAGCTTTCCATACTTACCTTTGACATGAATAAAAAAGTACAGTCAAAATTCTTGACTGTTCCAATATGACTAGAATATGTATCACAGAAGTTCCCATAAAACATTAAAAGTCTCTTCTACAGAGATATCCTGTAATGAACATGCTTACAGCATCCATGAAGAATAAAGCCCACTAAGCTTTACTTCTTTCAAAACTGCTTAATTTTCCCAAACTGTTTATGCTTCTATTAGATAACAAATTAGTTAACTGTTCTGTTTAATCTTTTCCTACACAACTTTTTTTTTTCTCCTAAAAGTAGCTGTTCTACTACAACCATTAATTTTGCTGTTTGAAAGTCTACGAGACTCCTCCCCTTGGTTTATTCATGTGAAGAAAGGGGCTTTCAGTGTGGCATATCAAATTTAAATTTACAGTATGCATCTACTTCATGCTTTTTGTTTTGCTATACACATTCASTAGGCATATCTATGTCCTCCTGGAGCTGCAGCCTGGGCCAAACAATTTGACCTTTCAATAGCAGTAGGGAAAGAGGATTGGACCCAGCTTACCCACCATCATTTTAACCCTTGGGCCATATTTTATTCCCTGTTACAGTTTCTAGGAGTGACTGATGCGCATTTGCAKACATCAGCAAACATCCAGACTTTGTTAAACCAAGTTATGTCAAGGGCCCTTCTTGTGATATATCCACTACCACAGCCTGAAACATTGAAGATGCAAGTTTAAATACTAGAAAATTTGAATTTCTATCTCATGCACTGCACTTATAGCAACTCACACTGTAAACAGAATCCACCTCTCAGGTTTGTCTCTTTACCCAACTAATGCATCATTCACATGCAACTGACTGTACAYAAGTGCTCAAACAAGGGTGTTAGAGATGAAAAGGAAGGAGGTTATCTGTTATTTCCTCCCCTGCCCCCCAAGACCCTGCTGCATTAGGTGCTTGCCAAACACTGAAGAGGCAGATGGTCTTTCTCTCAAGGTTTTCTARGCCTTGGATGAAACCAAGTATGGCTGGAGAAGTCATCACATTGCAGAATAAGGATCTGTGCCTGCAGCTCTTCAGAAATCCTCCTCTTCCTCTCTTTAATTTTCACAATTATCAAAACGTCAGCTCCCGCTGAGCAATTTGCGCCCCAGACTGCTGTTACATATGTAAGCAAGGAGAGCTTCCACCATGCTCTTGTGCAGRCATAAAAGCTGTTCAATAAATATGAGATGTACATCAGGTTAAAAATGGCTTTGCTAAGAAAGGTATAATTCAAATCMTTTTCCCCACTAAGTGGTAATAGACCACAATGGATTCATGTGGATGAGCTTAAAAGCTAAGTGCATCCCATGCGTCTCAGGTTGCGTCCTATAAATAAAAGGGAAAGTTATTGGCATAAGAGTATACCRAAACTGTGAAGTTAATTACTTAATATAATAATTGGAAAGTCGTCTTTGCATATTTTGACGTACTTCTGCTTTGCCATGGGTCTTAGCAGAAACCATTTCAAAAACAATCTTTATGTGGCTAGAGAATAACACTTCTACCGTGCACTAGTATTCATGTACTTGCAGAAGTATCATTTTAACACTTTAAAGATATTGCAAACATAAGCTTATTACATGCATGTTTAAATGTGTCTCTCTTTAAAGTGTCCTTGTCTATTGTGTGAAAATACACTGCTGCCTAAAAACCATTAGAAAGATGGTTGATTAAAATAGTCTGTTCTAACCAAATAACTGGTTTGGTTGTGGTCTGGAACTTCAGTGTTACAAATAAGAGAACAGACTGCTGATTTTTTGAGAAATACTTACAATTTCATTCAGACTGATTATTTAACTAGTAACTGATAGCAKTTCTCCATCTCTCTGAAAAGGTATTACAATAGGAAGAGTAATGGAATTCATATTCTTGATGAAAAGTTTATGCTGTTATCTTTTTGWGCGTGTTAACATCAAACTGCTAACTTAATTCCTCCAAGAAAGATTATTACTATTCCAGTGTGTTATTTTCTACTTTTAAGGACGCAGAGCTCCTTGTGCAATGAAAGACTATACAATCCTACCGAATCTTGATACTGAATATGATACTGAACCCYACAGCAGCTAAACTGCTCTGGGGAAGGAGCAAAAGAACAACATGAACAATGGGTTGGAGCAGAACAGAGGGCAGACACACTGAAAATTACAAAAAACCCACAAAAATAGAAAATAATGATCAAAGTTGATGCCATCACTTCACCATCAAAACATACCTGCCTTATTAGTCATTATTAGCAAACTAAAGTAACAAAAGTATGATTCAGTCTTCACAAAGATGGACTGGATAACAATCCTTTTCATTTCTAATTTTGATTATTTAGGAAACAAGTTTCTTGCAATTGATTGCAATCAATTCTTGCATCAGATCACAAGAAAACAACCTCTAAAAGAATGAGTACTTCACCTGTCTCTTGCAGAAAACCCAGGGGCTTATAAGCACAGCTAATTTTATTATGTTCCGCTTTCAAAAGAAATACAATGAGGAAAAACAACAGCATCTGTTCGGGCAGCATGGTCAGGACTGCCACTTTCTAGAGGTGCTTGCATGCAAGAGGGTGATGCCATTAGCTGCAACATCACAGTATTTGGTACCTCCTCCCAATTAACCTCAAGGAGAGAGTTTTCAATCTGAGCTTGGATTGTCTCAGTCTCTCTGCTCCTCATTTTGGCAAGACACAACCCTTCTCTTGCCACATCTTTGTGACGAGCACAGACTACCCAAGAGCATAACTAAGAAGATTATGTTTTTATATCCACGTCAACAGTAGGAAATCATAGACTGACCGTGCGATGAAAAATACATTCATAGCCTTTAATATGTCAGAATAGTGTTGTCTAAAATGAAGTGTGGCAAGTGAACTAGAGTCTTCTTGAAGACCATGTTATCACACACACATTCATCTACATTACAGAGTTGCAACTTCATACTCACTTGCAATTTAACAAGCTACTTAGCTTTTAGAAGCATTATTAATAGAAATAAGTGCATTAGAATATCTACATATCCATATTTTAATGAGTCTTTTTCAATTTACACCTTCATTGAAGAGACGTTTCAGTCTACTTTTTGCAAAATCGTATTTCAGGAAACCATTAGAAATAAAGCCTTTGATCTTCTCTCAAATTTACTCAAAGTTATGTTTTGGGTTTCATTTTCTTATAATGTGCCACAAAAGGACAAAACCACCTGAAGCCACAGAGGGTTGGGTTACAAAGGGATCAGAAGGTCATCTTGGTATCTCAAGTCATAGAATAATAGAATTGTTAAGGATGGAAGGGATTTTAGAGATCTAGGTCCAACCCTCAAGCAGCACATGCAGGGTTACCTAGAGCATGTGACACAGGTCACATTCAGGCAGACTGTGAAGATCTCCAGAGAAGGAGATTCCACTGCCTCTCTCAGGAACCCMTTTCAGTGCTCTGTCACCCTCACTGTTAAGAAGTTTTTCCTTAAGTTCCTTCCCGTGGAACTTTTGATTCAGCTTCAGTTTGTGGTCATTTCCTCTTGTCCTTCTTTCATTTCCTCTTGTTGTTGCTAACCCAGACAAATAACTCACTTCTCCAAAATCCCTTCAAATCTTCCACATAGCTATGTAACACAGTTTACACTAAATATCCAAAACAAGACAGTTCTATACTTTAGAAAAAAACACAAGTTTTGCTAATTTTATAGTATTACATTTGAGCTTTCAGATGAGAAGTTAAGCTAAGAACATTAATGCTTAGAACATCTATAATGAAATTAACAATTGGATACATCTTCCCTTTTTCCTTGAGAAAAAAGCTCCTGTTCAAACTGGCTGCACATAAGAGTCTGTGCATCTCTCTCCTTGGGAGTCACCTTTCTTCCCTGAGCCACCTCTGTCACAAGTGCTTCCTTCTACCTCCGCTTCCAGCTGTGCTTAGCAGTTATGCTCCTGTCTGTCCTCTTTTTGTCCTTCCCTACACTACCCTCCAGTTGAGACACCTGGAGGTAGCACTCAAGATGCCTAACTGCTCAAGCACTAACTGCTTACGTTTGGTGATGAGATCTAGCCTTTATGAGGCTGAATAATGGAACAGTTTTAGCAGTTGGGTAGAATTAGTCATTCAGCTACTTCAGGAAATTTATTCCAAAAAGCAGCTTATCCTGGAAAACAAACAGAATCAGAAAACAAGTATTTGCTGTATGTCATGCAGTACTTTGCTGGGGACAATGCTCCTGCTGCAGCCTCTCTGAGCCCACAGCCTGCACTCTAGAAGCCCACAGCCTGCACATTGCAATAGCAAGCTATTTCAAAACTAGTTTATTGCTGTGTTTAACAGCGCAGAAAGCAAGTGTAAAGCCATAGAACCAACACATGCAAGGACATGATTTTATGTGTGCAGGCACATGACATRCTTGACTCTCCCCAAGGCCTTTGGCCAAGATGCCTCCCACATAAGATGAAAAGAAACCTTAATATTAAGAATAACTGTGACAGTCTTTCACTTCCCCTCCCCAACTCTCCTGTCATATTTAACTATCTTCCCCTTGCCCAGGCTACATACAACACTATTCAGAAGTTCACACAAGTAGTTCCTTTCAGCTGGCAAATAAACCAGGATAAGCTGTCATTTCCCACAGYTCAGTTTTTACCTGTTGGATCACCTTGACTTCATTTTCAAGCTGAAACATGGGTTACCAGCTTAAAATAATGAGCTGATAATGAATTGCAAATCCGTGCAAGCAGCAGCTCCACACTGCACTCAGAGCTCCCATCCCTCCCCAAGCCTGCAGACTGCCCTTAATGTTCAAATGTCTCAATGCGACTAATTAAATTACAAATTTGCAGGTGTATTACATTCCTGTATTCTTGCTTCTGAACAGCTTTGAAGGGCTTGGGCCACACACTGGTGTTGAATTTGAATGTGCTAAGTTAGGTCATGCAACGAGAGAGATTTTCAGTTCACTGTAGGTAGCATTTGATGYGTTTAGCTTGCGATGACAGTTTGCACATAGGGTACAAAAAACAGCCTTCAATGCACAAAGAGCTTCTCAAGCAAGCAAGCAGGCTGTAAAGCTGTGCTTTTTAGTATCAAGTTATGTCCACACTCCTTTTTCTCCTCTCCCCGTCCTGCTTTAAATGCTTTCCCSTGCATAAGGCTGGATAAGTAAAAGCACAGGTCATCAGATCATTGGGCACTTGTGAGAACCAGCTTAATCTAAGCCTACACAGCCTAGCTGTTTACCCTTTTCATCATTAAAACAATATAGCTAACTCCAGTACAAGAAAAGAGATTAGGACTCTCATAAATGTGTGTGCATATATATATGCATGCATATATATATATGCGCACGCAGAGACGTTTCTGATTTCCTTCTCACTGTGTTCAAGGGTTCCACTCAAAATAGAAATCTAATGATGCTCTCATTTCTTTAACCTTGCCATAATGGTAGTTTTCAAGTGATTTGAAACACACAGTAACACTCACTATGTCAAGTTCCCTTGGTCTGCCAAAAATGAAATTCATTCTTTAAGTTTATTCTGAAATGTAATGTTCCCATATTTTATTTGGGCAATTCCTATTTTATGGAATATTAATTTATGGAATATTAATATAATTATGAAATTTATGGAATATTAATAMGGCATGTTACTGTTGAAATTCATACAGTCTGGAGATGTCTCTCTAGGCTCTCAGAGTTGCACAGGCTGGTTGTACACCTTGGTGAGAACAGGTGCCCAGTGCAGCACCCTGCAGCAAGCCTCCCAGATAAGCAGATGTTTTAGTAGTAAGCAAATATTACATGTGGTACAGACCATAGAATGGAATGAAACATCCTCTGAGGCAGAGTTGCTCCATTGCACCATTAATTCCCAAACAGTAGCAGGGGTTCATGTTTTGCCATGCAGCAGATACTGAAAGTTTGGCTTTCCATAGGTTTTAGAAAAATAATTAATGTCTGAGGACTAAAGCCTCAAAATGCCCATAACTTCCTCCAGAAGACAGACCTACAGGTTCATGATGCCTGTTGTGTCCATCATTATYCTTAGTCCACAGCTTTGGGACCTGATTTTTTACAGTATAGAGTGTTGCCATATCAAGTCATACAATACAGTATTTCAAAATAAATGTTTTTGTACGAATTGAAATTTTTATCTGTCCTTTTTAATGGTTAACATTAAGAATGCAGGCTCTTAACATAAGGAATGCAACACAAGTTCTCATAAGTTTTGGCACAATTCTGCAAAAGATCTTTTGCCTGAAATACTGCAAAAAAGCTCTTAAGAACTCTAATAAGAATATAGTAGATAGTAACCTCATAAAACTACTATTTATTTTGTCATTTCCTTACAGTGAAATACAAAAATCAATTGACCTTGCAACTCAAGTAAACTTAAAAGGGAACTAAGAAATTAGAATGAAGCTAACAAGACCAAAAKCATAGACGGCTGTTTGCTGTTTTGAAATTACCTTTAGACAAAATACTTTTTTATCCTTCATGAAAATCTCCTGAAGTATTTAGCACTTAGGAATTTTCCTTATTGAGATGACAGAAATTTTGCTTTTTGATAGCAACAGAGGATACTCTTCTTGAGCCTTTGATTCATAACAAACATCTTGATGACGACTTAGGCATTGTCTGAATATAGCTTCATCTCTTATCTACTTCTGCTCACAGTGAATTTAGTACTTGTGCTATTATCATTAGATTTGCATTAGAAGTGCATACAGCTTACTATAATATTAACATTTCAAGAAACATTGAGTTGCTCAAAATTGCTTGGTTTCCCCAACAAATTTGGAAGCCTGATGAGCATGAAAACTACAGAATAGCTGAGCTCCGTTTCTGGTTTGCAGTTCTAGGGTTCCTGCTCCTTGTCTGTGGCAAGTTTCCCCACCAGTGTCTCCTGAGGTCTACCAGAGCATATGCATGTGCTTTTACAAGCACCATCTGCTCCATCTGGATCAAATCACCCCAAAAGTCACACTGGAGCTACTCTGAACATTGCCTACATCGTGCACCTCCAACTTTCTGGTCCCTTCCCCCCMAAAAAAATCACAGCTCTGGAAACCAGCAATTTTATTTTGATTTGGTTTTTGAGTTGAATATATTTTCCAAACTGATCATCCTTTCCTGCTGAACAGAAACTAAGTGTTTTTTTTTTTTTAAATTACTCATGATTTCTTAATATATTGCATACTATTTTATCTATTTGCCATCAGGATTTCTCTCTCAACTTCATTTAGACAGGCACTTTTTCAAACCCATCCTATCCTTCAAGGCTCKCACAGTCGCCCTCTCTCCACTGGCCTTGCTCCACAGTAATATGTTGAAAATAGAGATGCATTTTTCTTGTCAGACAGAGTGGATAGTTATCTGAAGTGAAAAGTTTCATTTCCCAGCATCTTTCATTGAAACTATCACCTGATAATTATACTGAATAGAAAGTAACCATTCATCAAATCCATAATATATCAATTTATCATGGCGGTTCTCTCCGTGTRAAGCTGAGGAACCCAAATGAATCAGTCAAACCAAACTCCATCATATCAGAAAGTTTTAAAAAAATGGATAAAATGTATTTTCTTCATACAACAGAATGATTGAGGCCCTGCAAGTGCTAAACTACCTTCTGTCATTATAGGAGATTATTTTAATCTCATATCCTGACAACTCAACCCAGTGTAAATTTACTGGCGATTTAAAATTATTGAACGCTATCTGACTCAAGTGCAGGTAACAAATAAGATTTTTYATTCCCATGCTACCATAAGCAATTTTGTTAAAGTAACATTTAAAGGGAAAAAAAAACATGCATTTCACAAACAAATTTATCTAAATGGCTGCTGTTAGCTACAAATATACATGAATACATTTGCCTTAGTAATATCTGCAGCCTTCAGCAGCTCTTCAGCATGAAAGTCATCATAAAAAAATGAATTACTTTGATTTGTCATTTCTGTTTGGCCTAACATGACTTGATTCATATAATCATATATTAGATAAGCTTAAAAAATTAAAATGCATTTCCTGTTTCTCAATTTGCTGMTGTTCCCTGTTGGAATGACATCTGCAGAGCATTTACCATTGCATGCAATAGGTACCTAAACCAGGTGTTCACAGCTGTGCCATTTCGGACCATAACACATTTTTCTGCCTCACACATTTTGCCCTGCTTATTTGCTATCACAAGACTAAGCAAAAATCACCACAAAAGCTTGATTTTCTCCATTAAAAAAAGATCTACAAGACTCCTGATTTCCTGACCGAAAACACCATATGCACGTGACAAAATACAGTATGCAGAGTTTCTGCCCCAACCCCTGTTATTGAGATAAAAGGAAAAGAGAGTGTTCAAGAAAGTAGAAGTAACCGTAAGAGCTGCATTACCAGTGCTGGCATTAGATCATYACCATCCTGAGCCCTGATGTCAAGTTCCTTTGCTTCCAGCACTTTGTTGCTTGGCTCTAATCCCTCAATGTAATAAGGCAAATGCTCAAAGATGCCCATTTTTTGGAGAATTAAAAATTAATGACAAGAAGTCAGCAATCATTTTAATTTTTGCCCAAGGCCTTTTTAGTTAATTTATATGCTAAGCATTCAATAAATTATTAGAAAAAAATATATTTTTATAGGGGCACATCTAAAAGCAATGATTACACAGATAAATACAGTTCACGATATCAATCCTTTTCCTCATAAAGGAAAGATTATGCCACAGTAAATATTTGCTGCAATAAAACTTTAATTTTGCAAATACATCTATACAGAATATACATACACACATGGAGCACATACATTAATTTTGACCATATACATCAGGAAGCAGTTACTTGAGTAGACTCACATATTGCCTATAGATTAAGTAATGGCATCCAGCAAGTGGCAAAACTAAAACAAGAGGGCTATTTTTCCATACTCCTTCTCTAAATCCTAAGTCCTCCTCTGGGGTCTCTCAGTCTCTGTATATCTTCCATATTTGCTAGACCTTAAAGAACTTCCACCCCTACAAGCCTCCACCCCAGGGTTCCTCAAATGCATTGACTGCTGCTCTTACCCTGAAGATCTTGGCATCTCCATGGCACGTGCCATCCCACCACACACCACTGGCCCATGGCAGCAATGTAGCTCCTGGCTCATGTGGCAGACAGAGTGCAGGGATTTATCTCAGTGCTTTTAATTAAAGGAGCTGAAATAAGTTTGTTGAACACCAATGGACATCCTGCTCTCATAGAAAGAGTCTGGGGTTTGTGCAAAGGGAGAACGAGAGAGTAAACATGCCACCATGCATTTGGCATCCCAGAAACGTCACTGGAAGCAACTTTGAAGAACACAAGAGACTCAGCCCAGGGCACTGTTAAACAGCACAAAAGCTCCTCACTAATGGACATTTTAAGTAGCAGCTTCTTATGAAGTAAAGCACATTCTTGCTTCTCAGGGTTGCTTTGAAACATAGAAATGAGGTTTTACCATCAAGGGAGAGGCAACTACAAGATCTGTAGAGATGTCTTTACCGGTTGATGAACTGGGAATACAGCAAAAAGTAGATAATACAACTTGGACACATTTCTAGCAATCCTTAAAGCAAAATAATCACTCTTCATTACATGTTGATCACTTAAGCCAAAAATCCTCATAGAGCTAAGCAAGAGAACAGATGGGTAAGTCCCCTTTTACTTCAAATCTGTAACACACCAGTGGGTTTTTCTTTTCTTCTCCATACTCAGTGAAGAAAGCATACTTTTTAATACAACAAAAAAAGGAATATTTTAAGCTAAGCAAGATGCCTAGAAGGAACAGACTTCAAGAAAGCAAARTGTTCAAAAAAGTTAACTTTGTATAAGCAGCTTGCATCTCACTACCTCTATCTACATGAGTAAAAGCAATCTAACTTCACCAACACAACTTTGAAATAAATCTTTTAAATTACAAGAGTAGAAAATAGGCTACTTAGTCTTATACCACAGCACAAAGTTGGACTTTTCAGATGTGTTTTTTAGTGCCAGTAGTGCCACGAGGAAGACAAGATGCACAGCTCCTGCTTGCCTCCTGGCTGCATGAATACAACATGAAGCAAGCGTGCTGAAAAGGCAAATCCATTCCGAGATGAAAAATGCAAATCTTTTTGAACCCAGAGAGCAAGAGTATTAGTATTCATCCAGCTATATACTCCTGTTTTGGAAAGAAAAGTGCTAGTGCACAAAGGACATACAGCTACAACAGGCATGCCATAGGCTACTTATGGATTTCCATATGAAAATTACCACCACTGCTTACTACACAGGCCATTTTCACAACACTGATGTGAACTACAAAGCCACCTTACATGAACATATGGCTGTGAGCAAGAGCCAAAGCCCTGCTGAAGGCATGGCAGGGTCCCACTGTCTTACAGCAGTTCTCCAGTACATCTTCAGGGCTGCAAGGAACAACATGCAGGTCTCCAGATTAACAGCAGATGGGCTGGTTCTGAAGATGCAAGTTTATTGGCCGAATAATCTACAAAAAGTTATTCGCACTAAAGAACATGCCATCTCCACAGGAATTTAGGGGCTGATTATGGTCCACACATTTTTAGTTGGCATTCATAGCTGTTAAGGACAGTTAAAAATTGATGTTACTGGTGCTTTGACACCCTAGAATAAGTTTCATAGATCAAAAATATGCTTGAGTGGAAGATACAYGCTTTTACAGATGATGGAGTTTTAAGTGTGAAGGATTTTTGCTTTAGGTACTGTTTTCATTTTCCTAGACCAGGGAAGTTTGAGAGGCTGTTGCATGGATTAGATGCTCTCACTTGGAAATTGATGCTCTGAGCACTCAAGGCACAGAGGTTTATTGCCTTTCTATGAAAAAATTCTTAAATTATGGCAATTTGAAGTCAAGCAAATGGCATATTGATTTCAAGGGACATTTGAGTAGATATTCTGCCTAGGCTCACAAAGTGCTCTGCATTTATTCAAATAAGCTCTCTTATTGCTGAATGAGGCCCAGGTTCAAGCGAGTTACTGACCTGGAGCTTAATAGCCACAAAGCTCAGCATAGCACGTCTCTGGGGCCTTAAGCATCCAAAGCATGGAAAGTTATACATCWTTTTAGGATACTTACTGGCTCCTAAATGCTACTGTATTGAAAGCTCATGCTAACCTCCTCAGTAGAAGCTGCTTCAACTTTATTTTACAAATTGCTTTGTTTTGATGGCTTATTCCTTTTACCCTTCAGTAATTTGATTTATAGATCTCTTTTCCTTTTGGCAGTTTTCTCACATCTATRTGCTGGAGTGAAAACAAAACTGCTCAAAATGCACTATCTCTGTAGTCAYATGCATGTTTAATTTACAGGCAAAGGTAGCCTTTAAATTGATGGAATTTCTCAGTTGTTTCCCAGTTGTTTCAATATTCCATCCAAAGACATTATCTTCCAGTCTACGTGAATCCAGGTATTAGATTTCATGCCTCAGTTTCTTTTTTTCTTAATGTATAGAAGTATTTTTAAGAAATCTACATGGATTCTTTTTACTTTGAGGGTAGGGAGAGGTTTCTGGTTTTGATTTTACAACCAACAATATCCATGCTACTGACTTTCAGAAATACATCTGTAGGGATTTAATAAAAAAAATTGCAAATTCTAATGACTTATAATTTGAAGTAATCTGAATTTGAATCCTCTGGAAATTTTTCTCCATAGACAAGTTTACATTTCATTTGACACGAATCTTAACATCTTTTTCTTGAAAGAATACAACTCTCCAGAGGCACAGGTAGAATAAGGGATTACCACTGCTACAGTCCTGGGCAGACAATGACAATTCCCGTGCAGAACATTTTCCAAAGCATAATTTAGTTTTCAAAAACATTACTTGGCATAGCATATAGTGTCCGTACTATGATGTTGCAATCAAGCCATAGTAATTCAATCCATATTGTGACAACACACATCAGAAACCTTTATCCTGTTTCCCAYAGAGCATAGGTGCATAAGCAAACTTGCCATTTTCTCCTTACACTGAGCCCAATTGATAGGCTTTGTACACTTGCAATACCAGCCCAAGGTGATGACACCACAGGAGTGAAGTGCTGCCCCTAGATGTGCTATTGGAATTTGATTTTGGGGGAGCCCGAGTAGAAACTGTTCTACTATAGAAATACTAACATACCTGCAGCCAAAGTTTACTTTTCATTTGGGAACTATAGTCACAAAAATATGCCATACAAACTGTAATTAGGTGATATTGTGCAAGTCAAGCTACTCAGGGAATAATTTCACAAAACCTACAGATTTTATTTTAGCATTATCATTACCTATTATGTTGCTTAATTAGCCATAAGGTATCAAGTATTGGTTCAGTTTTCTATTTAACTATTCTTCACAGCTAAAAAATAACCTGTCAAAGCAGTTTCATCTGATGCAAAAAGAATCAACTGCAAATACTGTATCTGTAACCTCACTGTCCAATACTAACAAAACCACCACTCTAGGAAAACAATGTTTAGYTGGCAAATAAAAGGATGCAACCTAAATTTTAATAAGACTCATACCTACTTCATCCTTGTTGATATAAGTATTAAATCAAAATGGAAATAGATTCAGTAAAAATTTAATTATCATGATAAAGATGCAGCATTTACCTGAATCATGAACTTAAGTTCAGAAACTATAGGCAGACAGTACAGAAATTTTGTAAATTCAGAGAGGCAAGCACATAATAAACAGATAGCAAATGAAATTGTGAATTAAATCAAGACATTTTGTCCTATTGTTGAGATCATACACATGTAATACACATTGAAATATGTATTACACATTGCAGCAAATAATTTCATATGCCCTTTACATATGAACAAGGTTTACAACATTTATATGTAAAAATAACTGATCAGAATACAAGAAGTATGGAAATCAAAATAAYTGTTGGGCAGAGAAGCTGGGAGAATCAATTCATCTTTTGCTATGCTGGAAAAGTATTTCTATTTGAATCTGAACTCCAATTCATAATGCATAACCTATGACTATTTATTATAGTGTTGTATCATTTGTCACTTTTACAGAATTCACCACATTTTCCAGGCTATAAAATGACTTAAAATTATGCAGCAGTGATGTATGTTATCATTATTTCTCATCGCCAATGTTAGCATTATATTTGGCAGCACAAAAACAWGGCTGAGTTATAAACTGAATAAAGAATAACATCCTCCAACTATGCGCATCTATCGAAGCTTCATTTACTTCAGTTTTCAATATTACATTCAAAACAAATTTGATCAAATTAAACTCACAACATCTCATTGCATTGGACTGGTACATGAGATTGCAGAGAATATTAAAAGAGCAAAACCTTCCAACAAACATGGAAACAGGAAACCAGATGCCAGGATGAGCAACTAGATCCATCTACAAACCTCATCCTCATTCAGAAATACTCGTAGGCAACATTTGAAAAAAGATAACTAATTTAACAGGTTCAGAATCTACTCCTTTCTAACAGCAAGTTAGAAAGCTCTTAGGAAAACTATTCTTCAGTAGCAATCTAAGTTCAGTCACTTTAAGGAAAGTCTGGATATCCGTTTCAACAAGCTACTTTGAGGGGGTTAGTAATCTCAATTTTGTGAGCCTGGTTCCATTTCATTAAYCCAAAGGGTCACCTTTCTGGTGAAGAACCTTTGTATTGTCATAGGGATGAAATCCATAATCTATTTAATAGCTCTATTTTTTCCACCCCAAAATTCATAACAAAAATTGACTTATATTCTTATATTCACTAGCCTTAAGACAAGCTGATATTGCTGGATTTAGGTGTTTGGCTTTTCTTGTGCAAGTACTCCAAATTTCTTCTATAAACTCCAAATCAACATCTGAGCATTCTGTGATGCTCAGAATTGGTTTCCAGCTATCTTCAGGCATCCATAAATGAGCAAGGATCAATGTGACCATTTTAAATGCCATTTTCTTACAGAACAGGCTGCTTATTTTTAATCTTAAATAACACCATGCACATCAATTAACAGGACAACAATAGGACAACAGTAAATAAGAATCTCAGGCTAAACCTTAGGAAACCACTTTGGGACACCAAAAATATTTGCATTGTTTCTAAATACCTCTAAACTTTAAAGTACTATCAAATAGAGAGAAGAATAAAGCAGACCTGCACAGATTGAGGGGATCAGCCCCACATGTATAAATGCTAAGTAGTGGTGAACACTTCCCTCCATGGAGATCACGCACTCATTGAGCTTTCCAGCTTCATTTTCTTAAAACAAGAGTGTTTGGGCAAGTTCAGAAAGCAGCAAGATGTGACTCCTAGCTTTAAAGGCTGCTCTTGCAATTAACTTCCACAAGGACTAAGTGCCCATTATTAAACATTACCTATCTCTTCATACAGGTCTTTGCGGAATGTGCATGAAAATMAAAGGCAATTTAATTTTGGTCTGCTTCACAACCTTGCTGCTTAAGATGGCTTTTATATTACCATGAGTTTTTGTCTTTTGCTGTCTTAACACTGCCTTTTTTTTTTTTTTTTTAAATCGTCCTCTCCCCCRGAAATTAGGGTATCTTGGATGCTTTCCCAAGTGCCACCTGCTTGTTCCCAACAGAGCTGGAGAAGACCACAAAAGGTGGAAGTGAGGAAAGGCMAGCATGGGCCACATGGAAGGCCTGCACATGAGCAACATCACCAACACAGTGACAGGGGATACCAGGAACATTAGGACCATGAGAATAAGGTGACAAAAATAAGTAGGAAGATTATTTGAGGGAGTTTAGACAGAACTGGAAAGAAAAGAGTCCAAACAGACGTCTCTATAATGATATAAAGCCAGGAGGCCAAAAGAGGAAGCAGAACCATCTGCCCTCCTGGGAGGACTATACAGGACCATGTCCAGACAAAACCAAGGGACCAAGCCAGCACCTTCACATTTGGGTTGCTGTTTGGTATTGCAGCCAGCTCCAAACCAGGAGTACAGTCATCTTAATTTCAATAGTTTGGTTAACATACCTTAAGATCTCATTACAAATTGAGGAGAAAAGTATGCAATTTCTGTATAACTCATACAATTAAGCCTTGGTCATTCACAAATCTGCTTTGTCAYTAGACAGACAGAAAGACTTTACAGAAATCCACAGGCCCAAGACTTACATGAATATTTACAATTCCAAAGGCTTTTTGGTGACTCCCAGTCACTAGCTATCTATCACTRTTTCTCCATGAGCACGTGCTGCTTGATAACAACAGAACTCAGCAACTCCAAYCAAGGATATAATTTCCATACATAAGGTTTTATCTATGGGACATTTGTGACAAACACAGAAAGGAATCAAATAACTGACTTCAGAGGCAGAGAAGTATATTGAGGGGAGGGAGATAGCTCTGACTGAAGAAAGCAACTGAAAATGGGTCAAGGTAAAAGATGCCACTCAAAATGCAACAAGAGCTATRCAGGAATTCAAACTTCTGAAGAGCTCAGGCGAGAGCAGAACATAGCAGATAAAATACTTCAAATGACAAGATAACAAGTTATTACAGAAGTCATATTAAAAGGATATAATGAGACAAAAGGAAAAGCATACCTGAGGACAGTGGATAAAGTCAGCATATTATAACCAGCAGAAGCAAGCTGGTCATAGCACAGGAGAAGATCAGGCAAAAGATACACAACATTTAAAAAAAACTTTGCAAAACAGCTAGGAAAACTGACACAGACTTCAGTGATGGACCCTGAGCACAAGTTGTCAGGGCAGAAAAACAAATCTTTAGCTCTTGATGTTAAAGAAAAGATCCAACATGTTCCCAAAGGTTAATGCCATCATCTGCCTTCATGTTAAACACACCAAGACTGGGATTATTTTTTTATTAATAATTTCATAATAAAATTAATAAATTCAGTGTTCTGCCTCTGACCCAGAGTCCTTCGGTCCAAGCAGAAAGCTGTTCCAGGATGACAGCAGCCATTATATTAAGTGCCAAAGGCAGTACTATGTTTTTTATGGGATTATACAGTCCATTGCTGTCACACACTGAACAGTTGGTTTTTGTTTTTACTAAGGCATTCACAACTAGACAAAGCTGTAGGTATTCWGGTGTGCAGGTATTCTTATAATTCACCTGTGCCCCAAAAGGAAAAGGGATCCTTGAGAATTTGCCCCTTCCTCCCTCCCCTTCAGTTACACCAAGAAACTCTCCTGCTTGAGCTGGGACATYTTTGTCACCTCCCACATCAGTCTGACATTACCCTGCTAAACACGAAAAAGTTAATCTTTACTCAAAAACAGACCTCACAAAGTAAATGACAGAGTAGCTGTTTTTCCACATCAAACAGGAAATCTCATACAGCATATGCCAAAATTTAGAGCATTTTGTGAGGCAGTACAATGAATCTGCCAAAGTAATGCAAACAGATGGATGTTTGTTTTCAGTCAGTAATGAGACAAAACTGGCCTTTTTTCAAGAATAACTACATGAAACATTTGTAGTTTTTCCCCCCCCCCCCATGAGGTTTCTTTTGCTATGTGGCCTGACAACAACTAACCAGGTCCAGGAAACCCTCAAACTCACAGTAGAATAGTAGAAAAGAAAACCTTCTGTTTACTTCTTCCTCACCAGGCAGAGTTCAGTTTATAGCCAAACCACTACCACAGAATACCAAACRTTAGCAAATGCTAAAGGCAGAAATTTCCTTAAAACAGTAATTTCCACATGCTTTTCTTGCCTGCATTCACAGTTATTTTCTTTGTAAGTACTTTCTTCAACTGAGCCAGGGAGGGATCAAAACATTTCTGGACAGAACCCAAAATAAAGTATTTGACCAGAGTCAGATAGCGACCCATAAGAAAAAAGTGAACCTGACCTTCTCATCCCTTGCAGATGCAAGATCAGCCTCAAGGCCAAGGGGCACTTTGGAGCTGATGGGCACACAAGTTTAATTAACAGGCCCCGTCCAGGACTTCTCACCAAAACACAGCAAGCTGTTATTACACAAGACAAGCATCTTATTGCCCACATTAACTGCCACACCAAGAAACTCATCAGTGCATTCCCAACAGAAAAATAAAGAGCTGTCTTTTCTTCCATCCCTAGAAAACAAGCCGATAAGGGAGAACTAAACTGCTATAGTGATTCTGGGAACATACAATAAGAGAAGTCTTGGTTATTCAAAGAGATAGAGATCCTCTATCTCCAAAGCCTGGGATGCTTTCCAGGCACTGAAAACACTTTTCAGACAAGGACTTTTTACACACAATTGAGTGAACACTCTGACAGTCGTTACAGAACTGGTGACCAACATCTCAGCAACTTGGAGCAACTGAAACTCACACCTATAGAAGTCAACAAACTCCCACCACACCAACAGTCCCTCTGCTGCATCCTGTCTGAAGACCTCAGGTAATGATAGCAAGGAAAAAAAAAAGTAATTTCTCTCCTTTATGTACTTCTTCCTGCGTTAAGCAACRTAGAAGACTCTATAAAACTCCTCAAACTGCAGCCTTCATCCACACAGGAGTCAAGAGTAGGTAGCATCTCATGTCATATTTATAATAAAAACCTGTTTGAGTTTCCAAACAAGAACAATGCTTTGATGTAGAAAAAAATGCCAATTTGTTAGAGAAGGATTTGTGGTGATTGCTGTTAGATTTAAGAAAAATCCAAGTTTCATGCAGCAAAATATAGCCTCCATAGCCTAGTACTCTCACATGAGCTGCAGCCAGGACTGAAGACTTTCATCAGACAGGAAAATTGAATTAAACTTTACTACCACCAGGAGGTGCAGTGAGTTTTACGGTCTGTTTCCTCAGTCCGTTTCCTCACTTTTCTTTCACAAGTAGCCTGTCTTAGTAAGCATGGCCAAAAAAACACATTGCTTTAGATCAAAACATAGTTCCAGCAGCTGAATTCATTTAAAAAATATATTTAATCACCAAATTCATTACTTTTAAAAACAGTGCAAGTGAGCCACACTGGGATTGGGTTTTTAAAGCTATTTCAAGCTGAATTGTGATTTCAGTTCAACACAACAGGGGTACCCGCAACAATTATCATCTACTTAAGTTGGGTTTTATTTATCATATCCTATAACTATACTTGTTCTCAGTTAACTCTTTGCAGGGAAAGAGCAAGAAATTTCTCTTAATACAAGACAGACTATTAATTTGAGAATGAAAGTTAAATAAGATGACTTTTATTGTAATTCTGCTACGATAGGTCAGATAGGTCTGAATTCAATGGCAGCAGTTTGTTGCTTGCTCTTATATATTATTGACTTTAATTGTGTTTTACTTGGGAAACCAAATCCTTGCTTGATAAAATAAAGTGACTTAGTGCTTCTTTTTACAAGTTGCAGGCTCTTCAATATTAATCCTTTCATGTGATTAAGTCCTTTCTGCAGTGTGATATCAGAAAGGAAAAAGATTAATATTTGTATATGGAAAAATTTTAATAAAAAATAATGTTATTAAAAAATTAGAGTGCCCTCARGAATTGATCTATTTTTGAGGAAGCTACATTTGTACAAGTGGGAGTTACAGATATTTTAAAAAACTATTTACATTTCTTTAAGTTGCATTAGGTCTATCAGCCAGACGCCMACAAGCCCAACAAGCTTTACAAAAGTTGGCCAAGGGACAGATAAAAATAACATCCCAAACCTAAGTGATCTAATTCATGAGTGTGAAATACAGCTGTTATTTTTATCACTTTATCAAATACCAATATCCAAGAGCTACAGAAAAATGAAACTTAGTCTTTATCCATAAACCTAAGCATCATTGCATAATGCCATTTATATCTACTCAACTAAGTACACTAGACATTTAGACATAACAGCTCCAAAAATGCTTTCTTAAATGCCATTAAAAAAATTGATAGATTAGCATTGAAATAACCTCAGCATGGTTTTAATTATGGCAAAGTAGCTGAACTTTTAAGAAACCTGATAGCTGAAGTATTGTGATTATAATTTTTTCAGAATAAAACAATTACAAGTAATATTCAGAAGACCAAAGTGAAATCTTAAGTTAACAGAAGTGAAAAATAGTTAATATGGTATAAAGCTGTGGGTCTCTGTAGCACAATGAAAGTCACCTAGGAATCTTCTAAGCTTATTTTATCAACTTTTTATCTGCCTGAATACAGATAGACTGGCATCCATCCACATTGTGCAGCAATGTCCAGATGAGCTGCRTACTTTACTTCCATTGCAGTCAGCAGGAGTTAGATACTTAATGTATTTAAATACTTTAGAAGAATCACATCTAGCTTTCATAAACTAAATATCTTTTAGAATAAGATCTTCAAAGTGCCACAGTTCTCTGTTTGTAAAGATAATTGCATTTGTCTGCTTCATAGGGGACTTGGAAAGAGCAACAAAGACTGTGAAGTGCTTGGGTAATGGCAATGGCATATAAATACCGTGGAGGAAGGGCAGACTGAAGGCAGAAAAAAAAGATGATGTTGGGATGCAATCAATAATATAATACAGCAAGACAAAGAACAGTTTCAGATACAAAGCAAATACGGAAGTGTYAGAGAGCTTATATTAATGAATAAATAAGTTTCTCTTAAAAAAAACAAGCAGAAAGAAAAATCTGCTCTGAAAAGGGAGAATAGTGCACCAAGGTGGTCATCTCCTATCACTTTGCATGAGAATATCTAGAAAATACAGTTATTTCAGCATTCTTCACATTGGGTGAAGTCTAGTGTGAATCCTCCATGCTCCCCCTTGTGTTTTCTACGGATTTGAGCTTTCTGTCTTTTGTTTCAGGACCTGTATAGCTTTCTTAGTCAAGCTGCACTCTACCTGTTCGTTGTTGCTAGACATACATCACCACTTCCTAAAACCTAGAAGGGATCAAAAGTGTGAACTGAGAGACTTGAATCCAAATACCAGAAAAAATATCCTGGAGAGAGGTTAAGTTTAGTCTCAAGGGAAGCAGATCCGACTYCACTGAAAGTTTCACATCAACACTAAATTTAGCCCACTTCCTAGTACCTTACAAGCCAGGCACTACTTAGAGAAGTAGAAAGGGTCACACTGCTATACTTGTCCTGGGACTGTGCAGAAAGCTCAAGGAAACTAGTAATAAACATCTAACAGTGAAATACCTGTCCAGTCAGAAGGAATGGAGRAGTTAAAAGGCCTTTTCCATTTCTAGATTCTCTAATTCTCATAATAAATATGTCCAAGCCTCTAGATCACTKCAGTAGTTCAGGTAAAATACCTGAGATAAGAGTAACTTATACAYTTACTTGTCTAAGACTATCTTAAGTACAAAATCAATCCAGTCCATAATTCGCAAAAAATCAATTCTGCATACCTTAGACAAAGCAGATAACAAATACAGAATAATGGCTACACAGCTGCTATAAATGTACAATAAAGAAAAATGACCTTGAAAACTATCAGTTATGCTGCCCTCACTGATCAAGACCCATCTATTCCACAGCAGTGAAGCCTCTTTATGATTTTTTTTTTTAATGTAAGTAGCATAAAAACCATAATACTGTTAAGTACTGCCAAGGTATCACTTACCATGCTTGCAGATTATAGAGCAGAAGATATTCTGTTCTCTGACCCAGGYGAGCACAGAGTCCTCACTATACAACAACCCTAACCTGGCTTCTCACATCATGCCTGAAACCRGTCCCACAGGCTTCCAGCAACCAGGTGAAATCTCTTGGCACAATTATGACAAAATTCTATTACAAACCACAAATTTGTGATGTCACAAATATTGATATCACAATCAATCACAAATACTACTCCTAAGCCTACTGCCCTCCGCCCTTTCCCTCAGGATGTCACCATTATGAGGTATGCCTGATGTCCTGCTAGCAACCCACTCACCCCGCTCCCCCAGGGAATTTTCCACTGTGATAAGTCAGCATGGGGACGCTTTAGGGATACCCATTATCCCACACACAGTGTTCACTCTTTACTAGCATTTGGTTTCTTTTACTACGATTACTTCACAGAAATAGATGAACATCTGTGTTGATACTTCCCCTGTTATCCTGCTAGAGAGCAGCATTATATGAAAGAAAAAACCTCACAAATAAAAGCTATTACTAGAACTTGTGTGAAAAGCAGCATTTCAGTTCACTGACAAAAAAATAACTTGGGGTCATCCCAGACTGAACAAGACCTCTGCCAGGTTTATTTCTCTGAAGCTTCTTMGTTTCACATCTTCAGCAAATTTCACAAGTACACCCATAATATTTATGTAAAGGCCATTAATATGTTAAACAACTCTGAAAAATAACTGTTTCTGATTTTTCTGACATCTGTCAGCTGCTGATTTACTTCAGTGCACTGGCTCAGTACACAGCTGGAAGAATATCAATAGTAGCACAAGAGGAGGGCAGGCAGCTTTCCCAACATATAGCACATGAATAGCACCATAACTAAATATATATATRTCACTGGAATTGTAGTTATTTTTTCCCCACTACACATAAGCTAGAAGCAGCCTATTCCTTGTTATCAGTGGTGCTACACAGAGCACAATCTCTCTCATAGTAAACTCTAGCTAAAAGTAGATTAAGCAGTAAAAAACATATGTAACCAATCTTTAGCTTATCTTTGTTAATACACCATTTTATCTCCAGTGCAAATTTATTCAAGATCAGTTTAAACCTACTTGTTCTTTTAGGTTACGTACTTTCTTTCTGTGGACTATAACTTAAAGATGAAAATTATTATTTCTTTGGATTAAATGTCACACGTTTGCTGCCCTCACACAGGTAGCTCTGTCCATCCCTTAATATCCTGTCACACTTCATATGCTTCCTAACTGGAGTTCTTCCACTCTCCCTTTAGGCTTCCCCTTAACCTCTCCCTCCCCTTGTGATGGGTTAAAAGTGTTTGGGCCTTCAACATTTGCATCTACATCCATATATCACCAGCCCTGCACAGAGCTAGATCAAGCTGCAACAACCAGCTCTTGAAGGATGGTCTAAGATGTGTACATCACTCCCRGGGCACTTCCACAACCCCAGGACCTGCCAGCAGGTCAGGAGATGGCTGTGGACCTGCGAGACACCTCAGGGTCTTCACAGAAGCAGCAGGCCCAAAGCAAAGGGCTGATTTCCACACCAGTTGTACCCATTACCAGAAAAGAAGGAAGAATTAATAATTAATCTACCTCATATTCCCCAAGTTAAGCATAAAGCAAAGATTGCTTGGGGGGAAAAGAGGTTAGTTAAAACATGGCTATGGTCTGCTTTGATTTTTTTCAGCAGCACATCCTTGTTTATATATATGAAGTGTTTGGGGACTGCAACTTWAAAGTAAAACTTCAAAGCTTTCTTCAAGATGCCTTTACTTCCTCAAGCTCTTATACAGGCCCTCTGATCTTGCAGGAAAAAACACATATTTAGCTAATATGTAAACGAGCTGCCAATCAAGGTTGAGCACACAGCATGCAGATCTCTTCTCCCTCCTTTCCCCATCCTGTCTCATATATAAACACAAGGGGAGTCAGTTGTGCACCCCATGGGATATAGCCTCAGTTAAACAGCTCACAAATCAGAAAAAAAGCAACAAAAATTGGTTTAGAAAAATTAAAAGATTTCATAATCCCAAATCTTACTTTAAAAAGGTGAAAACAATTGGAAGAATCAAGAGACTAAACCATACCAGCTGCATGTTAAGTCTGTATTGCACAGAAAGACTACCTCCCAACCTATATYCAAATGTTTCCAATTAGCCCTTAGGGTAGGGCCTCCCATCTTGTGCTATTGAATTTCATTTCATACCTACTACTCTAATCATCAAGGTCATCCAATTCATTCTGTAGGGTATAGCTCAGTCCTTATTGACGGTGCCTCTTAGCCTTGCAACTTCAGCAAATTTCATAAGCACATTCATAATATTTGTGCCAAGGTCATTAATGACTATTTAATAGGATCGATCTCAAGGCCCATATGGAAAGCTCTATTAAAAATAAAACAATGAACTCTCCCCCATGACTCTTGCCTGTTACCATCTCTCCATAATCACTAGTCCCATAAATGCCACTACTAGTGGGTAGTTCCAGAGAGCTCCTTCACTGTCCCATCGCTGGGGTTTTGATGTTCATTGGGGTTTTGATGCTCAATTCACTGATCTGGCTCCCACTGTACATGACAGCATACATACTGGCTACAATACTTAAGTCTCACTTCGGTTAGTTCTTCCATTAATTGCGAGCTCAGTTCCTATAGGAATTGAACTTATTCTCCATAACCATGTCGAAACAAACATGTTATTCTAAAACAAGTCTCAGTATTGCTCAACACAAAAAAGAAAAAATTTAATAACACTTAACTCCATTTTTCATCTTCTTAAAACTTTGTTAAATCTTTTCTCTAATCAAAATCATTAGTCAGATTCAAGTGAAAGTAAGGAACAGCTCAGGAACCAAAATCAAAAAAAAATCATTTTTAAATACATTCCCTGAGCACATTCTTTAAAACTGTCACAGTTATGAATTATATATATGCATATGTAGTATATTATCACAGATCTTATTACAGAATTATGACTCATATTACAGAGCAGAGTTTGACCCTCCTTGGAGGCTAAACACCAACCCGTGGAAGTTTGTTGTCGTTAGCAGGCAGGAAACCCCACAGATAGTCTAACACCTTATCCAGATTTGCAGAGACAGGTTATCAGCCATACCTCCACCAGAGGTACCACCACCCTATGCATTGGGGTCTAGTTTCCCATTCCTTAGGTTAGGAGCAGAAAAGATGCCCTGAAGGTGGATGGTGCTTCTGCTGTGATCCTTGCAGACAGAGCAAGACTAAGTCAGCAAAACAGAGATCCTTAAGAGCTAAAACATCTTAATTTGACTTAACAGAACTTTGAACTGAAAAACATATTTAATACTTTAAAGATATCCTAGAACAGAAAAAGAATATTAAAAATCTCTAATCCAGAGGCTGTCTTCCATTTTCTAAACGGCCCTAGACTTGCAGGCAGCTACATCCTTCAGCCAATATTGTTTGCATATATGTTTTCATAAACACATTGTATATATGTTTCTAACCAAGATCTTCACATTTTGAGATTAAATTTCATTCTGAATGATCATGTATCTTATCATAACACTATCATTGCATTACAAGTTAAAATAAAGCCTTTTAAGAAGCATCACTTAAACAAAAGCTCACAGCTTCCAAACTAGAGCAAGCTTCAGAGTTTCCAGTACATCTGATAATGAACAGTTATCAGATGTATATACAGACTACATAAGTCTATATAGACTCATAAGCCTGTATATGTTGAAATGGGAGAAAAAAAAAGACAGTCATATATTATATAGTAGTTACATCAGTATCAAAGACAGAAATTTGGTTCAGAAATTTGAAATCAGAAAGACAAAAATCTGGTTCGCATTTCAAACAAGACCACACGGAAAATATCATTCAAGCAGTCAGATTAATAAAGCTGAGTAAGAAACACTGAATTCTCTAGGGTAATTTGTGGATTATTTTACTTGATCTGTTGGATAACAAACACAAGCCCTGCCTTCCCAAAGTTATTCTACAAATTCAAAGACAGTCAAAACCTGGTCCTACACACAATAATATCAATCAGACACTTTCACTCACAGCAGTGAATTCACATTAGAGAAATAACCTAACACAGAAGTCACCCTAGCTTCTGCTCGCTCTTGTGCTACCTTAGATGATGAGGAACCATCAGGTGAGACCCAGCCAGCAGGAAGGACCATCCAGAAGAGCTTTGCTCCAGGAGCAGTGATTATATAACCTGTTTGGTGAGCCAATTTGGGTAACTATCACCAGCTGCACAACTGTCAGCCTCAGAAACAAAGCCAGTGCTAACCAAAGTGCCCTTTTGAGGAGCACCTTGCAGCTTCCTCATGATCTGGGAGGGGCTGCTCATTAGCAGTAGGAGCTAATTAGACTAGAGTATCACTAGCATAGCAAATAAAGGGTTTTATTTGTGTATTTGTGCACATGTATGAAGGGAACTCATGGATCATTCTTTGTGGATGAAAAGTATCTTTTTTGTTCACTTTTTAAGATGCTATTTAAYAAATGAATATATTTACCTCAACACCCTCTACTCCCCTCAACCTTGGATAACAGTTTAGTCTATCCCTATGCAAGGATGAAAGATTTAAATGAAATACAAACAGTGGGCCAAGTATTATTGTCATGCTAGTGGCTCTTCAGCCTCTAGTTTAGTTTTTATAAAGAAAGATTTGAATGAAAATTTGATGTTGTCAAATTCTTTTTAACTTCAAATCAAATTGAAGTTTAAATCAAAGCATTTGCTTAGGAATCAAAATTAACCTTAATGAACTGTCCAAGTTCAGTATGCTGCTTTGGGCAGTGTTAGGCTAATTGTTTTGACCTGAGCCTGTCCTGTTTATCTCAGTGTAGCGTAAAAGAGTGATGTTACTTTTTCACCTTTCACAGCATTCTTGGGCAAGTCATCAGTGCATCACTCTAAATTCCTACGTAAATATTACTTAGGTGCTTACAAAGTAATTTAGTGAAAAGAAGGTATTTCATATTCAATTGCATAGTACAAAGGAAAAAAAGGTTTTAAATGTAGCCAGACCCTAAATTCTATAAAATTTCAGAACTAAATAATTTTATTTATTTATTGAGAAAGCATTGCCTGCAAGTACCACAATGTGATACAATGCATTGCAATATTTTTAACAGCTCTAAGTTTATTTATACCATTTCCATAATTTTCTCAATATAAAAAATAACATGCCTTTTCCAATCTACGTGAATGCAAATAGCAAACATATCTATTTATAAATAAATATATGTGTGTGTGTGTGTGTGTGTGTGTGTGTATATATTCCTTTGTTGCCATAGTCACTAAGCTACTAACTTGCCCTTACAAACTTATTCTGCAGAAATAAAATACTTATTCTCTCCCCCTTGAACTGCTTTGATGTGTGTTCAAAGGTGGGTGAGTGAGTGGTAAGACTATTAAGTGGTCTTTCCTGCTCCTTTTTTTCTTTCTTTTTTCTTTTTTTTTCTTTTTTTTTCTTTTTTTTTCTTTTCTTTCCCCTGGGGGATTGAACTACAGAAGTGCCCACAGCCGAGCAGACACCATCCTGGTCTAGGATAAGGAGCCTCTCCAGCAGAAAGAGCAAGGGCTCATCTTGCCATGTTCAGCCTAACACATGTACGTCCTTCACAGAGCCAAGATCTACACCCAAATACACACACACACACACAAAAAAAAAAAAAAAAAAAAAAAAGGGTAGCAAAGGCAAAGCTTCCTTTAGAAGTTTTACAGCCCTAAAGGCAAAAACTGCCTACAGAGGAGCCCATTTAAGCAATCACTGCCCTGCTGAGACTCAAGCAAGCCCTCCTGCTCTCCTCAAAAAATATTAAGCAGGTTCATTTCCTGACCTGTGCCTCCCCTGAAGCTGCTGGGTAGAGAGGAACTGGTGCCAGGCCAGCAGGGTCCCGTGTGTCCCCCAGCACTCGTGTGACACCAGCCATGTCACCCAGACACTGCCACCAGGCCATGGGCACCAACCTGGCCTTGGCACAGACATAGCTGGTGTCTCCAAAATGTAAAATTCCATGTCCATTTTTGAAAAAAAAAAAAAAAATCTATTTATTGTTACCTGAGGTGAGCATCTCTTGGTTGCACTGTTCTTTGCCTTCATTTACCAATAGTGGAGAAACACAGTAATTGCAGCAAGCTATAATAAACTCTTCTCTTGCTTTTTAACAGGATATGCTTTTCTGCCTAATAGATAATAATTCTTTGTGGCACATGATGATAAAATAGGTCAGGGAGTTATCATAACGAAATATGGGAAGTGAATTATACAATATTTCATTTTTTTGTCTCCCCATCTGATTTAAAGTCTTTTATGAGACTGCCGCACTTAAGTCTCTTTATATTCATTGCAAATATCTACTTCTCTTCTACCAATATCTCACTAAATCAACATCTGCACAGCGAGTGGGAAATGGTCATTTCGCAACTTAGGGCTAGTGGATGGTCTAATCACAAATAGATTAGATAAATTATACTAAAATATCTATATCTGATTGCAGAATATGTCTCAATCTGAGGGGAGTAAAATAACCCGCTGGCATGCCCAACTTTTTTTAGCAAACACTTGCCATCAGATCCCCCCCAATACTGTAGGCAACTTTAAGGAGCTGTCATGAAAAACAGGCCAAAATTAGCATTTGCAATCTCTGCAGGGAGTAAAAAAAATGACATTTATAAGAAGAGGTATAAAAAAGCAAATCCACAACTCTGCCTTTTTGCATTACGATGGCCTTAAATCACATCAAAGCCCAGAAAGGCCCWTTCTAATGTAATTTTGCTTGAACAGGTGAATTCGTGAGAATTTTATTCGGGAAACTGTAATTCCACCCAGAGGTAATTGTCTGCCTGGGGCTTGACTCATTAACGCAATTCCTCAAACAAAATTCAGACAGACAACTTAAGACTGTCTCCTCCTCTCTCCTTCTGCAGGACTTACCATTTAATTCTGTCCCAATCATTGCACTTTTTAAAGTAAATTCAATTTGCATGCCCTAATAAGAATGGCAAAACGCAGTGGAAGATTTAATACCACAGTACCCAGTTAGCACCATCTCTTAGTATTTTTATCTCACTTGCTGAATCCTATTTCTGTTTCAATAGGAAAAATAAATAAATAAAAATAGGATGGTGAGCAGTGAATGCTTCCAAAACATGGGGAGCTTTGGTTTGTCTTTTTTGAATAATCAGACTCCACCAGAGTGGGATGACTGCAGCTCAGGAACTTGTTAGACAAATGCAAAATTGCTGGGTTACTAATTATACCTTTCAAATGTTACGTATATTTTAAAAACTTTGCAACCAGTTTACTATTAAATCTTGTAAACATACTGTGTGGCACATTCAGAAAAAAAAAATGAGAATTGTTTTGCCTGAAAGGAACCAGAACTGCCCCAGCAATTTCTCATCCAGGTGGTGGGAACCACATTTGCAGCTGCTAGTTTTCAGAAGGGAAATACCCTTTTCTTTTCAGGCAAATGCAGTAAATATCACCAGCTCGACTTCTGGAAATTTTCATTATGGAGGAAAAAAAGGTGCATTTAAACAGCAGGCAAGGCTTACTGGCAAACCCAGGGAAATGAAGTCCTTGCAAAGTCATCACTAAAAGCTCACCCTGCCCCTGTGATTTAACAAGTCAGGAGACCTGGGAGGACTCGGGCAGACACATGATATATTTCTAGGAAATCCATATTCCAGCCTTGTTTTGTGGCAAAGTTTATTCTTCTGCATACTGTAAGTTGCCAAACGCAAGTGCTTTTGGCTATTATCTGTGTGCTGAACAGTTACAATTTTAAGAGGTTGAGGCAGAGCTAAGGTAGACAATTTTTTCCCTATTTTTTCTGGATATAAAGTTTTAAAAATAACAAAGCAGAGGCAGGATACACAAGAGTTTCTCCTCAATAATTTGTAAATGTTTTGACTTCAGTCTATTTTTGAAATATCTTAATCTCTAAATCAAATTACGAAAGGATACCGATCACCCTTTTTTCCCAGAATTGTTGAAATAAAATGTTCTCCCAATTTCAGATTTTTTTTCCTTTCTTTCTTATTTTCTGAGCCAGTTGACACACAGAAATTCAACCTTTCCACTTTGGCAAAGCACTATTTTTCCATGAAAAAGATTTTTCTTAAGTAAAAACATGTTATCAGCTGCTCAGTTATATTCTTGGAAAGAATCTGGCCACTTCAGGAAAAAAAAAAAATGGCTTCAGCAGACAAAAAAACTCTCCAACTTTTATTTTATTCTCTCCTGTGGCCTTGGTCATATCACCTAGGATAAAAGTATGACAGAACAGGCAAAACTAGCACTGACTTCATTTGAATCGTAGATGGTCAAAGGTGCCAGTGACAGCATCCTTTGTGTCCTTAAATCAGCAATGGGATGAGTCGAAGACCCATCAATGCCTTTAGCCTCACATCTTTCTTCACCAGSTGCCAGATCACTAAATCCTCCCATCAAATGTGAACATGTAACTAACAAACTTAATTTCCTTATCCATATAGAAAGCCTCTCAAAAAGTCCTTATAATTCAAAGAAATKGAATTGGTGCCTTGGCCTCTCTGGAGGTCCACCTCCTTGGTGCGGTTTTCAAAAGCACATCAGCACTTTAAACACATTGCTCTGATTTTCAATAGGGTGTAAATTGCATTCGTGGATTTTAAACCTCCACATGAGTAATTGTTTTGACAACTGTCTCTCTGCACTGGTTTTTAAAAACTCCCTGCCAGCTTTTAAAGACATATCCTTAGGCTTACTGCGTCGTTTTAAACCAGAACTGCAGAAGTTCACACTTGTTRGCAATAAACATTTACACCCAACTTGCTCTCTCAGAATTTCAATCTCTTCATTCCTTTTTATTTGAAATGACAGGCGGAAGACATCCAGAAATGAGAGGGGAAGTCGTTGTCAGATTTGCTCCTTTTCTCTTTGCAAGGGAGACAACAAGCATCAGAGCAGGCTAGAGGGATGGAGGAGCTGCAGCAAGGGCAGCTCTTTTTCCCCATGTTGGAGAAGGATGGTCTCCAAGTTGCTCTGCAGGGATGCCGAGGGCCTGTCACACCACGAGGAGCTGGTGACGTGGCTCCTTTCCCATCACCCTTGGAAGACGCTAGGGATGATACGTGTACCCACACCTCTGTCTCAGCACAGAGACGGCTTCAAAATTGAAATATCTCCATCCTATCACAGTTGCCTAAAGAGACAGCGCCAACCCATTTAAGCCATAGTTTGTTATCTACACTTCTCCAAAGCGTCTCCCAGGTAGCAAGTCTTTCATCTCATCCTGCTCCCAAGCTCACTATGTGCTGACAGGAGTGCTTTGGAGTGATCTTAAAGTGCTTTTAGAGGATAACATGTGGAAATAAATAATTCAGAGTTTTCTTGAGGGTTTCTTTAGCATCTTGTCTTATGTAGAGAGGGGGCTTTTATGGTGTGCTCACCTGCAGCGTGACTTGTGCTTGCTCATAAGTGTTCTACCCAAATGTCTTTCGGATGGTGCTCCCCTAACGCAAAGGTATTAGGCTTTTATATCCTCCGTGTGGTTGCATTCCCATTAGACAAGGCTATCTGTGCAAAATACCACACGCATTTACTGGCAATGTTTCCAGCAAAACCACCTAAGCATTATCACATAACATGTAGCAAAGTATGCGGTTTGAGTAAACTGGAAAAATAAGATTATGAGAATAACAAATTTGGGAGAGGTTTTCAAACAAATCAAAGTTCTYTAGTAGCAAAACAGAGGGTAGCCGCATTAACCTTAAAAAGAACAMAAGAGCTGGAATCATATCCAATAAGCAATGGCAACAAAGCRTGTTTAACTGGTCATGAAGGATAAAGATTAGTTATAAAAAATACAGTAGGATATTGAGTGAATATATTTTCTGATTTTCCCTCATTGCTAACATGATTGACATCAAAAGAAATTTACAGTTCTTCCCAAAAGTGCTAAGTTTCCTGCTGCCAATTTTTTTTTGGTTAAAATATTCATTTAACACCTGCACCTATGCTCGTGATCGCGCTGCAAGAGAAAGCCACAGTTAGCACATTCTGGGATATGTTCCTGCCATTTCCACAGAAAAAAAATATGCTTGTGCCTAAAGATTTCAGTAGTTACTGATATGCTTATAATCCGTTAAAGATTCATGGGCCTCAAGTTATTTGAGTTTGAAAAGGTGGACAGGAGATGCTATGGCTAAGATGAAGCCAGTTACTGCCTGTGTCACCTCTTTTTCCTCCTATTGCCCTAAAATTTCATGCATGCAGGTRGCAAGTGCAACACAGTGATAAAATGAGCAGTTGCAGTCTATTAAAGCCATCTTGAAAACAACTTTTAACTGAGCTAATGAACTTTTAGTTCCACATAGATTTACAATTTACATACTCAGAAGATCTTATTCAACTACAGTCTAGAGCACGAAGATTTATACCTCCCTTCCCAGGAGATTCCAGCATTATATCAGAGCAAAGGAAAAGACTAAAAATGGAAAACTAYGTTGCACCACATTGTTCTTCCACTGTAGCATGAAAGCAATGAAAATATCAATTCCTGCAGAAGAAGTTATTTTCTATGCGCAGATGGCAAAGCAGCTCTCTTCTTTATTGACAATAAGTTGTACTTTTTGCTTCCACCTGRGCTTGCAGGAGGCTGCAGTGCCAGATTGTCAGCTGACTCTTGCAGAAATCCTGATCCACCTCGGAGGTTTTGCAGATACCTGTGGTTAGCTCCTGTAAGATGGTAGCATCTGGTGGCACACAACTATTAAAGCATTCCCCATAAGTATCACATTTGTGGAGGGAAARCAGGTGGCAGGACCTTAGGAGATTCCACTCCCTGGGTGGCAAATGAGCGGGTCCTCCCACAGGCTCTAACAGAATAGCAAAAGTTCACATAAAACCTGGKTTTTTTTTCCAATATACTGCATTAGAAGGTCATACAGGTCGTCACTCTGTGCATAAATTTGATTTCTCAGTCTTCTGAAGCACCTCAGGGAGCCTAGCTTTTCCCCTGGAAACAAATTCTTCAACATATTTTACATATCCATTTCTAGGAGTTTTACAGCAAATCCATCCATCATTGCTTTGCCTCTCTGCCTGGAAGGCRCAATAGGGGTGTGGAGTATAACATCGCTTATGAGCAGAATAAAGACTATCYGAGTACTTAATTGTGTTATTCTATAATCAGGTTTCTTTGCATTGCAAAGCTTAGCCCTTCTATTTTAAGGAAAATTAAATATACATTTCTAAGAGCTGTGTCAAGGGTATTTCTTTAAGTACTTTACAGTCTCCAGATAAGCACTTCTTTCTTTCTTGAAATGCTTAACTAAGAGGAAGAGTTATACCAGTCACTTAACTCCCGCTATTCTTTCTTTATCTGGCTCCTGCTATTGTGTTAGATCAATACTGAGTGCCGCAAGACAAAAGGAAGATAATCAGATTGTTATTTTGCATTAGTTGCCCTACATGATAATGCCATTCAACTGTGCTCAGGAAAATTCTTCTTCTGCTTATATGCATTAAGACTGCACACTTAAATTAGTATGTCTCCCTAGCCAGACAGCTCCCTATCAACGTCTAGAAAGCTAAGTTTGAAGGACAAATTGTTCTTTAAAACTTTACTCTGCAGTATTGTACYAGAAACTTGACAATAGTTGGGCTCCTTCTTTTTGGAGACCTTGTTACCTTCCATACAAATTCTTSCCACTGACATCACCCATATGATGCCCCTGGAGCAAAACAGGTGCTTAAACATATATCTCTGGGGTCATTTTAGAAGGTCTAGGGGGGTCATTCTAGGCCTAAAGACAATGCTCTAGAAGGACATTGGTCTTCTGTAGGTATAGTGTTAATTGTGTCATCCTATATGGATATTTCAGACACTTAAGCCTATCCTAAATGTCACCAGATACCTATGTTTAGACATCTCAATACTACCCCGCTGGTCTTTAATTGCCATCTCTTCCGGAGCTGGAACCATCTTTATTTCTTTTTAAGTCTATGGTATTTTTAAAAATATATWTGTATATTTTAATTGTTTTTTTCTTTTTATAGCATTTTTTTTCTTTTATAGCTTGTACAGTGGAGTATCTACCCTCAATGGCGTGTATATGTGCTACTGTAATAAGGCAAGCTGATGATGCCTATTTCTATTAGCCTGTTATCAATATAATACATGTTGCAAATATATTCATATAGTATGCATCAGTAATGCATATAATCACTTGACTCAAGAGATAGCCAGACTCCGTGAGGGTTTTGCACTAGAAGGAGCAGAGGAGAACATGAAATGTTCAGTAGTAACTTTGGCCTCCTCTCAACCTGCTTCACAAATCACTCACCCCTCTGTGTTTCTATTGCCTTTGCTGTTTTTTGGGGTTTTTTCTTTTTCTTTTTTTTTTCTGTTTAAAATGTGGATATAGATTGGAGGGCCCTTGTGGACAGAATCAAATATTGACTTGGGCTTCCTCACACTCCTGTAGTAGAAAAAATAACAGCAACCTGAAAAGATTAATATCCCAGAGGCTTTCCCTTCTAACACAAAATAAATGAGTTTGAGGAAACTCCTGAAAAAAAAACCCTCGCATTTTCTTGTGATTTCCCAGGAAGTCACAAATTGGCTTGTTCAAAACTGGGCCCAAACTCTTTGACAGCTGAAAGAGCTGGAAAGTTCACAGTGAACTAAATTTCAGGCTCTGTTACGAAACCGTGTTTTWAAAAAAGACCTTGAATAAAAATCCACAGAGCCTTGAGTCCACTTTATATCAGATTGAATTAAAGCATCTCAGTAATTAAAGACAGGAAAGTTGTAATCGCTAATGACAGCCTTCCACGGAGCAGCAAGAGGGGAGCGGGCGAGCAAGCCTCCCTGGCTCTCCAAAGCAGAGCGTTTGGGGAGAAAAGATACAGTTTGGTGACCTGGATGCTAATTCCACCCAGAATTCCTCCTGGAAGGCTAATGTGCTGTTTGCATGTGTTCCAGTGCTGGGGGGATTGGTGAAGCTGCAGTTTCTGGCTGCCTCCAGCCCGTCCTCCTTGCCTGTCTGCACTACCCATGCGTAAGTAGATGGTTTTGAATGTAGTTTTTGCAGCAGCATCTRGGTTAAGGTTGTAAATGCAGTCACATTCCTAATTAATAGCTTATTAAAGATTATGCATATGTCGTTATTAATCAGCTTGAGAAACATGCCTGTCCCATGCTGCTGCTATGCAGGAGCAACACGGTCCCAAATTAAGTTCAGTACTGCTGTGGCTGTATTAGCTGCTGCTTAACAGATCCTGTCGCTTTCGAAAATTCACGCCTCTTCCAAGGGACTATTCCAGCCACACGCATCTCAGTAACACAGTGCTAAGCAGCCTAGGCAATTCGTTATTTTCCAGAACTAGCTTAGATCTATATGAATTTTCTCATCACAGAAGAGTAAATTATAGATCAATGCACAGGTGCTTTTATTTCTCTCACTTCTCTAAGACAGCAATTCATTTGCTGTACATTAATTCAACCAAGGCTCTTAAATTGGCACCCACTACACCACATTCAGCCCAGGAAATACAGCGAGGGGCCAGCCCACCTTCTGTGGCACATTCCCCACGTCCCACTCTGGGTGCAGCACCAGGGAGGAAACCACGAGAATTTGGGGATGATGGGGCTGACACCATCTGAGAGCAGCACACACACCCCTGAACATTACAAATGCAATGGACAAGACCATTTTACTTTAARGTCTCCCATGACAAACCAACCAAAAACGTTAACAGATAACGTTAAGAGGTAATCCAAAACAAAATATCATTTTTATCTCCATAAAAAACCCTCCGAGAGGTTCCAGGATGTCCCTGTGCTTGCACACAATGATGCCTTTCAGAAGCAAGATCCGTAAAGCTCGGATCATCCCAGGCACTGGAAGGAAAGGGCAATGCCTTACACCTCTGATATTGGTTTTGCTCTTTAGTGTCAAAACTAGCTGCTTCGCACACCGCATGATGGCTGTTTCACCACCACTTCCRGTAAAATAAGCTTTAATTTAAAGGTTGCTTGTCTTCTCTTTAGAAGATACTTGGCATTTTGAAAGCTTCAAAGAGCTTTTTSCCTGCCTTCTGGTCTTCATCTGCACAGGCTTGTCTGGAAGCTTTCTGCTGCTCTCCTGCTTAATCCTACAAACTGGAACAAATGAGGGGAATGGCAAGAGAATGAATATTTATGTGTTTACTCATAAAATGTCTCAACATCCCCCATTGCTGTCCCCCAGCCCAAGGGGACAGGCTGTTGTGCTTGGTTCAGTAATCTCTTCAGGTTCTTTATTCCTTATAGAAGAAAAAGAGTAAAACTCACAGCACTTTAATCTCTAAGTCTCTTTTWAAAAAAAATTAAATTTATAGAATAGCCTTTTTTAAAAGTCTTATTAGGACAATCCACGTGTATAGCAATTGCTAGCTTTTCTCCCATAGGATTTTCTTTGCATACCTGTAGCTAGATTGCATTTCGGGCTTTTACTAGCTCTGCAGACAAGCAGATATTTTTGGAATTAGAAACTTAGTGGCGAACTGTAAGGAGAGGGACACCAAAGTCCCCACTTCACTACTGCAAAACAGCTACAACTGTCCCCAGAGCCGACAAAATTTATGGGGGCAACACTGACCCTGTCAGCTGCATTACACTCCAGGTCAATTCTATTACACTTAATTCCCATTTGCAAGCCTGTCCGTTAACAACATATTTGCAGAATTATTTTTTTCCAAAAATGGGTTAAATTATCMTTAAATGTGAGCTGGATTAATATGTCTTATGACTTTATGTAGGAAATTTTAATCCTATGGATGAATAGTTTAACATCTAAAGGAGCATCTAAGGAAGAACAATCATTCCTGATGTTTATATCATTCTGAAATAATAACACTTTCTAATACCTTCACTTGCTTGACCAATACAGCAATTACTCTTCACTCTTGTCTGAACAGACAATCTTACATGCATTATCTGCATGTGAAAGTTGAGCTCAGTATCATGTTGTGCAAAACATGAGAGCTTCTAGTTAAAGATCTATACCCATTTTAGAGAAGGAAAATAGGGTTTACAGTTCAATACAAAATAGTATACTAAAACAAAGCAGTATACTAAAACACCTTTCATTAACATCTATCTGAAACGTTTTTTTTTCCCTTTAAGTATCTTTAAATCTAGATAAGCTGGGAAGGAAATTTTGCTCAGTTTTTGAGCTCTCAGGCCTGAGGACAGCCAAACCAACCTGAAAAACCACCTTTTTTTTTTTTCCTATTAAATACATATGACAGAACTCAGTGGAATAAGACTTGCTGATCCATGCTGTAAAATCCATTTTAATTTTTTTTATGTTTAGTTTTAATTTTTTAAATTTTTTTATGTTTTTTTCTGGCAWATGTCCTGTCAGGAGAAGGCAGCTGTGCCATGGGTGGATTCGCTGTTTCACCATGTTAGTTAGGTAGGCCATTTCACACCCCGGCCGACAACTCGCCATCTGAAAACATTTTTCTATCCACAGAGAAGATGGTCTTGCCGTAAAACACTACAACTCCTTTGGAAAATGAAGCAATGTGTATTGTAAATTATAGGGAATGTTACCATGTAAAAGGATGGAAGAAGGGGAAGGGAAGGGAAAAGGAAAAAGAAAATCAGTTTACTACCACATAATAGAGATTTCTGCTAGTAATTTCTACTGTATGAACTCATGAGCTGAAGGAAGAGTTTTCATCTCTGAAGATTTTTATTTAGCAACAGCAAGAAGCACAAACAGCGAACCACAGCTCCACACCAGCTTTGATGTGACCTCAGTTTTTCAAGCTAATTTAGCCTTCTGTAAAGCTAGAATTTGCATTGCATAATATTTAAATAACCTAAAACATCAAGGAAATGTCTTCTGTGTCTCAAAGAAACATCTGATATAGAAACTTTATTTTGCTTATGAACTGGCAAACCTAATTAAAGGATTTAGGATGTTACAGTGACAGATTTGGACACTTACACAAATCTAAGAAACAGTCTGGCTTCAAAGTACAACACAGATGCTTCTATTTATAAATATTTAAATAAAGTATTAATATAAAAAAAGGAAAAAATGCCTTCGTTTTGTTCCCAGAGGAACTTCTTTGGAACAAAATAATTCGCTCAAACTAGACCTCCTAATGCTCACAGATATGAGAGGCTTTGATATAAATTTAGTAGAAATATCTGATTTACCAAAGTTTCTGGAGATTCTTGGCATGGCAACAGAGAGATGATGCTAGAGTCTGGTGGCCTGTTTCTCCCAAACCCTGTGGCTGCCCTATGAGCCCTGATATGTGGCTGCCCCAGCCTTCATGCTGGCCCAGAGTTGTCCTCAAGGTTGGAGCTCCAGAGGGAGGCTCCTGAGAGATGCTCACACGGCCTGCTTTGCCTGGAGATGCTATCCACCCTTTACAGGGCTGAAGCTCGTGAATGTTCATAGGCTGTTGCCTGGTCTCCTTAGCTTGCCACGTGTCCCTCCAGAAGAATGATCCGGCTGCCCGACCTGCACGTGTCCACAGAAGCAAGACATGTTCCCTTGGCCCATTTCTACTGAGCCTCTCTTTCCATCATCACMCACAACCATAGCAAAGGGGCCTGGCATCATTTCAGCCAGCGAAACTATTAATCAAAATGATTRCATGTCAGCTAGGTAACTAATTAGTCAAGTGTTATTGGGTTTGATAACTGAAGTGAATCTCACCGCAATTAAAAACATATATATAATCCGGGATTCAAACTGATGCAAGCATTGGCAGGCTACTAGTCTTCATGGTGTCGTGGCCACCTACGCAAGGGTAGAAGGCCAAGGGAAGCTGCCTGTCATCGCACTTCACCATAAGTCACCCATTATTTTGAAATACCGCAAAGTAATGAAGCACTCAAGATATTCTTTCTCCTGTAGAGGAGACCCCCTTGAGCCTGATCTCAGTGTCATCAGTGCTGTGCAACCACAAGCTGCACATACCAACTTAAAACCAGATACTGCAGAGTGCAAACCCAGGGGCAGAAACGATCAAGCTCCAACTCTTTTTACTCTGATTACTAGCACTTATTTGCCAATTATACACAGCATCTGCAGCAAATTTCAACAATAACTCTAGCTCTACTGTGATTTCACCCATATTTCATCCTCGTGCTACCGAGTCATAGATTACACACAGTATATATCCCTCCAGCATATTTGCTATTCTACAGAGAACGGACGTATCCAATAAGCCCTAAAGTCAGTCTCAAGAAAGTTGTGAGTATTATCAAATTCCCTAATAAGATCATTTGATACAATTACATTCAACAACACCAGCTTTCATGAGATCAGGCAATTTCGATCATATCTTGCCTTCAGGGAAAGATGGGCAAGATCTTCGCAAGCCACCACTAAATATAAAGCTGCATTATTAAGAAACATAACTCAAACTCTTTCAGCAGAGACCTAGTCAGATAGATTTTCCAGCGCAGTAGCATTTCTCACTGAAAGACAAGTAGGTCAATCACATAGGGTTGGACGGGGAAGATTTTCATTAGGTGCCTTTATTATTTTTTTAATCCTCTGTTCGTCATACAGCAATGAAGATCATAACTAAAGCAACAGGTGATTATTTTGACACGGCAAAGATAATTAAAAACTATTCATGCTAATAATATTTTCTACTAAGTGTATMTCCTCCACGTTTAAGAACATTTTATATATTGAGGAGAGGTGAAAGTAAATAATAAAAATTCTGGCTACAACATATAAAAAAGAAACAATTCCTTGAATTCAGAATTCCTTGAACAGTAATTTCATTTTTTGCTCCTCCCTCAGGAAAGTAGGCATAAATGCTAAACAATATTCAATGGAATATAATTTTTGAAAGATGTAAGCCATAAAAAGTAGGAAGGGAAATGAAGTGTAATAATCCAATCTAAAAACTCTTGGATTTCTACATAGCACCATTATTAATTAWGATCAGAAATAAATTAAAATAGGAAATTGAAGAAAGTGGTGATTTTGAAATGGAACACAATTAAGTTCAGAAGCAAGTCTGAACTAGTCACTGAACTAGCATGATGAAAAGTATATGATTGCAAATGGCATTCAGATGGGTTTCTCCTATATGCAAATATTGGGCTTACTTAAATAACATARGTACCTATCCAATCCACCTATGCTCCCAAAAAATCAACAAAATTTTTGCCACTGGTTCTAAGAAACAAATAAGACTGGCATCTTTGGTACTGCTCAAGCAAGGATATGCAATGCTTGTTGACTAGGTCACTTTGTTGATGCAGGAGAGAGCAGCACACAGGACAGGATAATCATCTAGTATATATAATATTGGCTAATATACTCATGGGTAACTAGAGTTCATTAGCAATTATGCTAAGATKAGAAAGCTCGTGACCCTGATGAGACACCTGCTAGTCTCTGCTGACCTGGGAGCTGTCGCTTGGTGGGGACAAATGGATGTCTGAAGCTCCCAGAAAGGGAGTTTTCTTTTTGCTGAGTTTCCACCATCTGAGTCTCTCTCTTTTTTTTCCCCCCTTAGGATTTTATAAACTTTTCTCTCTACTTTTCCTTTTACCTTTTTTCCTTCCAATTACCACCTCTATAACTATGCTGCTATGTCCTCCCTTTTCTTGCATGAGCTCAGCTTGCACGTTGCCTCTAAACATCAATTTTCTCACAAAAAAAAAAAACCCACAACCAGGTCAAAGAGCTGTGCTGCATCAAACTACACCGCAGAAGGCCAAACCCCAGGACTCTGGGGTACTGATGCATTCCAGTAACTTGATTCTGCTGTTTCTCTTTACATCTAATTACAAAGCCGTGCCTGCACATAGCCACAAAGGTAGTTCCAAGTTTAGCAACCAGGTTTTTATTCTGCTGCATTTTATTGTTACTTTTTTTGGTGTTCTCCTCTGTTTTCTCTTGAATGACAAAGTGTAAATTACGCCAATCTGAAAGAGTTAATGAGCAAAAAGCCTGTGATATATTACTGCAATTCAGCTGGGCACTGAAATGAGACAGGAACCGCAAAGTCTAGCAATTTTTAGCACTAATTCCTTGTAGCCTGGTGCCAACCATTTACACTTCTTTTGCCTCCATGCCCCACTGTAAAAGGGCATTAATATGCTAAATTGTTCATCATGTTGATATGAGGCAAGAACTTGCGAACTTGCTAGTTTCTTAATGTGCTTTTTCTTTTTTTTTTTTTTTTTTTGAATGTGTAAATTGTCACCTATACAAGATGCTAAATATCACAGATATACAGGAAAGTACATACAAAGGAAACCCTGAAAAGAAGTTTTAATTAAATAACGATTGTGGGGTTTGGTCTGTTATTAAAAAGATAACCAGCCTATTCTCTAGCTTTCTGAGCCATCAATATTCTCCATAAATCATAATGAATAAATGAGCTACATAAAACAGTATTGAATTGAAAAGAGTTTTTATTGTCTTCATTTTCTCAGGAGCTTTCTGCTCATTTCTTTCTTCTTTTTTTTTTCTTTTAAATATCATTTTGAGCAAACACTAACAAACAGGATTTTTGTAGAATTTTGTATTTACAAGCAGGCCTRTAGGTTTGCTGCACACAGTGACATTATTATATCTCCCTTTCTCCCCTTCTCTGTTGAAAGTTTCATCAGCTCAGCTCATTACCACTACCTTTTGATCTAGATGAGAATCCTCCCCTGGAAGTAGGATGAAAAATACAATAGGAAGAAGAAAAGTAAGCCAGAGTAGCACAGGATCCCCCCCAGGACATCCAGCTGCTTCARCTTCTTCCAAGCTGCCTTAGTCAAGGAGGAGATGTTCCTGAGGACATCCCTGCCATTACTAGTACATCTAATTAGCACCTTTTCCTGCACTATGGATTAAATAAGCCTTTATTTTACAACATAGCTCTACCTGAGTCACATCTTGAAGAGCATCAGCTCACTCCCTTGCTGATGGCTCTGAGCTCCCTGTTGGCAGAGAGCATTGGCTGGCCGCCTCTTTGCTTCCACCAACACCTTTTGGCAGAAAACCATGTATTTGACATCTTGAGCCTCAGAGGCARAGGGTGATTAGTCACAGCTTGGATACTTTCTAGAAAAGCACAAAAGCTTAGAGGTGCTGATAAAAAAAAATGCCGTTTGGGCAGAATTCAGAATCTGGCAGGGAAACAACCTTCTGCAGGCTTGAGCTCACTAGGAGCTCTGATTTCTCTCCCYGTTATGCATTAAGAGGGCTTATAGCTGGTTAATGATGTGTACAGCCTCACCGTTTTGCTTTTACACAACATTTTCATATCACAATGCACAGAAATCTTCCCATTATATCTCTTCAAAGGCAGAAACACATTGTATGCTTGTTATATTGAGTGTCATCTGCTATGAATTGCTCCACGTGAGTGGTGATATTCGTTACTGTCCAACAAGATCAACTTATTTAGACAGATGGCCAAAAGAACCTACACATCACAGAAGAAATTACCATTTTTCCTTTGTATATTTACATTCTGCCTGTATTTTTTTACTCTTCTAATACTCAACTTTTCTGAGGTTTTTCTTCCACGATGCCTTATTGTTTATTTACAGCAATTTGGCTACTTTATCAACCACTTAGATGATATATTGACTCAACTACTTCATCTGTAACATGCTTTCTTTTATGTCTATTAATCTATGTGGAGCTTGCTATAGCAGAATTGCAGCTCTTTAATAATTTAAGTTTTGACATTACAAGACTTTGTCAGCCTGCATGCCGAGTAGTAATATTCTGGGGAGCTCTTGTCTATACCGCATGTGGCTCCACATAGTCTATATCATTAAGCATGCACCTTCCTATTCTAGAAAGTTAAAATACAAATGCAAAATGTGTCAGTGTACATGATCACACTGGGTATCATTAGAAGCAGTTTTAAATAGAAGCCAAAATTTGCACAAACCCGCAATGCTAGTAATTTCACTCCTATTCTTTAAATTGACGTGTCATTAAAGTCTAGTCTGCAAGATTTCAGACATGGAGTCTGCTTTCTCCAGTTACAATATAGAGGAAACAGTGGGGAACTAGGAGCACACCACACTGCTCTTCAAAAAATAATTGAGTTGATCAAGAAGAATGCTTGAGAATTATTAGTGTTTTTTAAAATAGTGTACCATGAAAAATAAGTTTCTATCCAAAAACTACTGTATCAGTTACAGGCACATTTCCAGAGCCTTGCAATGCATTTTTTTTCTGCAGTGTCTGCAGCATTCATCAAAAGGGAGCATATAGGACTTTTTAGATTACATTTTAAAAATGAAACATAAAAATCTGGCTTCCCTTTTTTTTCTCTCAAACTCATTCCGTTTTTGTTTCTGTAAGATGCAATCCATGCTGGTGCTGTTCTGTAGTCCTTTGTACATGCTGTACTTGTAGGATGACACATGCAGAAGAGAACACAAATTTTGGTAAATCTCACTCAATCTTACAAATAAGTTTTTGAAAATCCTGAATGCTAATTTTTTCCACAACAGAATGAGGTGCGAAATAACTTTAAAATTCAGATTTGGAGATATTTTTATTTTTGCCCATATAAAAATGTGTTTCAGAGGGAAAGGGAATGAATTGGTTGAAGCCTAAAAGCTTTTTCAAATATTCCATGAAAAAAAAAATGCAGATAGCACTACAAAACGAGAAATCATCTTAGGTGTGGTGACCCAAATTCTGCCTTGGCCTCGCTCTTCTGCACTATCAGCAGAGTTGCTTCCACAAACAATTTGAGGCATAACATTCATCCTAAACACTTTTCTGGGGACTCTAAACTTGTCTATTTTGTGCAGCTCCAGCCCCAGTATAGATGGGGAACTGGAAATCCTGCTTTGAAGCTAGCACATAAAATAGAGCTTTCCTGGCATCTCTGCATCCCTCCTTGGGCTCAGCCCTTGAAATGTGTCCCTGTCACTAAAGCTCAGTCAAAACAGGACATTTGCAGTTCCGGATGAGCTCAATGACGCAGCAGAGTTTTTGGTCAACTGATATGACAAGAAACACCTGACAGATGAAAAATACTCATCAAAAAACAAGGGGGAAAAGAAATCAGAATTCTTGAAACAGCTTTCACATCATAACCACCAAATCATCGTGAATTTAGTAGTGATGCTGAAAATCACAGGTCCAAGCTGTCCACTAACAACCACRGGACTTAAAATCAACGTCTTCAGAACAAAACAATGTTCAGTTTCATACTTCTAAGTACACTAGTAATGTTATGCAGAACTACAAAATATTGTCAAATAGCTTATGTCTTAAAATGGAATTAAGCTTCCTGATGGGATTTCTTCAACAAATATGATCTCACTAGGGATGCAGCCAGGCTCTTCAGAGACTTCTATAAATCATCAAGGAGAAATAAACATTCAGAGAGTTTGGGGACTCTTTAGAGAGGAGCAAATACTGTAAAAATAGAAAAACACCAATATTGCCTTAATTATTCTATGGATTTGTTTTCACTGTGCTTTAGTTTGCCTTGCAAACAATCGCATAATCAAGTTTCTGAGACATTAATGTTCCCAGAAAACACATTACAGCTTTTGAATTTTAAAGCAGAGATTTCTCAAATTCCAGACTAGATCTAAAGAGCACACGACAAAAAAACTCAGGATAGTAGTTGATCTCTGCCGTCTTCTAAAAAAAAAAAAAAAAAAAGGAAAAGTGCTTGTGGTGGATGTAAAGTGAGGTTTCACTGAAGGCAACGATGGGGAAGTTACACTTGTTGTAATTGCCAGCTTTTTCTATCGCGTCAGAGGCTGGGTGCCTGACACTGCACATGGCAGCACCTGGCTGGTGTCCATCTGTCTGTCTGACCTTCGGGAGGTCTTCCAGGCTGCAGAAAGTCAGGAGGAAGTCACCTCCAGAAAGGAAACAGCAGAAACAGCCTTAATCCCCCAGGGAAGCTCAGCAAAAATGCACAGAAAGAGGATCTGTCCCTGGATAACGGYTGTTCCATCAGATGTGCTTGGGCTTGCAATCCTGCTCCCAACTCTCCCGTCTTGAGTTCCCACCATCAGACTTTGTGTCTTGTACAGAAAAGGATCAACGACAGAGTTATTGACATGTGTATAAATTACAGCATTCATCAAATGCTTCARAGCTGCTAAGATGCTTTAATGGGTTTGGGTTAACAGGAGAAGGGGAAACAGGAACCTTACAAGCCCCAAGGGGCAACCACAGAAGAGCAACAGCCTCCTTCCAACCTCAAGGTTAATATGGAGTCAATGAACAGCGTATTCTGCCTCCCAGGGAGTCAGAGATGCTGGAATCATGATTTGGGGAAAATATGAGTGATGGGCGAACACACTGGGACCAGCCTTGGTGCTGAATTTTGGACTCACGTTTTTTAAGTGATCAAGACAAACTAATTTGGCAGGGGTGAAGCTCAAACTTGCTGCTGTGATTTTAGGACCAGTGGTTAGATTGATTTTCTTAAATCTTTTTTTTTTAATTATTTCATATTTTTGCTAATTGGGGAAATTGAGGCAGGTGTAAGCAAAGCAAGGCGTGCTAAAAAGAAGCCAGCTCCCAAGCCTTATTCTGATCATCAGGCATCACTGTCTCTGCATGGGGGAAATAAAGGAAAACAGAGGCAGGTTTTAGCTATCAGTTATTGCATGTGAGGAATTATAACAGCTATTTTTTAAAATGATGCTCATGTCTGCAGGTCATCACTGCAGCAGATACGAAGAAAAATGTTTGTGGCATTAATCCCACACTGGCAGACAGATGCAGCTTTCAAGTTGAGTAAGTGTTTAATGCTCTGAAGAGAAGAGGGGGGAAAAAGATTTCTTTTAGATGAATTGCTTAATTGGAAAGTCAGGAATTTTCCTGCCTAAGCAATTGATTTTATAAAAGAAAAAAAAAAAAGTTTATTTCAAAACGTAAACCTGCTATTTATCTCCAATACCCAGGGAGAACTAGGCAGATGTGCTTGCCTTTATACTGCTGAAACACAACTTTTTAAACTTAAGTAAGGCTGATAAATCAATAGTGTTTAAACACAAGGTTCCTTCACGCCCAAGTTGTCCCTGCACTATGATGCTGCAGGACACCCCAAATTTGGGCAGGTCACTGCTCTTCAAGGGTGGACCAGGGAAATCTGCTTCCATGCATGGGATCATACCCAGCAGTGGGAGCCAAGCGCTTTGGACACTCTTTTGCCTTAAACCCAATAGATTTTGGAGTAGCAAATACTACAGCTTGGAAAAAATCTCAGACCAAAGCTTCAGCCCAGGCAAAACCCYGCAAGTTAAGAAGGATGGAGCATTTACTGCCTCCCCACTGTCACTAACAAGGGTCCAGTCTAAGGAAGCCAAGGTCCATCCTTTCTAATTACACGAACTTTAAGGCGAATGTGGCACTAACTGCTGTCATGTCACTGCTCCTTAATTCTCCAGCCCCAGGAAAATAAAACAACTTAAATGCTGCTTTTTAATATAATAGCATCAATTTGCCCAGGCTTAGCAACCCATTAGGCGCCCCTGAAGTTGGCTGCTGTAAATCACAGGATCTCACACGCATGTTAAGCAAATAGCTTCAAACTGGGTCTCTCTGCATCTACGTTAACATAAGAATTCAAAGGCATCAGTGAGCAACAATGTCACTGTATGGCTCTATCTGACACCTTTTACATACAAATGTTTCTAASTCTTTACAAGAGACATTAAGCTTACTGATATTATTGGTATATTCACCTTTATAAGCTACACCAATTAAAACATTATACAGTAAATTTAAAACAACTTACAGCTTTGAAGAGAGTCAGGATTTAGCACCTTGCCTGCAATGACTGCACAGGTTGCCACACTTCAAAATAATCTTACATTACAACGAAAACATTTTGGGAACTTGTGCAATTACTGCCATAACTTTTCCAACACATTCATGTTTTTGACTCTTTTGCCACTATTGCTGTTCCTATGCTACTGCACAAATTCTGTGTTGGTATTTTTCTAGGTTTCTTCCCCCRAGACTGTCCCTTAACTTTCTCTTCTGACATTTGGAAGCATCTTGGAACTTGGAAACACAGCCTAAATGTACTCAGAGCCAAAAGATAAGCTTTTGTTCTGCTAGAGATCTTACAAATGAGAAGGCAATGTGGCACCTTGCTCCCAGAGGAGACTGAGGCAGCCACTCATGCAATGAATCGGTTCCTCTCCCATCCATTGCGGCCCATCCCAGAGGTGCTGGGGCTCCAGGGTTAGGCAAGGGATGGTGAAACAACCTGGTGGTTAGGGCTGCACTGGTTTAAGCAGCTCTTCACCTTCCTCTATATACGGTACACAGAGCAAGTTTCTCCCCTCTCAGATTTTGCCTTACTGCTTTAAGCCAAATTCCCGTAGACTCATCCCCAGAGAGTCACGTCYCCTTCCCTATCCATCAGCATTTCCATCTGCTCCTTGCAGTCTCTCTCCACCTTGATCTCTGTTACCCGTTCCCAGCCGAAATTTAGGACTCACACACACTGTGTTTGCAGTTCTGATTTTCACCTCTAGCTCTCTCGCTTCCTCTCTTTGCAGCCCCCTGCATGCCCACCTTTCACACCAGTATTCATCACTTCTGCAATTGCCAGCAGTGAAAATGTCACATTTATGCCCAGCTCTCGCCTTCCTCATATCCTCATTCTCCCTTTCCTTTTCTTCTTCAGGTCTRTTCTTGCCAAGCAACCTGATTTTATCGCTTCCTTGCCCCTGCTCTTGAGGATGGGAACATCTGTGGGACCTTCCAGAGCTCTGCTGTTCTGTCTTAATAACTCTAAGCTACTTCAGCCTAGCTGGACTCCATTGTGACAATCCTGGCCACCWTGGTTTCACTCAGATCTTCCCTTCCTTCAGTTTCCACTTCCTTTCCTGAGATCCTGCTGATTTCTTTCAAAGGAGAAAATAATAAAATGTATCATGAACTCTCTGGTCACCTTTCTGCAACTTTCTCTTCTGCCTCAGGTGTAAATGTGCTTCTCTAAACCTTCACTTTACCCATCCTGGCTCTTCATCTTCCTTGCTCCCTCTACTATATCCTTTTTTTCATTTGCTAGCCTCTTAAAGACCATCATATCACAAGCATATTCCCTTTAAAATCATCTACTCCTTCAGCTACTTTTCCCATGTTCTTCTCACCTGTATTTTGCTGAACAAATAGCTCATGGTCACTATCATCCTCCTCCCTTTTCCAGTAGCCACCTGTAACAACACTCTTTCCAAAGTCTCCATTGGCCTGTTTAAGCTTAATGTGAGCACAATCAAGAAAGAAACAGTCTTAAAAGTTTGGCTTGATACATGAACTGCACTCTAGCTATGTAGGTTTACGGAATCTTTCTGTGAATATTTACAGTAACCCTCCCATTGGGTTACAAGAAAGCTTGGGTGTCTTGCAAGAACTGTTTTTCGTTCATGATGAAGGGTAGAGTTATGTGGCAATAACASTATAATGCAAAACATACAAAGAGGCAAAAGTTAATTAAAAAAATACAAGTAGATCTTCTCTACTTCTGCACCAACTGTAAAACTCCCATGGAGCTTCTTATGCTCTCTGCACCTTCACCCTTGGTTAATGACATTCACTACCTTAAATTCAACAGCCATCTCTGTGCTGGGGAGTCACAGATTTTTTCAGTTCCTGTCTCCTTTTCAAACTAAAGCTTCAGCCACATGTCCTCAGGGAAGAGGTCAGGAGCTCCAGACCAGCATCCTGGATTTCCATCCTCCTTCAGCTCTAGTCCATTCCCTTATGGACCCAGCAACACCAGCACTATCCCCATCAGCACCATCCTTGCCTCCAGCATTGCTGCATGGGGGTCCGAGCTGCCCCTTTCCTACATGAGCTTGTGCTCACTTTGTGACCAGAGAAATGGCAATTCACTGAGACTACTCTATATGCCAACTTAAAGATGAAAAGGCTCGTGCCCTGGTCTGCAGCAGCTGCATTAATTTATCTCTTAGGATCATACAGAGAGCCTTAATAATAAGAGATGGGATTATAGGTGCTGCCCTTCACTAGGTTCYTTGGGTCAGCACATGTTGTGAATTGCTCTTAATGCTCCTCACTGGCCGTGTAAGGCACCTATACATCTTCTATCGCATTGAAACAAAAAGCCCTGGAGGCATTCTGCTCGGATCAGGTACTTCATTTGGRGGAATTATAAAGGATAATCTGTAAGTACATAAAACGCCTCGTTGATCCTGGTGCATAGTGCCAGTAATGCTGGGTGCTGTCAATACTCATGAGGAGGCCAAGTCACTGATCCAAAAAACTATCAAATGATTAACACAGCACGGTCGCTAACCTGGAGGTCGCATAATTTAGTCATTTATAAAAAATACGGAAGAACTCAGATAAAAATCTTTAAACATGAACCATTCTAATCAATTTCTAGAACAATTTTAGTTGGTGGATCATTTGTTAGGCTTACCTAGCTTCAGGATGAAATAAGAAACAGAATAAGTGCAAAATTCTCTTTAAATGTGTTTAGCAAAACCATTTTGGATTAAAGGTTGAGAAAGATTAAATTCCTCACGTATCCTCAGTATCCTTTTAGGAAAGTGTTATCTAACATTCACAGACCCATATCTTTAGGGGCTTCAAAGAGAAACAAACTTAATGTCATATTTCTTTAAGTAATGATTTGTGCTAGGAAAATTCTTATATGAATACAAGCCAGGAAAGAACTGACCTATTATTAAATACAATTTATCATAACGGTCATGCATATTGCCATATATTAGCTTTAAAGTGACTGCCTTTACCAAACTTTCAGCACTATCGTTAGTACTATCTTAGCATGGAAAGCTATAGATTGCAATTGCCTTAAAATATGGCAGTGTGTTTGTTTAAGTCTATATCTAGATATATTAAGTCGATAGCAGAGAAGCAGTATATATGGTTAAACATGTGGAACTATCAAACATTTTAGGGTTTTGCTGATGGCTTTGCAGGCTCTTACAAGAAGAGCATGAAATCGGGAAYGGGAGGTTTTGAGAGCGCATGAACAAATTGTGTTAATATTTGCTATGTGCAGGAAACCACCAACAAATACGACCCACTGTCAAAACCACATTCCCCCTTCAGGAATGACTCCCACCATTTCCATTTTAACTCACGAGTTTACTGGACAAATGCAGCTCGAATTCACTGTTGACTACAAGTCACAACCATGCTGACACCACGCTATTCTTTATTGAGATTCAATAGCATATCTTCCTCTTTCTGTCCCTATTTTCCATTTTTTTTTACTACATTTAATGATTCGGTTTTCTTCCAGCAGGTACCAGTCAAAAGTCATCTAAAATAAAATGGATCCTGATGTAAACGGCCCTTTAAAGTTTACAACCTAAAAGCTAATAAATAAATAAAAATGAAAAGATGGCAGGGAAGAGGAAAGAGTTGAGTAAAAGGGTCTAACGTACATATTATATTACACAGTAATTATGTGCTTCTGAAATGCCAATTAGGAGCCCTGTCCATGATCCAGCTCACCGTCAGATCAATATTGGGTTGATAAAGAGTCATGATCTGGTAGAGAATGTTTTATTTTTAAAGAATGTGGAAAACCACAGAAATATTAACTCCCTTTTTCTTTTTTTCTTTTTTTTTTTTTTTTTTTGCAAGCTCTAGTCCTGACTGTGTAAACAGCAGGACATTAGTGTACTTATGTTTTGCAGTATCTGTAATTCTGCACAGATTTGGGGTTTCAAAGGATTTATAGCAGTAAATAACTCCTTTCCTTTTTTTTTCTTTTCTTCTCAGAAGAAAAAAAAAAGCAATAATGCCTTAAAAGACTTTTTCTCTGTGACAAATAAATAAACAAACAAACAAACAAATGGCCATTAGTACAACATARAAGTGCACAACAGCAGAGTGATTCTCCTGGAAGATCTAATTTATTCACTGTTGATGAGGTAAGTCAAGAATGTAAAGAATTAAAACAGGTTCACGGTCCTAGGGGAGAGTTCCACAGGGCTCTCGTCCACACAGGAAGGCTCTGAGGAGGGGCAAGATCCCGTACAGGAGCATCAACCTCCCTAAAGCAGCCCAGTGCCTTCAGATGGGAACCTGGTCTTATGTTTACAGATCCTGGTCTTGTATTTACAGCGAGTTCTCAGTCGACAAAGTCATATTGGTCATTTGGCCAGCGTTTCCACACAGACCTGCAGCATTCCTAGTGAATAGCTCACCTACATCCCACTAACTTGCAGCCCCTTTCCTCTGTTTCACTGGCCTGGGAAACACTTTGATCTACACCATTCAACGGATGCAAAGTTTCTCTTTAACTTTGTTTTCTGGCACTTTCACAATTGTTGGAATTCAGCATATTTYTTGTCAAGACAGGGTTAATGTGCAACTTATATTTCTCTGGCATATTCTAGCGGCTTATTTTAGAAATGCTTTCTGGTCTCCAATGGCATATTTTAGAAATGATTTTCAATATTAGTTCCCCATTGCCATAGGGCAATTACTACCTGTCTAGTGTCATATATATACTTTGTAATGGAGTATCCATCTGCTTAGCAAAGGAGCACTTGAAACTATTTATAAAGCACATTTTACACCTGACACGTTAAATTAAGAGCAGAAAAATGAGAGTTTTCTAATGGCATCCATATTACTACGTTGGATGTATAATGGACCCACGTTGGGAAGGCTCTGAATCACATTCTCTCTTTTTGAAGACTATTGACTGGTTTTGTGTTTTCTTTTTTCTAATGGCATATTGACATTTTGTTGCTGCTGTTTGGGCTTAGAAGYCCAGTCAAAATTAATAAATGTCACTGTCAGTGAAAAATCAGCACGGGCCGCGCCGGCTCGGACGGCAGGATGCTTCCCGGAGCGAGCACCGCGCTGCACTGAGCTCCCCAGGATGTTCTGGGACGGACCCGCGGAGGATGAAACAGGTTTGCGTGATTTGACATTATAAATGCTGGCTCTCTGAACAGGCAACTGTAATTCTTCACTCCCCGTGACCCGCTTGAGCACAGGCTAACTGGCTGCTGTGGGCAGTGGATGTCGTTATCCATGTCACGACTGGCCCCTTTGAGACGCAGGTCAATCCCCACCGTGTCCCCGCGGCGCGTGACGGACAGCACGCTGGAAATCCTAATGTAGCCTCCATTAACAAATGACAGCTTTAATAGGAGACTTATACCTTTTATCCCCTCCTGCCTCAGCTCGGAGTCCTGATTCTCATTCCGAGCAGTTAACTGTATAAAACCTAACAGAAAATTTGCCAGCACAGTGCGTGCAGGTCACCTATTCCTTTAGCGGGAGAAAAAAAATACAAACATGCAGAAAATAAGGGCTGCAGCTTCTCCTTTCCAAGGGGAGAAGCGCTTCCCCGCGCTCTGCTCCGCAGGTCGGAGCACCCCGCGCAGTGCCAGCGCTGAAACCCCACGCTAACTTTTCTTCTCTCACGCTATTTGGCGACACGCAAAACCCACCAGCGGGAAATTCCTTTCTGTGGGACTTCCAAAGCCAAGAATGGATAATCAAACGGAGGGGCACTGAGTGCGTTGTGATGTTTGCTTGCTTGTTTCCAGGAGAAGAACAAACAAATAAAAGCACTCACTTCTACAGCGATACTTCTGAGCGGACGCAGACCCGACCRGGAGTGACACCGGAGCATTCCCGGGCGGCAGCTCCGCCGCAGGGTGATGGAGGGTTTGCCCGGAGGGAAAGGGGAGCAGAGGGAGCGCAGGGAGCGCGGGCAGGTTCCCTCCTCGGCACCCCGCGCACCTCCCGCATCGGGAACACCCGACCCGACCGCCGCTGCCTCCGTTTTTCAGCCGTTTCGCGCGGCTATTACTGCAAACCTGCGCACCGCCGCCGGCCGCCCCGCGAGCGCGGAACTCGCGCGACTTTCCCCGCGCGGGCGAGGCCCCTACCTTGGCGGCGGCGGGCGGCTGGCACGGGACGTGGTGGGACACGCTCGCCGTCTGGTTCATGGTGCCGCCGCCCGCGGGACGCTCCGCGGCTCCGGCGGCTCCGCAGCCCGCGCTGCCGCCGCCCGCGCCCGCTCCGCCCCCCCGCCCCGCCCCCGGCCGCTTTTTTAGTAATATGTTTATTTATTTGTTTTTTAACCCTTTTCCCTTGGTCCCCGCACCAAGCCCCAACTCCTGCTGCTTCCAAAGCAGAGCGCAACAGCTCCACTCTGCCCCAGCACCTCGGGGGCCACTGGCCCCATAACTGCCTTTAATTTTGTTTTTATTATTTTGGAATTTGTGGCACGGTTGCTCACGGACTTGCTAGGATGAGGTAAAAGGCAGATCCTGCAAGGCTCAACCAGGGCAGGTACTGGACATGCTGGCTTTAGGCTGGGGCACTGGTAAGTTTGGCAGAGCAGGCTCAGCACAGGCTGATATGTGCAAGCAAAGTGTAATATCTATACACACACATACGTGTGTGTATATATATATAAATATATACATGCACATATATGCATTTGTATTGTGCAAATCCCATTTTATAGACACCTCCCAGTAAAATAAAGCACAGTTTGCTGCATAGCCAGGCATGGTTGGACCGTGTCCAAGGTCTGGCTGAAACCAGTGCCCAGGCAGGTAGGGTAGGATTGGCCAAGGAGGGAAAGGCCAAGCTGGAGCCAGSGAGCAAGGCCTGAAGCCTGCAGAGGAATTGCTGATGAGGAGCCTCTTGCTACACAAGGTTCCCGCTCCAGGCGGCTTCAAAGCAGCTGCTCTTTGCAGGGAGATGCTGCTGAGCGATACCAGGTATCGTGCTGAGAGCTACGCTCCTGGCACAGGACAGTGTTGTTCAAAAATAAAATAGCTTTTAAAAATGCAAGCCCTGAGTTCTCATTCTCTGGTGTCTCTTGATTTCTTTTTCTTTTTTCCTTCTTTTTCTCTATTTTCTTTTTTTCTTCCACATTTTGTCCAGCATACAGGGCTGCAACTCTGCAAAGAAAACGGGAAAGTTTTATTAAAGTCATCAGCTTGTGTTTCCAGCAGCACTCACCTCGTGCAAGCACTTGCAGGAAGGGCACGTGGTGGGGTGGCAATCGCAGGAGTTCGAGAAAAGCCTCACCTTGCAAGGGAAGGACGGACAGACGGAAGATAAAAGGCTGACTGCTCACTCTGCTGCACAAATCAATACRGTCAAATGCCCATCAATATCCCAAAGTCAAAATCCATGTTACACTTCTTAACCAAGACTCCAAGTCTGGCACTGCTGCAAGMAGAGGGCAAAAGAGATTTAACGGGTAGGGGAAAGCTCAGCTAGACTAGGCCATGTGCAAAAATAAGGAGAAAAATCATGGAAAAACCATGAAAACCATGGTCTCTGATAGAATCCCCACTTGGACACCCATTCTCTGGTGGGGTTTGCTCATGCTCGTCTCCTTCAACTCAGATTTTGTATTGGATTTTGAGCAATGAAAAGTGCRCTCAGCAAGCACTGCAGAGGCTGAGCAGTGCTTTCACCTCCCTCCTGCCCTGGCAGGATGGAAACTTAATGTATCCAGATGGAGGAAAAAAATATTAAAGAAAAATGAGACTTTTGATTCCCTCAAAGGYTCTCGATTTGGTATAGAGGAGTTGGAGGGATGGATTAAACTGCTATTGGGAGAAAGCAAAGCCTGAGTTTCCCTGTCATCATACCCAAACATTTGCTCTGAGCAGAAATATCCATTTGCATTGGGATACCATACCACAGGATTCAACAATACATATTTCCTTCTTGAAATATGTTTGTCTTTTCCTGGTGTTAGTCTTAAACCAAGTTCTACAAATTTTGATTTACGTGTTCCTAGAAAGCATAAATTTGGCTGTTTCACCTCCTGCTCTTGATAGATGCAACCTAATTACGATGTGAACCTAACAAGGGTGACCAGGGTAGCAATGACTCTGCAAGAGCCTCRTTGATCATTATATAAAATATCTAAAGAATTGCTCAGCTGGGTTTTGCCTGCGAGCACGTGGTGGCACGAAAACACACTCAGCACCACCCACAGCATGGTGACTCAGTGCTGGGAGAGGGGATGCAGGAAAAACAGCCTGGAAACAACCATGTCRTAATCAGGGAAGAGAAGCCAGCAGTCCTCAAGTCAGAAAGCTGCAAACGTGCCAAAGCAAACGYTGTGCATGAGCATCTGTGGATGTACGCGCGCGGGATGAGCAAAGAGCAACTTTCGGTCCTTCTTGTTTTTGAGCAAGGGTTCAGAGTAGGAATCGATGCTATTTAGGAATACCAAAAAAAAAAACAGTRGAAAAAAAGATGGTGAAATCCTACTAATTTGCCCCATCTGATGCACAGAAAATCCACAGAAATGCCAGGTTTTGACTGCAATTGAAGTTGTGGTTGTTCCTTAAAGATCAAAGCTGCACTCTGCTCGATGTGAACGCACCAATCATACACTGTGTACAAACTAACTTGAAAATATTGGAAAAAAAGTGGAAGAAAAAAATAACCAGCTACATATTTTTACACATGAGGAGCTCCAGCAAAGAACTATGAATTCTTCTACTCTAATCCTATGCAAAGCCCATAGTAAACCCCAGGGGCACTAAGCTCCATCCTACTGTTTTAGCAAGGAGTTTTCTTATTCATTTAAGGCCCTCATATCTGTAGAAGTTGTATTATAAAAATATAAAAATGATAAAGACACAAAGATAAAAAGATAAAAATGATCAAAGAAGCTGATTTAATTTCATACCAAACTATTACTTACACTGCTAATATGATTCAATATATCTGCCACCAGAGAATTACAGAGTGGGTAATATTTGTGCACACCTGAAGGCACACAGGAGCACCTACCTAGCAAACTCCTCAATTCTGAGTGCAGTGCTCATATTCCCATTGCACAACACTGTGGAGCTATCACAAAATACAGGGAGATCCACCAGAAGTCACGTAGCTGTTTTTCTGTTCAAATTTAGGCTTCTTTAAGCAGGAAGAGCTTTCTCGTGGTGGAAAAGAGGAGAAACCTGTGCAGCATGCTTAGTCTGGAAGAACAGGATTTGTACACCTTGTCCATCTCTGGGCTTCCAGGGATGTTTAGATTTCTGCCTTAATGCCTGAAATCCACAGTCCAGAGGGACTTCATTAAAATTTCCAGATTAGGCCACCAGTTTGAAAGAAATGTCAAGCAAAACCAAAGATATTTGGGCTAAGCAGGACCTGCTCCCTTATTCTCAGTACATAGGACATCATCCAAAAGCAGCCTCCATCTTCTAAAAGTCACATCCCACCAGTGACTCACCAAGAATCAGACTAGCTTTCCAAGTCTTAATGCTCCATGTAGACAGCCCTGCAAACTTGTCAAGGCTTTGCCAAGCTTATTACAACAGAAAAACATGATCTGACCAAATTATTCATGCCCTCACTGGGATGAAGTTTCCCCTTCAATTCTCTTTCACATAAGGCTTGGACAAGCCTTGGACAAGGTATGAAAAGCTGGCAAAATTAATTCTTGGGTCATTGGGTCTGCTTGAGGAGTTTTATCCTGAGCTGTTCCTATCTTGCAGCAGCAAGCAAAAATCAGCTGGCAGTAAAGCCGGGGAAGAAGAAAAAAGGGAAAAAAATGGCATATATAAAGGGTTTGGAGTTTTAATTAATCRTTTGTAGCTATGGAGACTGAAGTGGAGGAGGAATATTTTTTATGCAGGATCTCAGAGGCTGCAGGAAAGAAAGATGTTTTTCAAATTAAACAAAAACAGAAAAAAACACTCAGTGCCAACAGCAGGAAAAGAGAAAGCGAACTGGCTACTATAGATTCTCTTTCTTCATCTGAGTGAGCTAATACAAACTTAAGAGGAATTTTGGGGGATGTGCTATCACTTGTGGGCGTGAAAAAGAAAACTTCAGCAGAACAATACTGAGACTGTAATTATTTCCAATGTTATACTTCAGAGTTACTGAATAGTTGAGCAACAGGCACCCTTTCGCGCGGATGCAAGATRCGGCACTTTCCCCAGAACATCTCTTGGAAAGGGAGCTCCGGGGAGTCAGCACCGTCAGAAGTGCAAAGAGGTTTTTTCCACCCTTTACACCAAGCCAAGGTCTCATTCACCGTGAGACACATCCCTGCCTCCTACTTCTAAAGTGTTTTTACAAGTCTCTCAGAGTGCCAAGGAAGGCTTTAATTCATCGCCACATGTATAAAACAGCAGACGAGTGATTCATCTTCTGGCTCCCTCTTCCCCAACCTTGCAGTATTCATGCACTGGTTGGGCATAGTTGGTACACGTGTCTCAAACACTTTTTAATTAAAAGGGCTCAAATACGKATTAGCAACCAGCACCCAGAGTGCAAACAGGGCTGAGTGGCACAAACGTGTCGTGAGGATTTACCACTTTGAATCCCCTGCTCCAGGACAAGAAATTACAACCTGAAAACAGCAGCAGCCTCATGCAAGTCACAACTTCATTGCTTAGGTAAAGCAAAAAGAGATGGTGCAAGGAAACACCAGTAGGCAAAAAGCATAAAGACCTACTGCAATGAAGCTGAGCGTAGACAAACCATAGGCATTTGAAGGAAGAGCTTGCTGAACGCACAACAACTGTATAGGCTACAAAAAGCACTTTTTAGACACAATCCTTGCTATTGAGCTATAGCAACTTAGCTGGAGCTGAGATTCAGGACTGGATTTTGCCACACGAAGCCCTTCGCTGCTTGGGCTGGCAACTCTAAACACTGCTAGTGACCTTGTTCCTGCAAGAGACTCATCTCCTGTTGCAATAGCAGTTACAGTTAAAATAAACAAGGGCCGAGGTGTGAGGTGAGAGCCTTCTGGGCCAAGAAGCTTTCAGTGAATTCCAGACAGATAGTGAGGACTGAGGAACTCAAGTGGTGGAGACGGACTTGTCCAGGAATGACCAAGTCCTACATACTGTTATATATTCTAAACCTAGAAAAATTGCAGTCAGCTCTGAGCTTTGGTAATACAGTAAAATATGTGCTTATAGGGACATGCTAAAGGCCTCAAATGCACATTATTATAGTGACTTATAGACCTTCTGCGACAAGTGTAAAATAGTTGTCCAAATAAAGACCACTAGCTCCCCTGTACTCCCAACATCCAGCCATTACTCGSTTTGCAGCATATTTTCTAAATCATCCCACCAATGTTTTTATTAGAGCACACGATTTGTCAGAAGTGATTCCAGCAGGTGCAAGGAAAAGAGCAGAGGAACTGAAGCTTGCTTAACCAGGTCTATAAACCTGCAGTTTCCATCTCAAAGATAAATCACCGTGCCCGAGCACGCTCACTAAACATTCATGCTCTCCTCCTTGCCCTCCCATTTATGTTCAAAGGGGAGAATAGAAAAACATAAATCAAAGTCTCAAAACATATTTCTTCTCCAATACCAAAGCTGCCATATCTCTATGTTGAAATCATAATCCCCCACCACAGAAAAAAAAAACCCATGGCCTAGCATTCAGCACTTCAGAAATAATTACACCCAGCACAGCAGCTTAGACTTACCTCAAGCCTTTCACCCCAAGGATCCCAAAGCAATTTCTACCTAATATAGATTTGGCTGATATGAAAACACTAGTGGCAAGGACCTCTGGGGAAATTGAGGGAGTCTATAATRCAAAGTCTATAAGATCTTTGCAAACCAAAATTTGGCATATGCCAGTTATCTTGCTAGCAATGTGAACCAAATCTAATAAATTTTGCCCCAAATTTAGGTATATTCCAAGTCCAAAGGGGATTCTGAACCTCTCTTTAATTTCAACCAGTGATTTTGAGACATTGGAAAAGGACTTGGTGCCCACCAGTCATCCCCAGGGTTCAGCAAATGTTTATCCAAAGCACTGACCCATCCTTCCAAAGAGAAGGAACTCCTCCAGTTCTCTGCTTACTCTCCTTTATCAATGTTTTTCACACTGATTTACAGGAAGAGTCTTGGCTCTKGGTGTGCTAGCTCTCCAATGCCAGCATGTCCCCAAAGACAAGCAGAGAGGAGTCTAAGGGACCTTATTGGACTCCCAACCTGATCAATAGCTCAAGGCTGCAAAAGAAGAAACACAACACRAAACTGCTGCCAAATTGCATCCCTGGGCACTGCATGAAAGGAAGTTCAGAGAACTCCACAGATATGTACTTTTGAAAATTTAAACCGTAAGTCCATTTTTATATAGCCATTTATATTTCCAAAGTAATTTTCACATGAAAGGGGCTATTTTCTCTCTCTACATTATAAAACATGAGTTGTCTTTCCTCACTCTTCACCATGCGGGCACACARGCTTTGCGGGCATTAGCTGTATGCTTTGTGGGATCCTTAAAACGCAAATTCAAGAAGCTAGTGGGACTCCTCTTCAACACACCTTAGAGATGCTACCAACAGCACAGCTCCCCTTCTGGGGAAAGAAATTTAATTTTTTTTTTAATAAAATGGCATATGCCAGAGAAAAATCTCACCATTTGTGCTACCCACTCAATGCATTTGAGCTTCGCTTCTGKGTGGCAACTGCAGCATCTCTTAGCTGGGGGACAGAAGTGCCCATTTTCCAAGGAGGAATAGGAAAAGAAGTGATGAGTGGGAGTTTTCTGCTCTTCCTCATGATTTCCGGTGTCCTGACAGCTGATCCACTAGTGACACTCAAGTCTGCTGAATTATTCACCAGTTTTCATACTGACATGCTGGAAAGGGTTGATTGTTTTGCCTCACACTGGATTTCTTTTATTATTATGATGATGATTACTTTTGAGAGGGGGAGGGCAACAAATTAGACATCTCTTTAAATAGAGTGGCCTCAGAGATGGCAAGCATCCCATTTTGCCCGTAAAGAGAAAGCTGCCAGAGGAAAAAACACAGGATTAAATAGGTGATTTGAGTTAAACTCTGAAACTAGACCAGCAAATGTATGGGAGYTGTTTATTTTTACAGTCTTCATACTGCTGCAGTCTAGGCTTCAAATTTTCAAGAGGCGAAGAAAGATTTTCTTTTAGCATTTATAGACTACCCAGAGAAGCGACACTGATTTGTACCGCCAGGGAATCTCACCCCAAGCTACTCTGCTTCACTCATCCCCAGTTCTTGGCCTACAATTGCCTAGAGATGAACTAGTGTTGATCTGCAAACACATCCTTAAAGAACAGCCAGGAACATGCTCCCTCCCCAAAGCAACCAAACCAAAGCAGACTTCAAAACTTAGGTTGTGAAAATGAATGGAGGCAGAGACAAAAAATAAAGGAAAACCCAAAAAGGACAGAAATTGGACTGAAAGATCACGATTCAGCAGTGAATCCTGGTTAGGACAGGTCCTTTGGGTTTCTTTGCTGCATACCGGAATTAGTGCCACAGGAAAATGACTTATAACCCGGCACTTATGGCTGCAAGGGTAACCCTGAAGGTCCTGCGTATTTTYACCTGCCCATTCCCTGCTCCATCAGAGTGCAAGAAGTTGTACTGGAAATAGCCTATATTTTGATTATGGGAACTATAGGTCTAACCTTTGGGACTCAATAGAGAGTCATGGCAGAGAACTGACTGCAAAAAGCAAATATTCACAGTTTCCTATATTTCTCATCATATCATCCAGCTCTGCAGATACTTTCAGGCACATACAGCGCTCTCCCTTGCTATTGCAGGTGACCTCCAAATAAAATCCATCTAGCAAACTGATGGATTGCTTGATCCTGTCAAAAGACATTTGGTGTCACACAGTTTCACCTCTACTCAGAGGCTTTCAGTCAGTGGATGGGAAGCACCAGGCACACTCATGATGGAAATGTTTTTCCTATTCAGGCTGTAAAAGCATGAGAAAGGTGGGAAAAGAGAGGAATGTAASGAGCTAAGAGACAGCTTTAGTACATTGGATTACCTTGTTTAAAGCTGAATTCTGATGAGAGCTGAATTCTTCGAGGCATTTCTGCAGTTTCCAGGAGCGTCATTTTCTCCTTGCTCAATTTCAGAACCAGCAAATCTACWAAAAAAGATCTGATCTAGGTTAAACCTAGGAAAAAATATATTCYTTGGGTACATCTAGCTTGGAGCTTGACCTAACCTCAGCCTGCTTTGCCCTACTAGTTCCCCCAGGAGCTTTGGRGGATTTAAAACATTAAGGGAAGAGCTGGGCAGAGTCCATGGGGTACTGCAGRAGCTCTGGGAAAAAGATAACCAGGATATGCTCTGTAAGGAATTAGGCATTAGGGACATGCTTACTTCCAGGGGACACAGCTGTATGAAAATAGGGTCTTCTCAAGTAAATTGGATGTTCTCTTTGCCTGTGAACAAGATGGGAAACCCAGGGGAAACTGTGATGAGAGGGCAAGCCAAGAACCATCCGCACRGGAAGACGAGTGCCTAGCTGCCCCAGGGGGATTTTGTTCATATTTATAACAAGAATAGTTGAAAACCCCGGGGAAGGGAAAGAGGAGAAATACAAGAATGACAGAAGGAGACCAAAATACAGCTGATAACGAAGTGCCTCAGAGGCTTAACCTTTTCACCCCGAATACCTACATAGGAAGAATATAGTCAGTAGCAAAAAAGAGATGTAATTAGAAAAAGAAAGGATAAAAGTCATGCAAGAATTAGAAATTGAAGTTTAGATGAATAATCAAGTTCTGATTTAATAACAGTAGTCAGCTGTTGGAAGCATTGAGGAATTGTCACCATTTGAAAACATTGAAGCAAAAAGCCCAGCCCCAGGAAAAGCTGGGTAAGTTTTAGTAAAGTAAATGTTCAGGTRTTTATTAAGGTTCAGCGTCTTATCTTGGGTTCATAAATGTCCTTTTGACTCAAGGAGCCACTGCTGAGAGTCCAGTGGGCGGAGGAAGCGGTGTGGAGGTGACGATGAGGAGCAGACGAAGGCAGAGCAGGATGCAAGAGCTGCATGACAGACACAGAAATAATGTCAGCATTAGTAACTCCTGCCATCACAGATGTTTGCAGCCAGGAATTGCTGTGACAGGTATAATTCCCTGCTGGAAAGACCTTTTTTTCACTTAATTTTATGTTTGGGAATATACAAGAGCACCAGTGCCTYGTGGCTTCTGTGCTGCTTGCAAAGGGCTTTCTAGCTCATTGTGGAACCTTTCCCTAAAGAAATGCTCTTTCATTGCCTGTTAACTTTGAATCCAGCTTTACACAATTAATTAGGGAAGCGTTCAAAGGCCTAGATTTTAAACTACTTAATTAATAAGGAATGAGTGTTTAATGGCTATTCCTCTCAGACTGTTTAGTTTAATGAGAGAATTTGCAAGAAAAAGGAGCAAGAAAAATCAATTTAGTACATAACAAATTGCAACAGAAAACAGGCCTGCCTGGGATGAGCATATGTATCTATTTATTATGCAAATGCATAAGAGCATCCCTTATGCAGAGCTCAGGGTGCTGTGTGTATTTTCCATTGATGATTACACAGCTCATCCCACTAGAGAATCTCCCCTATCCAGGTGAATGAATATCCATCCACACACCACGTTGCAGATCATTACTATTCCCACCCCATCTCCTAAAGGGAAAAGCCCAGATCAGGACAGGCAAGTCCTATGGTTTGTCCCAGACATGAGCAGGGGAGGAGGCTGAGGAGCTGCAGGATGCCCACGGTGCTCACATTGCACTAACACCAACACATGTAGGACACATATATCTAAATTATACCTTTCCATTGCTGGAAAAATAGTGCATGTCACAGTTGTGGGCTGCGAGAACTGTCACACCGATATCTCTCCCAAAGTAGCATTTCTTTTCACGTCAACGGAGGGTCTGAATGCCAGCTGATGGGAACGGGCCCTTCRAAGTTACTCAAACGCTGCTAGCTCAGCTTCGTTCCCGGAGGTATCCACCACCAACTGGAAGAACCACCCCAGGAGACAGGCTGATTTGGTCGGGAATGCCAAAATACTTCCAGCAATATAAATCAGGCACAGGGCTGCAGTTATACTAATGTTGGTAAGGAATATAATAGACACTGTTCCTCTCCTGAGGTGTTTCAAATCTAATTTTTTGTTTGTTTTTTTGAATCTTCTGTAACTACRGAACATAAGGCTTTGAGCTGGGGAAAAGCTATGGCTTTGTTTTWTTCCTCTAGGAACACAGAATTTGGTCAGATCTAACTACAGAAATTCAAGAAAACAATGAAATTTGAAAAAAAATGTTATCCATCAGTACTAGTAAGACTGAACCACTTATGTTAAGAAAAAAATAAGACTCCAACGCACTTAACATTTGTAAACAAATAAGGGGCATGCAGCTTTGGGAGGATTTTACCAAACACTTGCATGATTCATCATCATGTGTTGGTTTAGCTGCCCACCTATTTTTGCCAAGGCATCTGGAATATGGGCTTGCTGATACAAAGCACAACCTCATTTTTTCCCCCAAATACTGCTAATGAGCATTTTACCTCTGGAATTTGAATGAATCCGGAAAGTCTAATCAGAAATCACTACAAAACTGAGTGGTGGGAAGAGGATATCTGCAGAACTGGGCCTCTCTGAGTTCACACAGAGAAAGTATATAACTATCAGTACAGAGAATTGCTTTCTTAACATATTAAGGGACCCTTGATCAAAAAGGAAAGGAGGAATATGGACCTTCAAAGGGCAAATTCCTAAACAGATCAAAAAAATGCAAGGAGTAAGAGCCTTGCAAATCTATTTGGCAGTGTTTATCAAAAATACTGCTTATAGCTGCTCCTGTCATATTGTCTCAGTAACTCGGAAGGTATAAYACTCTCTTCAATACAAAAAATGGGCTAGTCCATTGTCAAAGTAAACTCAAAAGCTTTTTTGAAGGTAAATAGTTAAGAAAAATAAAAGTTTTTTCTTTTGCCATTTTGGTATTTTAAGTTTAGAAGTCAAGACTACAGGAATGTGCATTTTCAGATCCTTTTGGAGATTAACATTTGAGGAATTTTATTGAGMTGTAGGGATTTTTATAGACCTGAGTAATCTCCTTATGATACTTTTATATGCCTTTGAGTTTGGCGTTTGAGCAGTGATGAACTTACTGTGTAGATTATGATCAGAAAAGACTGTTTTACATGGGTTAAAAATATAAATTCAGATGTCAAATCATCCTTTTTTTTTTCCCCTTCTGCTTTATTTGATCCAGTCACTATGGACATTTGCTTTCTTCCTTGAAGCATAAGTGAGTTTAACACAAGCAAAACTTATATTGTGGAAAAGTTGTCATCACATTCCTCTGTTTCTACAGATAAAAATAGTTTACAATCATATTTTCCTGCAATATCTTTGTAGATTCATGGGGTTTATTTTATTTAGACATGTTGCATAACTTACTGCTTTGATAGATATCTGAATTCTTCCTGTGTCCTTTAAGCTCCTAAAAACAAACCAAAATATGTTACTTTCCGCAGGTTATAATGATGAAAAAAATATRTGTGTTGAGCAGTAACTATCAACCTATCAGAAACTTCAAAGAAACAGAGTTTCAGAAGTCTTCCCCTCTTCTCTGGCTTGTTGAATATCTGACTAGGGCTAAAATATTAAGATACGAGAAAATCAATTATTGAACCACTTCCTTTATTCACTGACATTTTTTGTCAGTTAAGCCAGATTTGGATTCTCAGGCTCCCTACATCATATTTTATCAGGATATTTCTTTTCCCCCTCTTCCCTTCAAGCTTGGCAGTTTCCTTTTAACTCCTGGCTCCCTGAGGTCAACTAACTCATGCCCTTTTACAATGCTGTATTTCAGAAATTCTAAAAGAAGGGTTTTTTGTGGTCTTCAGGCTGCCAGAGACCAGGGTTCACTGATGCATGGGGCCTTTGGAATAGCTCAAGTCATTTGAGCCTACTAATGAAAAGTTAGTAAGCAGCTAGCAATAATGAAGATGAAGTACAGAACCAATATATGGTCCTCCTATGGTACCTCATTCATTTTTTTCCATCAGAAAAACAAACTGACATAAGAATATAGCATCTGTTTGCCAGCAGAGGAGGGTGATGTGGAGAGGAGATGAGCAGCAGGACCAGCATCTCGCTGCATACACATGGGTCCTGGACTGGCAGGTGCACACAAACACCAAGGAAAATCAGCAACAAATGGAGACTTTCTGGCAAGAATTAGCACTGATTATTTCTGCTGCTTCTCCAACACCATATGCATCAACAAGACTGTATCTGCCTTTAGAAGGATGAATGGTGAATAAAATCTATTTTGCTAAGCTGGAGAACACGCAAACTAACCCACAAAGGTTCCCATTGCCTTAGTCAGCTTGGCTTTACTCAAACTTATTTATGCCTCCCATTCTAATCATAGTTTCCAGTTTGCACCCAAATCATCTTTAAATGCTTGACAGAAACCATGATTGCACTGCAGCATTTCTTAGAAGCTATTGACATGGGGCTAGGGGCAATTCCATGAATATATCTACAACCTCTTCATTGAACTCATAAGGAGAAACTTCCCTAGGATTTTTTTTCCTTCTCTCTCTCTTTTTTTAAGTTGTTTGCTAACTTATACTTCATAAGTTGCATAAGGAACTGCAAGCCRCTAGTTAGGTCATTCAGTAAATAAGAACAGGTAGGTGTCACCTGGTCCCCTATCTTTAAATACAAATGGCAGCATTCACTCCTGTAACACATTTCAGTGGCATCTGCATTTTCGCTTCTATAGAGCTTCTTGTTATCTCCCTTTTCCTCATGTTGTCTGTCATACATTAAGCAGTGTGAATATGATATATCATCTGTATGGTTCTCCTTCCCACGTTCACAAAGGTGGTAAGAGAAACATTAGTGTTAATGATAAAGTTATAGTTTAATATTTGGGCTGCTTCCAGTATTTCAGACAGCTGCTGCCCTGAGCTGCTATGTCTTCCTCAGAAAGCATTTTTCAAAAAATGTATCKTGATTTAAAAAAAATAAAATAAAAATAAAAGAAAGATCCCCTATTAGTACTTATCTTTCTGCTAACATGATTTCCAGTTGTTTGCATGCTTTGTTTCATATCGTCTTTTCAATTTAAACATCCCTATGCCAAGATAAGAAAAACAATTCACTGGCTTGCATTTCTTTTTATCTGTTCCAATTAGTTTTCTAATTAATTCACAACTCCAAAATGCTTAATTTATTTTATGTTTCAATTTAACTTCTGAGCTGCTGCAATCAGGTTAGCAATCAAACCAATTTTGAAAATCTTTTTTCTTGCGAGAAGTTGGGCAAGCTCACACAAAATTGCCTCTTTTGAACATAACRAGCTCACAGTTTTTGCTTTGGGAAAGCGCTGATGATGCTCTGCAAGCACGTGCTCAGCCCCRATTAAGGCTCTGGAGTGAAGCATCCCAAGGAACAGATGGAAAAAAGACGGACTTAGCATGGGATTGCACTTTTTTAGTTGATTCTGGATGTGGAAAACATCACCCGAAGAGCAAAAARTCAAAATCATCATCAGTAGATTTACGGAGCATCATGATCCTGTCAGTGCCCATCACTTGACAGGGTTGGCACCAAGATCTCTCATTCATCTAGGGCTGTCATGCCCATGAAATAGATTACACAGCAGTCCCTCCAATCTTCCCATCATCTTCCTCAGGAGATACCCACACCCTTGTCCAACCTGGCAATATTGATAACATTCCTAATAATGCTAATAATTCAAGTCTTAATGCTGCGCCCTCTTTCAGACATCCCTTGGAAAAATGAAGAATGTATTAAAAGAACCTGGACAAACTGCTTACATTCAGGTGACAAGTCACACTGTTGACACTCTCAACACCATTCTGGCCAAGGAATCATTAAGGAATGGCACAAAATGTGTCTCAGTTTAATGAGCATAAAGTCACTGCCAAACACATTGCTACGACTTCRGCTCTAACTCTTGGACACATCACAACCAAAAAGATTGCAAAATCCAACTAAACRTTTAACCTCTATTCCAAAGCAAGGAGAAAAAGGCATACATATGATTAAAAGAGGGATGCACGTAGGAAGAGTGAAATAATGCTTGGAAGAGGTTTGTTAAAAAATAGTGCAATAGTGCCAGTACCACTCACCTTCTCCTGTGTYACACTAAGGACAAGTTTAACCGGTTAAAAGCTATTACGTGACAGTTTTACCAAGGATTAAAGGTTTGTACATGCCAATGAAGGAAGTCTTGAAGTCAGAAGTCATAAGAAATGATTTAAAATACTTACAGCCTCTTGGGTTTTTTTTTTTTTTTCTCTCTCTCTCTCTCATCTCTTATATCAACTACTACTTGCATAGAAGTCTTCCATGAATATCCTAGGGAAAAATAGCTTCATGAAACCAGAGGTATTTTGTGTGCACAGATGTCCCCTTGCATGAGAGGAAATAATCACTCTCCCACTAAGCTCCTGAGAAATATTCATTCCTTACACAGCCAAAATCTSTTCTCATTTCTCTATTTACGCACTTTACCCACAGCTTTTATATTAGCCTTATAAGCATCAGCACTTACTTTTTTTTTGGTGCTAAAATTTCATGTTCTTATYGAATGCTGAGGCCACCGGCCCCCCGTGCCAGAGCTGATTCTCCACTGCCACTGAACTCACTCAACTTAAACCCGTGCTCCCATCGGACTGTGCAACTCTAAAAGGTTTTAACCCTTTTCCCAAGTCCTCTACACAATTTTCTTCTTAACTTGCTGAAGGAAAAGCCCTCTATTTTCATGCCACCTATTTCAAACTGGGATGTTYCCTCAAAATTTCAAAAATACTTTATCCCAGGAAAAATATTACTATGGAATTCCTGAAACTGGGCTTTCACATTCAAGCCCTCTGCAGCTTCAGTTAAGCAGCACATAACGCTATTTGCAAATAGCCAAGCACCAAGGATTTTATCCAACAGTGGGCTCTTTGAGTCTTTAAGCAGGTGCCAATAACCCTATATAATCCATGACAAAAAAAAAAAAAAAAAAAACCTTCTATGATCTCCTCTGTCTCCCCATTGACTGCAAAGGCTAGTCCTAAATGGGGGCCTAAGGTGAGGGAAATCCAGATCCCCTTTACATCCTCATCCTCTTCCTTTATATTRCCACAAAAGATCAAAAAGCAGCTAGTCCTTCCCATTCAATCCCTTAAAAATTTAAGAGGGTGGATTTGTCTTGACCTTCTTAGTGCAGGAAGGAATGATGGCACCTAAGCAACACATCTWTCAAGATCACAACAGAGTGAATAAATAGATGCAAATATTTTCTTTTTTAGGTGTAAGAAATAATGACAGTAGAGAACACCAAAATAAGTCTTTGAGATATCTCCCCACCAGAGGGAGAAATAAATTAAAACACGCAATAAAAGTTTTATAGCAGTTAGTGATTTCTCTTTGGGAAACCTGCTAGGAACAAAGTTAATGGCATAATAAATTTCCTTTTTTTTTTTTTTTTTTTTGAGGAATGATTATTTGGAGTGTTAAGGTTTGACAATTTCTTGTAAATCTATTCAGCCAGCGAGCAATTAATAATGTTAAATTGCTTCACATTTTCCTGCACAAGTGCCGTCATGCCATACCAGAGCCTTCAACACCTTCAAAGGCTCAGATGTCTCCTACTGGTTATTCATGTTAGCCATGTAGGTGCAAAAGAAAGCATTTCTAGAATTATTAATACTCCTGTGAGAAACGGCCAGACAAGCCAAGATTTCTATCAGTAAAGTTGAAAAATTTTTTCCTTCCACTTTTGATTCTGCCTGACCTATCTTTCATGCTTTATTTTAATTAGAAGAAAGAAGCGGGTAATTTGGGTCTGACACAGCTCAAACCATCACCCAAAACCTTTAACTTAACATGCTCAGAAGCTGAGGACAGAGTCCATATCGCTCCATTTGCAGGGACTTGGGCGCTGAGCTCTGCACCCTCAGCCAGAGCATTTCATGTCTTAGCACAGCACAGTATATGTCCATCTCCAAGCCCCTGTGCTCAAAACTCTCCCACTTCAAAAGGAAACRGTGGTGGAGGAGAACAGGAGCTGCTTAATGCTCATAGTTCATCTTCACAACTAAATGCAGCATTAACCTTTTCCTTTTCTATTTGCTAAGATGCTGAAGTAGCTGCAACATTTGTGACCTACCCAAAGCATGCAATAATGATATTCCCAGAGGAATATCAGAGTCCTGAGGATCCTCTGGTGCAGCCAGCACCACGGAGCAGCCTGGGGAGCAGGTGATAGGCACACTGACCCATGACTGTGGGCTCGCTGCCAACCCTCAACATTGGGTAATAATGTGGAAGGGCCACATGGGAAGAATATAGGCACATTGTAAGAGAATGGAGGGATGCAATGATGAAGGCCAAGGCCCATTCAGAATTAGAGTTGGCAAGAGATGTCAGGGACAACACAAAGGATTTCTACAAGTACATCAGCAGCAGGAGGAAAACTAGGGAGAATGTTGGTCCATTCCTGAATAGGGAGGGTGCCTTGGTGATGGAGGATGTCGAGAAGGCAGTTCTGGGCTCCTCAGCACAGGAGGAATGAGGAACTTCTTGAGAGGGTCCGGTACAGAGCAATAAAGACGGTTAAGGAACTGGACCATCTATCTTATGAGGAAAGACTAAGTGAGCTGGGCCTGTTTAGCTTGGAGAAGACTGAGAGGAGATCTGATCAATGTGTATAAATACCTAAGGGGAGAATGCAGGGAGGAGGAGGCCAAACTCTTCTCGGTGGTGGCCAGTGACAGGACAAGGGGTGATGGGTACAAACTGCAACACAGAAAGCTCCATCTCCACATGAGGAAGAACTTTTTTCCTGTGAGGGTGACAGAGCCCTGGAACAGGCTGCCCAGGGAGGTTGGGGAGTCTCTTTCTCTGGAGATCTTCCAAACCCACCTGGATGACACCCTGTGCCCCGTGCTCTGGGTGTCCCCTGCTTGAGCAGGGGAGGTGGACTAGATGTTCTCCAGAGGTCYCTTCCCACCTTAACYATTTTGTGAGATTCTGTAGGTAGTCAATGACCAGTGCTAAGCCACCCTCCAGTTCCCCTGCCAAATGCAAGATGATGGTTCCCCTGCAAGGAGGTGGCATTTTGCTAAGGCCCAATACAAGTAAAATGTACAAACTCCCCTATAAAGSCACCCAGGGTGCAGCATCATATAGTCTGTTATCACCTATTCCCTGATTTTTGGCCTTTTTATAAATACGTACAATTAGACTATTTTTTAAAAAGCCTATTACATGTGTAGGGTTCGATAACAAAGCTTTTGGCATATGTGGAAAATTTAGGATACCTTTCCCTATAAAAACAATGCTTGAAAGCTGCTATTCAATTAGTGCTGCCAGCACAAATTGTTTTCACTCTTAACGACATGATAAAATGTTAAACAGCAGGTGGGAGCTCCRTTACTAAATGCCCAAGAGGAAGCCAGATGAAGGATTTTTTTGTCTGTTGAGAATTGACCATTATTATAATTGAATAACCTTTTAAAAACAGGAGACACTGAGCTAAGTTTTCACAACCTTAATTGCTTCACATAACTTCACACATCATGTGTTTGTGTTTTGTCACTTGGTATTCCTGACAACCCATAGAGCCTTTCCTTCCCCATAACTGATGTCACTAATATACTTTTTTTGAAGGGTTTTCTGTAATCATTAACCAACCATATGGGATGTAAAATCAATGATCTGAACTATGTTGTTAATAATACGTTAGGTATGAAAGACTTTTTCTTTAAAATATGAATTCTGCAGGTTGTGTTGTTGCTGAAAAGGTTATTACCTTGGCATGTACCAATGTTTCCACATGGCACAACACTTATTTGATGCTTGCTCCTTTAAAAAAAAGAGCAAGAAAACACTTTGTTTTCTATACTCCGTGTAGATCATCAGTACCAGATACAGGAAAATTTTTCCAGTGGAAAAATACTGACTACCACATCCCCTTTAATATAATTAACAACTTATCTGAATACTGAAAACATTCCTTGGATCTGAAAGAGAAGGAAAACAGTAAAATTCTGCCACGGTATATTGCAATATCCCTACTTTGCAGGATTTTTGCTATTTCTTCTTCCTCTCCATAAAAATTTGGAGGGCTTTTTACACTATAGAATTTCTCTGCACAGCGCAGAAACTTCAAGACACAGGCGAAAATAATAATAAAAAAAATATTTGAGGTAAATCTTCCTCAAGATGACAGTTTTATAAGACCTATGCTCCTGACTGACAACATCTTTACAGATGAGGTGCTGTCAAGAGGAATGCACCKGGATTTGTGGATTTTCAAAGGCAACAACGTAAATTTTTTAAATGTTAAAATGTTTACTCATACCTGCCTGTCCTAGCTAGCTGTGAAATTCAGATCAGGTCTCGTCAAAACAGTGTTCCTTCTCCAAAAGGTATTTGTTCTCATTCTGCATTTAATTATTTTAATTGCTAGCCATAAGAAGCCTCTCTCATTATGTTAACATAAAGCATACCATTTCCCCTCACCCTTGCAATCACTAACTCACATAAAAGAAAATACATTAGATTGATTTTCTTCCATAGGAATACATCAAGGAATGGAAAGGATTGATTTCCCTCCATAGGAAACAAGACATGAATGTTTTTAATCCAGATGTTGCATTCAGCTACAATGTACGGTATGAAAAACGGTGACATAAAAATGAAATTAAATGCATAGTAGCACAGATTACTGTTCTCTTATTATCTTAAAGCAACCAATATTTAGGCAGGACACAGTATAAATCTTTAAACATGACAAACACCCACTTTTTTCCCCCTAAAGGGGTCCAGTACCTATTTATTCACCTTTTTAGGATACCCTTTAGAAAGGATATGTCAACATCTGTCTCCAGCTTCAGCAGAGACTTTGAACGCAGCGTGACTTACTGAATCTGAGGACAAAACACCAGTCCCATCCTATGCCACTGCAGTCCATGCTCTTGTATCACATATCAGTCCCTCAAAGATTTAGGACTCAGGTTACAATTCACAAGCAAATCAAAGATGTCACTTCAGAAGCTGCACCCTCCTTGACTTCAGAATCATTCATGAAGATTTCCACAGGCCCAGGGCTCAATTATATCAAATTAAGTTTTGCACCTTGTATAAAACAAAACAAAAAAAAACAGCCAAAACTAAAACACCATGTCCAGGCATAACAAAGTTTGTGGCTAGGTTTGGGTCTAGGTTGCTGTGTAAGCTTGGTCTTATCCCTGGGGAAAACAGGGCTAGATCATTAGTGACTATGTGCTTCTGAGGTCATCATCATAGACAACCAGTTATGTGAAGGGTTTCCCTGTAACTTGCATTTGAAAAATGCTTCCAAGCATCCCTTCTTTTCTGTTGCATATCCACAAGCGGGGAAAAAATGTTTCCTATGCTCTGAATGCCCAGCAGAGCCAAGATGGACACTGCTTGGCCTCCAGCAAAGTGGGATATTCATTTGCTGACTCGCCACCAAGGGCACACTGCTCCTTAAACACATTCGTGTCTCTCCTCTCAAGCCAGCCTCCCCCATTAGCCAACAACAGAACTACTTCAATCTGCATTCAGCAAAAGTCAGGCAGATGCARTCCTTTTGGATGAGACATTTTCTATATCTTTAAACAAAATATCAACAAAAGGTTGAACTTATTCTGTCTTCCCAGCTGAGACACACACGGTTATTGATCTGGACATTAGGTTGCCATTTTATTGAAAGAAAGACTGATCATCTTTTTATCTAAATTGTCAGAAGATATCAATAAGAACGTTCCTATACTTAGCCAATGTACACAGCTCCTATTTTAAGGACAGTATGTTTGTCACTAGCAGAGACATGGCTTTCCTCATTGTCTTTTAATGACGATTATCTTGTATTAAAAAAAGATAACCAGTTTTAGCTCAATATATTTGAAAGCTAAGTGAATGCATGGAGTGCCATAAAGAACAGCAGAGGTTAAATATAGCTTTTGCAGTTGTCTTAAGTGTTCAATGAAATAGATGATTCAATTTCTTACAATTACCCTCTGCCATCCATTTGCCAGAAGCGCCCCGACGTGCCCAATCTCCAGTTYGGATTTGTATATGAAATTCCTTACATATGATGTTCCCAAAGACGTTAGTCTCAGCCTAGGAGATCTGCTTACAGCATCTCCCCAGTCCTATATCCACAGTAATTTGCTGCACGCTACTTTCTGCCTAGCYCAAAGTTTTATTCACTTGTCTTTCTAAGGTTTTCCTCAGAGGATTTGCACTCCTTTGTGCCTTTAGCCAAATAGGCCTCCTTGACTCTGAGTTTTAATAATAGCTGCTCAAGTGGCGTGGAGTAGTGTGCCTCTTACAAGAGCACTGCACTCATTTGATGCCCTTTTACAGTCCAAAGAGTGAACAAATGCACAAAAGGTACTTGGGGACACRTGATGAGCCATGCTGGGAAGATGCTTCCCATGCTGGGAATTCTCAGGGTGACAAATCTGAGGTTTCTGCCATCACAGTGGCGAGTTCTCACATGAAAGAAAAGCTTTCTCTCTAAGTTTTTTCTTAGGAAGACACTATTTTCTTAAACTAATTCCTCATCTTAAAGATGCTTTCCTCAGAACAGCAAAGGGAAACTGCACTTTTTGGTTTTTGCACTTTGGTTTTTGGACTCATAGTCCCAAGAGTAGCTGCAAAAKATCAATCTGCTGATAACCACCGTAGGACAGAACTGAGCAAGAGAACAAAGTGAGAAACATTTGCAAACATAGATCTGTTTTTCCTGTGGCTGATAGTACTGGCCCATCACTTGTCACCTAGTCCAGAGTAGCCTACAGATKGTTCTGCCTTCCTGTGCTGGCAGCAGCCAAGAGAAACTGCTCCYGCAATTCCCAATAAATTAGAAGGTTTTAGTCCATCAGCAGACACTGTCTTAGCATCAGTGACATGCATTACTCTGTGCAACAGCACAGCAATTTATCTGGGCTTGGAGCTGTGCACATTTAGAAGGCAAGGCACACAAGACAACCACATATTCTGTGTTGAGTCATCCTGGATGTCCTCCACCCTTCCCAGAAAGCCTCCTAGCCACTCTGAGGTCCCTGTGCTAGCCCTCAGCTAATCAGCATTTTGGGGCTAGCCCCTCTCATGGGCTTCCCTTGGCTTCAGGATAAGGGAAGGCTTATCASGCTATGGTGAAAATCTGCATCTCCAGTAAATCAGCAACTTCAACAGGAGGCCCTGATCACCAGCTCAGGCCCTCCACAGGCTCTCCTACGGCCTGTAGGCTGACCTACAACTAGATCCAAACTCAAATAACTTACAGGAGAAAGAGAAAGTTGTCTTATTTTTCCCYGGGTACTCTTTTTGCCTCTGTTCATATCAGGAAATAATATTCATACTCTGCTGTTCAGCCAAGGTTGGAAATGAACCAGCACTGAACTAGATACATTCACAGTCACCACTGGCCATCACCAACTGCATATAGATTTCCAATAAACAGGTCTCATTCATTGYGAAAATTAGATAATTGAAACAATCTCTTAGCTCCAAGGCTGTGGTCTCGGATGCRATGCACGCGTGCTGCCTTGACAAGYAGGAGCTGCYGTAATTCACTTCCACGCCACCCTGCCACCCGTTCTGCTCGTCCATAATGAGAGCATTTTGGGAAATGCCAGAGATTAYTGGCTGGCTCCTACCAAAATTGCTATTCTGCCTTAATAAGGCCTCTTTCCCTATTACCATCACTATCTCAGCAGAGATATTTAGGAATGATAGAAGAAAGGGWTCGCATCAAAACCAATCTCCAATTGCTCCTGTTATCTTTTCCACAATTYGGATAGCTTGCTATTGATTAYTATGCAGGCTCTGAAGTAATTACATTGAAGCAAGGGGGAAAATGTAAACTCTGCCAACAAATCTGCATGCAACAGATCCCACTCAAGGGTAACTTATCTACTGAAGGATTCATTGAAATTTCCTTGCCTTTCTGATTAAAATTTCAGGGATAAAAATAAATATGATTTGAGAGATTTATGATTTAATATTTTGTACTGAGTGTATGGAGGTCAAGGAAATAGAGGAAGATCTTCCTGGTATAAGGAAAGGCATCTATGAGCCACTAAGTTAGCAGGAAGCACTGTAAAGTTCATTGTATGTATTGATAAATCCATAACTACACAGAAAGTAAAAAATCAAAAATAGAGAAACTTCCTACTGACAAAATTCCTCTTTATAATATTTGTGCCATTGTCTTCAGCCAGTACAATAACATTTTAGCTGACACTGCTCACTCCAGTGCAAGTCCACTTCAATTGCTCAAAACCTCCATTCAACTGCAATACATCTTTCCAGCCATTTTTTTCCATTTTTTTCCAGTTTTTTTTTCCTCTCTATAACAATCATGAGCATCAGATCAGATATGCCTTAGCTGCAAATCACTCAAATATACTCAGCAGCACATGATACTTCAAAGAACTGGCAATTGAATGATCCATCAACTACTYGCCACAAAGAGTGTTATTCACAGGACATCACATTTTGTCTTTTGATAGACTTAGTTCCCTGCTAGGCAACTTAAAAGTTCTTGACTTACTATTGTTTGCATATGAAGTCATTTTTTAATGAGTTAACATGGAAATATGGAACCTTATCTTAAATCCTGAATTGCTAACTTGAACACTTGCTTTTAAGAGGGCTTAATATAAAGCTAGTTCAGTGGAATTGTGGTCTTGGTTCATGTTTGTACAGAAACAGAACGTATCAATGAAAAATTATAACTTATTCATCATTTTATTACTCTTAGCAATGGAAATGTAAACATACAACCAAATTTAGCAGAAAAATGTAAAAGAAAGCTAATCAGGACTTCTTAAAGTAAACTTCTTTGTTTTAATTCATGATCTACAGTCAGCTGGACCAGAAAGGGCTGGAGAATGAAGAGAAAGCAAAGAAAGCAGGAGGCAGCAGCTGCACAGGACACAAATTTGTCCCTCCTGTAGTAGGACTCATTGTGAAGGTAGTCCTGAAAGGAGCCTTTTCTCACCTCATTTGGAGATGCATGACCTCCTCCTCATTTGGAGATGCATGATTTGAGATCAAATGCAAGATAAAGCAAGGACACGTTAAAGTGATGCTTGAGCCACATTATTAGTTCTTCTCCCACCATAGGAGAGCATGCAATTCTGGTATCTACCAGGGGTGAAGGAGAATCCTTCCCAAGGAGGATATTACTCAAGAGATGCTGCCATCAATTGCAGTGGGAACACTTGGCCAAGTACTCAGCAGCATCAAGGCCTTTGCCTTTAAAATTGCACTATATTTCATACATAACTTCAGGCTGCCTTCTATATCATCCATTTCATCATTAAGAAATTACTTTTACTCACAATATTTTTACTCTAATATACCTGCAGGGAAATACACATTTGCTCTACAAGGGAAGCCTTCAAAAATTGAAATTAGCAAGTCCTTCATCCTTTGCCTTCCCTTGATATAAGCCAAAATATTCATTGTGCTTGTTAAAATAAAAATACACAGTACTGAAAAAGAAGATATAATTCTAATTTATAGAGACAGTATTCAGTCAACACTTTGATTTAAGTCATTTATATGTGCTGCTTTAAATAACCATCCTCCTACACAGAGGAAGAACAAATAAACAGCTGGAATTCAAGTTGATGTTTTATCCTGTACAATGACCATTCAAATAGAAAATTCTCTGCTGATTACATTCATTTGGTAAGGATAAAAACTATTTTAGCAAATTTATGAAGATTAGAATAGTCATGACTCATGGGAAAATTTATATAAGCAGTGCTAAAACATACTTTTAGAGCATGAAAGAGGTAAAGTTCTGGCAGTGGCTGCATTAGTAAAGAGAAGATGTACAATAATATTGATTAACATTTGTATAATACCTGCCTAATTAAAAATATACTGTTATATTTTGCAGCCAATAGATTAATCTATTTTTCAACCATTTTTAAAAGAGAAAAAAACATAAGTCTAGTTCAGAAATATTTTTCGTCCAGCAAATTGCCAAATAAGAGGCTAAAATGTAAAATATTTTTTCCATTAGTTTTAGGTAATTGAAATGCAAAGTGCTGAACACTTAATCTTCCCAGGCAGGGAAAGCTGCCTGCTGTCAGATTTTATTAAGTCTTTTTGCTGCTCTTTGTATAGTCAATAACAAGTGTCTAAAATGCAGGAAATGATGTAGAGGTAGTGTTCAAAGGTAAGGATATGATAAGGTGGTGTTTGCATTCAGGATAATATGAAAAAGTCCAGCATGTATCCAGGAAGATTTTTCTTCATGTCAACTAATTAGCATGTTTATTGGAAGCATTAATTATTCTGACAACCTCAGAGATTTTTAAGTGAGTTAACTCCTTACATGCTCCCTTCCTACAAGCCTTTCCACACCAAATGTATATTTGGCAACTATCAGAAGTAGATTTACATATCTTAAAGCTAAAAATAATGGTGGTTCCCAATTTTAGCACACATTAGAGTGCCAAAAGAAATTTTGCCATAAAAAATGATCCTGRCCTCATTTTCAAAACAAACCAAAGTTACAGTTTTGGTAAAAATTGAAAAGACCTTGACAATTTCCATAGAGATAACCTTGCATTTAATCACTCAGTATTATCCTAGCCTTAAAAATATAAATCAGAATTAAGCCTACAGCTGGGAAAGCAGCAGTTTACATGAGCCTGTTATCAAAGCAGCCACCAAAGCTGGCACAGGTGGGCTGTCTGGAGCACGGTCCCTGCACAGGGAGCCAAAGAAAGTTCAACCTGTTTATAAAACAYCCAGATAAAATAATGACTTTGCATATGGGAGGGGAGTTGGGTCCAYAGTGCTTCAATTGCTCAGCATGTGTGTATCCTAATTGCTGTTGATGAGAGAGTATCGAATAAACCACACATCTTTTGTGTGTCCCAAAATGTAATTCCTGGACACCCAGAATAGAAAGTTGTTGAAATATTCCCAAGCTAAAGACTTGAAGGATTGTAAAAAAATAAAGGTCTCTGTATTCAGAGGCCTTTCATTGCTCACTCTGTTCACTCATTCACCTGCTACTAAATATATGCATGGAAGTTGTTGTTATTAGCATGAATGTATATGAAATGAGACTTGGGTGTTCATTAACAAGTTGCCCTTGCGGAGCTCTTGAGATTTGGCACTATCCTAGTAAATATTTTTCTAAAGATTTCCTATTCTAAAGATTTCCTATTACTGTCATCTGCTTTATTGGCCAGCAAGATGGGACCAGTGTCTACATCTGCCTCGAGATGCCCCGAATCTARAATTATCATGTAGCTTCCTCCCCTCCCCCAAATTAGCTTTATTCTTCCTCTGAAAAAAAGAAAAATTAAATGGACAGAGATCTAATTACCAATATCTCCAACCATCATTAACAAACGAGACACAACATGAATTTAATATCACTTCAGGGAGATTGTTACATTTGCAATCCCACAAAGCTTTTTAAAACACCTTTCATTAAGGCTGCACCCCAAGCATTTCAAAAAAATCAATAATACACTTGTGAATAACCAATAATTTGGGGATAAGAAGGAAGAATTTAAGAAACTCCATAAAAAGAAAAGTATTAAGTCAGAATAACATTCAAAAAACAGCTAAGTGACTGAGTGCATTGGTAATGGTGATTGTGGACACATCTGAGTTGCTTCTGCTGATATTAGCCCAATATTAACTGATAGAAAACAGATTGTTCTTTATGGACAGACTTTGTGGTCTGGAGGCAGGTGTATATAAAAAAAATTCAAGAAAATTTCAAGAAAAGATTCTTGAAAGCTCAGAGCTTGCTGTACAACTGAGGCATTTCCAGAACCAAATAAAAAGCAGTGTTTTTCCCAGATGCTGAACAAATCGCATTACTCTTATGGAAAACAACAAAACCAAGTAGGAAAATAGAGCAAGAGAGAATTTGGGGCACTCAGTGTTTGTTTAGAAGAAAACTGCCAGGCTGGTCCTATTGAGGTTAAACCAGGAAGGTTTCTATCGAGAAACAAAATCTTAGGGAACTTAAACCTGTCTTCACGTCCCCTGTGTTCAGAGAGCTGCTGACCTTGAGCTATACAGGCAGGACACCAGGAACTTCAGGTTTTTGTAAAAGGTTACAGCTCAGGGATCAGAGATGTAGATAATTATGTAAGGGCACAGAGATCTCAGGAACACACTAGAGGTTTCTATCTCTATCTTGATGTATGTCAAAACCCGCAACTCTGATGTTAAATACTTACCTTTTTTAATTTTACAGTCTGAACTTACTTTTAAGGTACTCAAGCACGTTTAGTTAATCACTTTTGTATGTCAAGAGGAGAAACAAGATCAAAAGCTCYTCCTGATACATGAAAGCCTGAGCATCATAAAAGCAAAAGGCATAAAAACCCTCACTTGCCTCTCCAAAATACTGTCTATAGCATCACACTATTTTACCATAGCCAACCTTTTCTTCTTTTCCTTGCCAKATGTTCCCAAAATGGGGTATATATTGCATGATAAATACTGCTGCTTTATCATTTCAGATATATCTTCAGTTTAGACATAAAAATCTTTAGCATTTTGTTGTGCCACCAGTGTTCTGGAACAATTCTCATTGCAGCTACAAGTGTTGCCACCCACTAACTACAGCATTAATCAGCATACAAAATTAATCCCAATATCTTCTAGACATATTTGCATGCAGTAACAAAAAAAGGCTAAAGAAAATATAATAAAAATCTGTGCTCTAAAGAGAGAAACAARGATGAAGACACAAGTTATAAATGTGGAATAATGGATCCAAGTGGAGCTGATAGAACTCTTCCATATTCTGATGATTAAGTTAATTTATTCTAGAGCATTAAAATATACCTTTCAAAGGAGATATTGAAGTTGGCTAGAAATTTAATGCTTTCCCCTGGGAAGGAAAGGGAATCCAAGCCAACAGCGAATATCTGAAGCCAAAATAATGTTTCACAAAAGACTAGGAAAAATCAAAGGGGAAAATAAATTGCTGAAAAACTTACTGGTTTGCTATTTAAAACTGCTGTCCATCTGCAAGTCTATTTAAGTCAGAGGGAACATTGACTACCTTTTTAAATGGGTGAAAGAAACAATAACTGGGTAGGTTCAACAAGATTTCAGAAGGCCAGTGATGCAAGATCAAGAGTTCTTAACTAGTGTTATAAAAAAAGTTTAAGAAGAAATGTCTCAGAATTCACAATGCAAACATCTGCCAATTTACTTTTTTTTATAAAAAACAAGACTCATTTCCTCTACAACCTGATGAACAAAACATCTTGGTGACAAGTACAGGATTATAAGTAAGTCTGTACTAACAAATCAGTATTCAAGACATAAAAAAATGGTGAGAATATATATATCAAAACTTGCCTCAGTGATCTTTTACTTTTAGCTTTGTTTTTCAGGAACACACAGAAAACTAAGCAGGTTAAAAACCCTTCAAAATGCTTTGACACTGACATATCTGGGCTTATAAACAGTACACTGAGAGCAGAACACTCCAATCCTTTATTCTCAGCTTTCCCAAGCCAGAAAACAATATCAAAGACTTGCAGTTGTCACAAGAATAAAGGACTGCAGGGTACCATTTCATATTATTTTTAAGCTTAGGATGTGTTAGTTGTATCATTCATGAGAAGTTCTTATAGCCATGGAGGCTCCACTGGCTTTTTAGGAGATACTTCCAGGGGCTAATGGGGTGATTCGTATCACTATTTGAGCAATTACTCACTTTGATGGGAGGTTTCTCTCAAATTAAACTCCAGTTGACAAGAACTACCCTGTGAATACATTCATTTCTAGACCACACCATGGTATCACCTGCTTTCCATAAGCTGCTCAAGACCAGAAACTTCCTTTCTGAAAAACAGTTCATTGGTTTTTACGTTTTGCACCATCTCAGCCAAAGGGCTTACCCAGTTCACTTAACCATCACAGTAGTTCCATCAGAAATACATGGTCACCTTTCTCCTGCCATTGCTGACCAGTCAGATAACATCCCTGTCCCCAATCCAGTGGGCTGCCAGGTGGAAGAAAGGCTGCACAGGGATGTTGGTCTGGTCTCCATTTCCACCACAGGTGRGTCCCACAGGTGCAGTATGAGAGCTCCAGCCAAACATGCTCCTCACATGTCTTCTTGTTCACCAGGTACATTGATTTGCTGCTTTTTACAGTGTATCCTGAAAAATTTGAACAGTTGTCCGGATCACAACTTCTACAGCCATCTCTAAGTGAACACAAGTTGTTTAAGAATGCTGTAAGCTTTTGAAATACTTGGGCACACTGAAGAAAGTTAAGAACATTTGTGCTTTTTGCAATAAAAGTCAAGGTAACTGCTTTGAAAATTGTTGCAGTCTTTAGGAACAGTGGAGGACGATTTTAGGAACATTCATCAGGAAGATTAAGTACATTCAATTTCTTTAATGACAGAAAGGCCATTGCAAATGGCTGCATGCTGTGTCATATGATACACTTTTAAAAGATCTGACTACTGAGATGCTATTAAATTAGAACCACTCTTGGTGAAAAGTGTCTTAAATTGCCCTATTTCTTGTAAGAAAAAAATATTTTTGTTCCTTCCTGTAATTTGTCATAGCCACACAAATCTATTACATGGCTTGACACCTTTTTGAAGAGYAATTTCTAAGAAAGCTCATAAGAGAAAGATGAATCCACATTTCAAGATACAAAGAGACATCTGGGTGAAATAATACAGAGCAGCAGTAGCGCCCACACAGCTAGCTGTACCTTTTTCCCCTCTCCCATACAAAGGATTTGTACCACCCCTGCACTGCTTTCCATCTCCTGAGCCCTCAGGAGCCAATATGGGAATAGGAGAATTTACTCTAAGCAATAATGAGTCTTCCAAAAAGCCTGCACAGCCCCGTGTGCAACCTACCACCTTGTGAGCTATGGGTGACTCACCAGCTGCAGAAAATACAAGAAAAAAAATCTTGCTGACCAGCAGACTTGAAATCTTCACCTCAACTGACAGCACTGTCCATTTCAGAGGGGAATGGTTCAGCTAAGCATTCTCCTACTCAATATATTTCAACTCTAAAGAGAGAAATCTTATCCAGCAAATAATTAGATCTGCTGGCCAGGATGCAGAATTGAGCACTCCAGGCAAACATCAATGGAAAGATACCTCTGCAAGACCTTTTAAAAGTGTTGTGTCACCAATAGACATCAAAACATGCTCCTGAGTTACACTCGTAAATGGAGAAAAGGTGCATTTTTCTTGAAGCCATTAAGTTTGGACCACTGCTAATATGGATTCACTGTCTGAAAGATACAGGCAGAGGGAAACAGAGRTGCTTTATGTACAAGTGCACTATGCTTTACACATTCTGAATTTAAAAAATTGGTTTTAGGAGGCAAGTGTGATCAAGACGCTCCTCCTGAGAAGGCATGGTGGTTTTCTTAGCACCACTTCCAACATTCAAGAGAAGCTCAGCTCAACTGTGATGCTTTTCAATTCCCTGAAGCACTAATACACTTAATTGCTTCCAAATACAGGTTGATTTTGCTGTACAAAATTTAATGTGTTAAGCCAGGTTATACAGATAGGAATGATGCCTGTTATCATGGTATCACTCCCATCTCCTATCAGCAGAGATGCTGGGCAGTTGTACCATGACCAGAGAGATCAAAATCTGACCCTTCTGTGCTGCAGAGATTGCATTATCTACCTTGCCAGCTGGCTAAATACTTCCATCCAGCTTTCTTGGAGACAGTTACTGCTTTGAAATTCATTAGGGAGAATGATTCATACATATAGTAATAAATGTCTACAAATACTGTTTAATTTTCCTATACAGTTTCCTGAATTCCCCTACCTTAGTAGATTCATCAAAAACCTGCATTTTTTTCCTAAAATGCAAAGAATCACACTGAAATCCTTCAATAGGTTAACACATTTTATGGTACCACTTACTTTCATTTTAAGACATCTCTTAATTTTAGTCAAATGTGACAAAGAAAATAAAAATGACACATTAAAATGAATGCAGTAAATATTTTTTTCTCCCCTTTGGGGGGGAAGTGTATTTTCTGATGTTTTTCCACTAAAATGAAAAACATTATAATTGATTTTCTCCCCTTTTTCTTTTTCCCCTGTGCACCTGCTCACSAGAGGGGCCGTGATTAGGGTTTTGGAACCTGATCTGTATTCTGCATTCAGCTTTCCATGCTACTCTTTCTTGAATCTGCTTGACAAATTCAAATACTTGGTAATTTTGTTCCCCATTTTCAATAAGAATAAGGTTTGCCTCAAAACCCTGGTACCTGTCCAAATTCACGCTGAGCTCTGGATAAGCACAGTGAGCCAGAATCCCAAAGCAGAGCTGCTCTGCATCCTTCTTGCATCTTGCCCTTAGATTCTGATTGAAGGAGGAGCTATCCTTTAGAGAATACAACATCCAAATCTGCTTATGGGAAGAAATGTCCATAATTTTGTTCATAAACAGCCTAGCACAACAGGGCCCTTATTTCAGGTGCTTTACCATACCAGCTACAAAGAGTAGCTCTTATGAAGATATCTCATAAGACACTAGGTCTTACCAAGCATGTTACCATTTCCCAGGTCAGATTAAGATAMAAATGCTTTCTTTCATGGATCTGTATGTACAGAAATACAGAAAAGCATTGCTCTAACTTGAACACCAYGCTGGCAACCATCACAGTTGCCAGTGGACTCGTGAGATTTTGCATATTCTTGATGACTAGATGCATTCATTGAAACTTGGAGAGCACTTGAGTGGATAAGGAGAAGGAGTTCCTTTTATGATCCTTATGCAGTATCTTGTCTGATTCATATATCAGACACTGTCATTATATAGTATAGATAAGCTGCCAAGCCCCAGAAAGACTGCTAAAAGCTTTTCAAGTACCTGGTGTGGAAATAAGAATGGTTATTTATATATTCCAGGTTTTGCAAACAGGTTAAACATCATAAGATGCTGCTCGTTTCATCTTTTAACACTGTCAGAAGTAACAGTGCAACAGAAATAATTGCTGCTTTATTTTGTATCATAGTGACTAGTGAAGCTGTTACTTGTTTCTGAATKAAGCTCAATAATTTCAATGGCAAACTTATTCAAAACACTTCACTAGATGCGCACATGATGTTCCACCAATATATAACATGTTTCACTCAACCCCTTTCTCCATCCCACTTGGCTGGTCCTTTAGAAACCTGCCAATAGGACAGACAAATCCAGTTTTCATACTCAGCTAAATCCTTTAGCAATGATATTTAAAAGAAAAGTTCAAGTATGTGCAGAGGTCCCCTTAGGCTTTAGGAGGGCTGCTCATGGACTAAGAACATTACTACACAGCACCACTGCAACATAGCAAGCTAAAATACACACCAATCTATTCTAGGCATTAAGAAGGCAATGAGTTGATTTATTTGCATGAATATTCAGAAGGACAACCAGATATTTGATTCCCTCACCTTGAGAAAGGCTGCTGAGCCTTCCCAGGAACTCCCCAGGGTCTACTCCATCCCAAATAGCCAATTTCCATGGAAGCCCCAGAGCTCAGGGAGGGTTGTATTATTACAACAATTGGCTTGGGATAAGAAAAGCTTCAATCTACTGAAACACACACCTAAAGACTTTTACACTGCAGTCAATGAYTGAAGTAGCAGGAAAATCTCCATAATCTGCCTCATCCTATTACTTGAAATGAGTCTTCATTCTCCAAGTTTGAAGCTAAGAAATGTTTCCCTAAGTAAATACATACACAAACACATGCCTTTTTAAGGCATAATGTGAATAGTGACTTATTGCAGGCACACTCAACCAAGTTATAAATTTAAAAAGAAAATTAGATTTATAAATCTAATTTTCTACACATCTAAACCTTGTTTTAATTTCTTTCTTATTCTGTCAAGGTCAAGGTGATGGATATTAGAGCTGCTGTTACTATTTTTACAAACATCAGGCTGACACAAAGGAAATTACTGCATATTGGTTATCATACAGAACATAAAAACAAAAAAAATCATGGCTTCTCCCCTWATCAAAGAAAATAATTCAAAAAATTGAAAACAAGAAAGAAAATTTCTCATGAGTTTACTGATTAGGTTCACCGAATTCAGTCTTCCCAGCAGAGAGGCATTAAGACAAGGTCCCTTCCACTTCCTTCTGCTGGAGCTTCAGCAGAAGCTGGTGCATTTTCTTTGGTACCATCTCAAGAATCTGGAAGCTTGTCTTGAGAGAGATTTTCACTAATATCTTGAAGAACTACGTCAAAAGGCAGTACMGCACAGAACTAAAGAACAAGAGAAGGCCTTGCACACAGGCAACTGAAGGTTGATGTTTATTTTATTGCCATTGCTCAGTATCATCCTAAGCCAGAAAAAGCTGGACTTTTCTTTTACTGCTTTAGATGGTCAAATCTGTGTCAGCGCTTTGCAAAGAGTGTAAAAATCTTCCAACCTTACAGTTACAATAGATTTGACTGAAGCACGTTGTTCTTAGATTACTGAAASTTTGGGGTGCAGTTCTCTGTTGATAAGCACTGCTTGTTTTGATTTTCAAGATCAGAGGGGATAAATTTATTTACACACTTTCAACTGCCTTAGAAATAACCATCAAAAATGCTAAAAGAATCAGGTCAGGCTCCTTTTAGAAAATTCAATGTCCGTTACAAGAATGGAGAGAGACAACTCTCCAGTGAACCACATTTGATGTAAACTGAGGGGAACTGCTAGCTGCAGTGGTATACAGCCTTCTCTCTGAACTTGGTGGCATTAGATTTATAAAACAAAGTGCAAAGTCTCTGTGCACTTCCTTTGATGTTCCAACTGCCTCATTTGTGCTGATGAAGTTCAAAGATAAAGGTGACCATCAGGYTCCTTCCACATACAAAATATGGATGCAAACCAATTGCTTTTCCTAAAGGACCGATTTCTATAGTGCATTGCTAAAGAGTATACACTATCCTATGTCAAAAGCATTAAAAGTTGCCTGAAATTCAACCATTAATATACCCAGTTCATAACTTCTACCAAACCCACCTGCAAAGCAGGGTCTGCAAACCTTCTCCAGCTCATCAGGAGAAGCTGAAACACCACTACTGTGAACACAACTCTGCAAAACAAACAAAAAAATTCTTTGCATATACAAGAGGACTTGGGTAGTACCTCAGACGATGGSTTTGGGAGGTCACACTGCACCATAGACCTCAAATATGAATGTGTACAGCCTGTTCTTGGTATGTTTGCCAGTCTTGGACACTTTCTTTATTAGAGGAGCCAGAAAGTCTCACACATTGACAGGACTGGCTCTAGGAAAGAGACAATTTAAAGATTTTATGATCTTGCCTTTTAAGGGCAATGCTTTTTYTTTCACTGAAAACTCAAAGCAGTTTGCTTTCCATTTTTATTTATGGATCGTTTCAGACTGATATAAAGAAAATTAGAGATGAGATCTAGTTTCTTTTTACTAATAAACAGCATTTTTTTAAGCTGGGAGGAAAGATGCAGACACACAATGAGGCCTCAAATATCTTCAAATCTGATTTTTTTTTTTTTCCTCCTTAAAGGTACAAAAGTCAAAGACAGCTGTTCCACTGCAGCGGAAGATTTGCAGTGACTTTAATGACCCAAGTTATATTAGGAAAAAATATCTTCTGCCACTTAAGATATTTACCAAGTGAATGTGCAACTTTTCTGATGTCTGAAATTTTTCCCGTACTCCAAAAGAACAGGAAGTAGGTGTCCATCACTGACAATCTAGAAAAATTAGCAGAAATACTAATGAAACAAAACGGACATAAAGCTATAAGCACAACCAGTTATTTTTTGCTTTAGATGTCTCCTGTGTTACAAGAGACAAGAATAATTTATGTGCAAAACCTAGAAAAAATACTTAAATTTTATTTTGAAAGTGTATGTATCTGAGGCAAAATGAGAGACTTTTCTTAAATTTGTAAGCTGCCAAGTCCAACTCTCCTTTGCAAAGTCATCCAAGAAAATTTGCTCCAAGAAAAAAAGCCTTCATAAATTTCTCCTAGATAAAAATTAATGTCAGCCTCTTCCTCACATTGAATTCAAGCARCTATGGAAAACATTAGAAATCTTACTTATGAAATATGTTCAGACTAAGGGCTTTKTTTCCCATTCATAGTCTGGCTTGGAACATCTGCTCTTCCCTTAAAATTTAAATCAGATCAGGCACTCCAATGTTTCAAATTGCCAATAAGTAAATAAACATCACAAGAGTTAGAGTATTTTCATCTTACAGAAAGATTTTTCCTCTACAAAAGAGGAAAATTCATAGAGCATATGTTTGGGAGGATTTAGGGAGTTCTTTTCAATTTTATTGAGGCACCCATGAGGATTGTAAGATTTTTGGTGCTCTGGCTTGTAACATACCCCTGTGAAGCTTTCCTGTTGATGTGTGAATTTTAAACAATGATATTTATATTCATTATAAAATCAGATGAAGTACTTACTGAGTTTCAGCTTGTAATGACTGGACACAGAAGAGCAACCTGACAATAAAAAAATCAGTTAGTTTGTTGGCCTAAACACTCTCAACCTTGCCAGATACAGCTGATTTCTCACAAACCCTGGTACAAGGTCTTCCTTAGAGGATATTTGACTTTTCTTATTTGCATTTTGCTCTCTGATATTTAATAGTAAGCATTATTTTCCACATTCRTGTGTGCAGGGGGGTTAGACAATACCTACATAATGAACCAATATAATGGTATATAATGGAACAATAAAACAAACAAATGTGAAAACCATGTTAGAGTAGCATAGGAAGAAAGATGGAAAACTAAAATTAATATGATTTTATTTGAAATACTTATATTAGTAAACAAGCCTAAATTAAGCTTATTTTAAAGGTAAAAATCCATTCTATGTAGCAAACAAAAAATAATTCAGTTAGAAACTCCTGTTTGAGCAGAATATTCACTTCAATTCACTGCTAATGCTTCATTCTGTTATGATGGTGAAATCATCATGAACAATTTTTGCGTTGTTTTATTCTACTGTATTTCAGGCTCAAATAACTTCAGCCTTTTATTAACTGCACAACTGAGTCCTATTCATCAGTTAGGCAGGTGTATTGCCTGATAATGCAATAAGCTTTCGTGAATGTATGAGTAGTTTGATTTCTTTTATACCAGTAATCAGTTCTGAGAACATAATAAAAACAAAAGTTTTATTTTTTCTTACTGGTAGCAGAGCTATAAATTATCATCCATCAGTAATAACCGTTGTCATTTAATAAAAATAAACCTTTTCTTAATCTCACTTGGGACTTAATAGATAAAAATAAACAATAATATTAAAGCTAGTGCTAAAATGAAGGATTGCTACAGCTGAGGATGTGCAAGGAAGTTATGTAGATAACATTTTGGCAACAAAAAGGAACTAATTTAGCGGTAATATAATAGATAACCCAARCTTTTCTGAAGCATAAATAGCTCCTCTAGTCCTAACTCACTTTCCAAGCACTTCAAAGCCTCCAAGAAAGAATCATTCAGGAAAGTAAATATAGAAAAGTACAAAATCCAGGCTGAATATTTTCAATACTTCACCTAAAAAACAGTCTTAAGATGTTCGCTCAGAAAGAATCTGCAAAGAAGCACTGCTCTAAGTTGAGCTCAGATGGGRCTATGGTCAGAGCTCTCCAGCTTTCCCTTCCCTCTCCCCTCTAATCTACTGCTGAGCTAAACGTTGACTTTAAACAACCAACGTGAAGATTTAATACTTCAAAGTCACTTGGCTGCAGGTCCTGTGACCACAGCCAGATAAACACCGTATCTGTAAAACCAGGTACAAGCAACAAAGTCAGCCTTGAGCAGCTGAAAGAAATTCAAATAATTTGAAGTCTGAAAAAATTATTTTCAGAGAAGGTTCCCAAGAACTGTTGGATGCGAGTCTAAGACTTAGCTTGTATTTCGAGTGAAGCATCTATGCAGATAAACACATATACAGTATTTTAAAATAACAAATGGAATAAAGCATCTTAAGCAAAACTACTACTTAACCTCCCATGCCARGTAAGTTACAACTTTTGACTGTCCGCCCAAAACAGACCACTCCTGAGTTTTCTCACTTAAGGAACTTCATGTATTAAGCACTTTAAATGCAAGTTTCAGACAGTTGTGCCTCACTTCACCGGCAAGAATATTACTAACATTTGTCAGTTCTAGCCTATTCTATAATAAATCTTCTCATTTCACCACTCGTGCTCTCTTTCCCCGTTCCCAGTTACAGAAGTCCACGAAGATAAAAAGCAAAGCAAAAAAAATTGTAGGAAAAAATTCTCAGTGTGGACAAGTTTTAAGAGCCAAGTGCATCATTTAGCCCCCTTAGAGAAAGAAAGTCTCCCAGTCTCTCTAATGGGCAGCTAATTCAAACTACATCAGTTCATACCAAGAGAAGGATAAATTCATCGCACACATAGCTAGTATTGCTAGTTTAGCAGCACAGCCAGTGCAACATTATAGGCTTCAATATTCAGGCATGAAGCATGATACATCATCAGCTCACTCATTACACTGCCTAAGAAAAGCATGACTTAAAGATGAGGGAATTTGTCGTCTCCTCAATATGACACTGTATGCTTCAAAGATTAGCAACATAAAACTTCCCTCACATTAGCTCCACTAATTCTGCTGGGCTACAATAACTTAACAAATATACTTAGGATTTTCACAATAAAAAGAAAGGGATAAGGCAATTAGTTGCTACCCACAAAAAGCTTTGAGCGAATTTATTCAACACAACATCAAARTTACACATTGGATTAGCAGGTTGTAAATGATAATCTAGCACCAGCCTCAAATGATGATTTTTGCATCCCATCTAGAAGGGAATAAAAATACTTTTTCCTCCCTTGCTCTCATTTTGACAGTGAAAACTTTCCAGTTACAATTCATATACAATTCAGTATTTTATGCACAAGTGAAGGAAACTAGCAACATTTAAATGACAGAGTTATCAGTCTTTTTGGTATATTGCAGCTGTTTGGAAAGCCACAGGGCAAAGGCATTTATATATGAGATAAGCGCAGCCTGTAGAACAAATTAATGCTCGATTGTGAATTAAATGGCATGTCTTCGGACAGCTAATTAGCTCTGTGCTGCTCAATTAAGCTTTGAAAGGACATGTTGTGTTTCTTGATGGAAGAGAAATCATTTCCAGGCTGTTTCGTATTCTCAGGGTTTTCTGTTTCTCTGACTGAGAAGTCCATGAAGAAATAAAGAAAAATCCAACAGAATTACCAAGAGGTATCAGAAGCTAAACCACAAAGACTACAAAGTTATTTTCAATACTCCCAGAAGTCTTTGATTTTATGTCAAATGGCTTAAAAATAAGCTAGCTTGGAATAGCAACGAACTATAAATCCATGTCTACAATGTTTTTTAGACTAGAAAAGTAGCAAACCCAATCTGAGCAAAGGATAAAGAGACTGCAGAAGAACTTCCAGTGATTAGTTAACATTGCATCTTCAATTAATCTAAAGTTTTCTGCCTTTCCTTTTCTCAGCTCCCAGCACCCTAGGCACATAATCTAGTAACAAGCACTAAGAGGTCATGGGGCTTCTCATTTAAGAGTATGAAAAGATGCTAAGAGGGTCAAGCCCTGATTAAAAATATAGTTATGCAAATCCATTGAGATAAACCCCGAGAAATACCTAGGTCTGATGTCCCTCAACTTTATTTCAATCACATTTGTTTCTTCTGGTGTCATCCCAACAAAGGCAGATTTTTCTTCTTGCATTCCACTTGCCAGCCTTAGAGTACAAAAGCCCAGTTACACTGGCAGGGAGAGAGTGTAAAACTAAATGAGATTTCCAGCAAGGAGTCATAATTTCTAGATCCAAAATTTAAGTTATKGAGGCTGAATTCAGCTCTAGCCAAGGCATATCAATCAGGATGAGATCCTTTCTTTTTCACAGCCCATTTTTCACTCTTCTATACATTAATCTACAGCTGAGCTGCAGACTGGACACAAAAAATATTTATTCTGTGCAAGAAAATAATCACCAAGTAAAACCTCACGATCAAACGCTGGCTTTTAGCATCAGACATGATAAATTGACAGTGTCAGATTTCTGTGCTTAGGTATCTTCTTCAGTCTGAATCTTAAAGTCATGAACATTTAATAACTAAACAATGTGAATTATGAAATAGACATTTGACATTTCTACAATAAATCACTGAGGGTCACACTAAGAAACAATACTCAAAACCTGAAAAATTATTCTAAAACTGAAGTAGTTTTCATCTTCATTTACCAGTTCTATCTGTTGCAGTTTTCCAAGCAAATTCTGGATTTAGGCAACCATACTCCAAATGCAGATTTTGAAATCCAGCCCAAGGAATGACAGCTGTCTGCAGGCATAAATGTACATTGTATCTATAGAGATGTCAATATATGAGAAGCATATAGGATAGTACTTTCCCTTGTCAGAGRGCTAGAATAGTTATATACAAAGTTAATTTTCCCTGTAACTATACTTGTAAAGATTTGTACTTCCAAAGATGCAATTCAGCAGATATTGCATAACTACAGTAGTCTACAAATATATAAATACATATATTCTAGATATAAAATACATCTTGCACRCTCATCTGTAAGACCATAGCAGGGAACCCTCATTAAATAACTCATTTTCTGTTTTATTTTCTTTCTCCAATTTGCTTCGTATGAAGAAAATACCTTATGCTTTTCTGGTCTTGGGACTCTTATTCAGGAAGGAAACAAAATTCCTCAGGGTTACGTAGGAAAATCTTTGACATCAAATGTTAATCCACAGGYAGCAATGTCAAGAAGTAGAACCTAGGGACTCAGATGAAAACCCATCCAGAATCYGATAGGAAATATTAGCTTATTCTCAACGAGTATTTTCACAATAGTGCTGATTGGACCTTACCAAGGGGCTGTCTTTTTAAAGATGTTCAGTTTTCATAGATGTTCCAGAATATGAAAACTTTAAATCTTTTGCTATCCTTGCTCTCAAGGCTTTCATCATTGCTTTCCTCATCAAAATTAAGACAAATTCTCTCTTGATGTTTTCTTACTAGCCTTAGAAAAGGAAAGTCAGAAACCAGAGGCTATGTGATTGCAAGCATACAACTGTTATTTCATTATCAACTGGGAAATGAAATATCTATACCTACATCTGACAGGCAAAAAATGCCACAGATGGACAAGAATGATGCCACTGACAGTGCCAAGTCCTTTCTCAAGATGAATTTAKASTCTCATTTCCTAATGTGGTCAGTAGTTCTTAAATAGATCATTTCCCCAAACAGAAACCTAGCAAAGGATGCCTGGTATATGTCAGCAGCAAAAGAATGTTTTCTTAAATACCAAAAATAAGAGCAAAAAAACCCACAAAGGAAAAAAACACCCACAACCAGATATCATCCTTCATTTTCCATGAACCAAAGCTCAGTGACAAGCAAAGGGCTGAGATTATTCAGAGATAATGGAGGATTTGCACCTGTGGTCYTGACTACCTGCAGAATGGTTAAAACACTTTAATACAAACAGCCATGAAAATTTTAGCAGTTATTGCTATTGTGCAACCTTTTTCAGTGCTTTGGTTACTTCTATATTACATGCACTTTTTTGAAAAGGTATCATTAATTTTATTTCAGCCTGAATTCTCTCTCAACTTTCTTACCTCCGCCTCTAATTAAACAAACTGAACACACTCCAGATATACCAGGCATCATAAGCCAGCGCAAGACAGAAGTGTTTCACACTGAAAGCTGTCAGAATCGAAAAAAAACATATTTGTTTGAATTGCATTTAGCATTCTCTGGGTGAATTTGACATTGTGTTAGGAGCAGAGAAGCAGCAAGAGCCAACCGTGAAAGRGAAGGAGCAAGCTTTGTTCTGAGGCCAAGAAAACATTCGGCATTGCTACTTTCTGGAATTATATGAGCCCTTTCCCACTTTACTCAAAGCCCTAAAKATGTTGGGCTGAAAGCAGCAATTCTTCTAACTGCTCTAGTAGAAAATCTGCAGCTCTTGAGCACTGCTGCATCACCCCAGTAAATCCTGTGCTTCTGGTTCCCAAGTATTGCCAAGGCAGCAGGGATGAAGCAGCAGCACCTGGAACAGATGTTTCTAAAATCATGTATAAGTTAAGGTCACATGGCAGCAAATCAACCAACAATGAAATGAAAAGGCACAGAGAAAAAATGAGACAAAAGGTGCATTTTGTCTCATTTTCCCCTTGCAATAGTGTTTGTGAAAGTGTCAAAACCCAACCATGCAACTGGACAAAAAAGTTTTTCATAAATATAAAAATTAATTTGCAATGAGATGGTTTTTCTTGCAAGAATTCACCAGTCTTGCAGCACACGGTCCCTATGGCCTCTGCCCTGTGGAGCATCCCTGGATGGGATGCACTGTCTTGGGAATGCACTCACCCGCATCCCAGGGAACTTGCCCATGGACTCCAGCAACATTCCAACCCACTGCTTTCACCAGCCACCTCTCACAGGGATCCCAAATGGACACATTTGAGTCAGAAAATCTCCCTCTGTGGGAAACTCAGGGCTGCAGAAAAGCCCAGATAGAAATTTCCACCTCAGCACCCTGCACACAGAGATTAATGTCAACAGAAACTTAGATAAAAGCTTGACTGCGTCTAATGCCAGCAGTGCTCCTTACTTCCCTCTTATTATGAAAAATTATTTTATCTTGATTTTCAGAAATGCAGTGTGATTGCTCTTTCAATTAACTCAGTGTGCTAAGTTTTCATTAGCACGGCACAGAAGAACTGCAATCCATTGTACCATTCCGGGGCTCCTTTCAGAGACAATGATTTACAACAGAAAAGGGATTTTGTGTTTTTGCCAGTTTGGGCACTGCTAAGGTAAAGCAGGGAAGCAGGCAAGTTAGCATTCATTTCATTTCCAGCACTATTTCCCCAAGAAGGCTGCAGTAGGCAGCTCAACATAAAGAAAGTTATTAAAAATTCCACATCCTTGAAGCAGTCTTCATAAAACTGATAATAAATTCAATTTTCRAGTTGCTTAATACAGTCTTCTCTCGACTAACACAGTTCTCCTAACTTAAGGACCTTTTAAACTAATGACCTGGAAGAAATAGGGAATATTTCATTTGAATCTATGCAAAATTTGAAGAACTGCTAAGCACTCTGATTTTCTGCATCTCTTAGTACTATTAGTAGTCCTCGTGCATCCTTCTCTGCCCTGGAAACTTACAGGCAAGAACAGCATGATTCATAATGCAACACAAGTGATTAGGTACATTTGAAGTCAGAAATATTAATAGCTTGGTTGTCATATATTTAAAACAAAATCATGCATAAGCAATAACKATCCCCATTCATCCAGTGGGAAAGATAAAATAAAGTTTGCTGCACACCTAGGGCCAGAACACACTATAGATGAACTTTAGGCTTGATCATAACTCCAAATCAGAAACCATTTAAATCTTATAGCTCTTTATCAAATGAAGCACTTGGTTAAAATAAGATGTACCTTTCTAGCAAATAAATGACGTGAGTTTAAATTTAAAAAATTAGATCAGATTTGTCCAGCTAATGGGTTTGGAGATACACTGCTGAGAAGACCAGTTCCAGGACACAATTTCCACCGTAAGAAAACCACTTAAATCAGTCTACACCTAAAACAAACAGAAGGTAATATTTTATCTCCATCAGTTCCATTTGGAAAGAGTGACCTAGCCTTCACAAATTTATTGCAGAAAAATCACAGCAGAGTAAAAAGATCAGTTGTACTTGGTCCCAGCACTAGAAACCAGCCTTTCAGTCATCATCATCATCCCCAAGGAGACTCATGTCCTGGGAAAGCAGCAGTCCAACACACAGATGTTTACTGTATGAGCTAAATGAGCATCTCTGCCACTGCTGGCATATTTATACAGGCTTTACTAGGCCACAGGGCCCAGAAGRGCATTCACTTGGTCAAGGCTTATGCACAGCAGAGGCCCACATACACAAGAAATGATACTCAGGAAAGCACAGTTAACAGTCAAAGTTTGCCTCCCACCTTAAAAGAGACTGTCAATTGCCCATTTTTAATCAAATATGGGGAAGAAAACCCTTTTTTTTTTTTTAAATTGGATTCAGTTGTCCCACTTATACTCCAGTTCAATACCCGCACCTTGACACTGGGTCAGCAGCTTTGGGAAGAAGCATGGGCAGTTGAAAACAAATGTGAGGATAATATTTTGCAGCACAGTGTTTTCACAGTCCCCAGAGCATTTCACAGGGCTGAACCCTTCTTTAGAGRAGGCACCAGGATTATTGCTTTTGAACTGCTGGGGTTTTACTTTTCATTTGAGAACAAGCTGGTGTATTGATTAGCCAGAGAAAGAGGAAAGAGCTTTGAAATTGTTCTTTTGAAGGTATTTTCTTCCAGCTTCATGGAAATGTCCGATGCATCCGGGAAATTTTTGCAACTTTAAGTAGCTGGATCTTTAAAACACATACTATTGCCTATTGCAGAGATTCAGATGAGCTTCACATGAGCTCCCATTMTCTCTCCAAGAGTTACTTTATTTTTAAATGCAGATTGGCAGATTAAAATTAGCACATTCATGAAGCAACTTCAGAATGAGTTTCCTTCAACTATTCACCTTAGAAATCACAGTTATAACTTCTGATTCAGCACAGTGCATGTTGCCCAATTCAGAAAGAGATATACTCCTATATTAACTGTGTGACAGCTGAACTTCTCAGCATATAGGACTGGGACAGAGTAGCATCTGGGTAGCTTTTGTTTTAGTAATTTCTGAAATCAAATCAATCAAAAATATCTCAAGAACAACATTAGGTACTGGCAAGTGTCCTCCAACCCTAGTGGTGGCAGGGAGGAAATTAAGCACCTTGCCTAGACATTAGAGATAAGTAGGGTCAAGGATCACTTAGGGGTTTCCTCCTAAGAGCTTCCTCCTCCCTTTCCAAGAAAACCCACAGCTTTGGAGGAGCATTTTCTGTTGACCTCTCTCTGCTCCCACTAAAATCAAAGGCAAAGCTCCTACTGACTTCAGTAACAGCCCAGACAAGCCAACGGGAGGTGACTTTTCAGCTCTGCYCCATAACATGCACAGCGAGGAAGCAATTTCATGGGCACCGTTACGCTGAATGGAGCATCATCAGCTCTGAGCACACCTATTTCCTAGCGAGCTACAGGAGCTGCCGGAGCATAAGCACAATCTGCCATCACGTAATAAAGTCAACACATTAGAGTTTAATTGGATGGAGTCATTTACACAGCAACAACAAGGATTAAGACAACAGCCCATTTTCTTAGCGCTGTAACCAGCTGGCTGCACTGCAGGAGTAGGAGGTAGGTGCCTCACGCACCTCCTTTTAGTCTGTGTGGTTTGTCAGGTAGGTTAAGAAATGGAAAAATCCACTGTTTTCAGACTGAGCTTGCAGGGCAGTCACTTGGTGCCCTCCAACTCTTGCTAAGCAGCTCTACACCAAGACGCAGGGAGCAGCAGCCCCCGTGGCAGTTCTCAGAGTGGCTTTTTGCATGGTTCAGTCTCCGTGCGAGATGAGTGACACAAGGTGCTCAGTGTCACCAGCAACACCRGTCAAGGCGAAGCAGCTCCAGGAGATGACAGCCCTGCATGGCTAAGTGCAAACTCGCCCAGCACGAGCAGACAGCAGCAACAACACGGTGCTTGTGGCAGAAATACAGCTTAATTCAATAAGCTGACAGGGACAAAGATTTGTACAGGGACATTTGGGGAGSTGCTGTTATGGACAGAGAAAGAAATGAAGCCAAAAGAGATTAACTAATTGTCTGAAGTTATTTGCCAAATTCAATCTCAGCGTTCCTTTCAATATATTTACAGCTAATATTTTATTCTAAATGAAACTGTTGGAATCRCATCTTCTGAATTAACCCTCCTGGCTTGATTAGCACAACACAGATGAATTATTTGGTTGGATAAACATTAGTATTTTCTTTTCAACTGCAAACCTTGTACTGGTGGTGCCACTTATGCCAAAGAGTAGCCCAGTCAGCTTTGCAAACCAGACTTGCTTTCCAGTAAACACCTTGGGAGTAAACTGAGTCATCCTTAGAAAAATAAATCCCAAAGTTATGCTGCTATTGACAAATCTAACTCACTTTCAGATCAAATGAGTTATTTYGATAAATTTTGGCATAACTCATCTGTATCTGGTAATTAGGTTATTTTCTCTCCCAGTGTTTGCTTCAAGAGCTCTACTTCCAGCAATAGCAAACAGCAAATGCCACTCAATACTACAGGCAGTATAAAAGAGATAATCCAAAGTGAGAACCATTTATGCCCAGAGACTGTCTCTAGTCATCTGCTGCAGGAGCTGAGATCAAGCAAGTCAGACTTTTCCCCCAAAATCTAGATTCTCTGGGGAGCTTTATTTTAGAATCATCAGGAAACAGAGATGAAAAGCCAAAAAGCTCAAAATTCTGAAAGATTTTAGCACTTCCAAGAAGGAAGTGACATATCTAAAGAAAAAGAAAATCTTCTCCCAATCAAATATCCAGATAAAGCACATCACTGCTCCTGCAGTTGGGGCCACTGGGGTTCTCCAGCGCAGCCCCCAAGCCCACTAGTCCCTGCACCCACATCCTGGCAAGTTCCCAATAGCATCTGCCTCTGCTCAAAAATAAATCAACTTCAGCACATTTTTGCTTTTGATAAATTGGCTTATTCTGACACAAAAATATACCTTCAAAAAAAAAAAAGCCACTTTGCTTTTCTTGGTGCGATTTTACTGCACAAACAGATCTTGACAGTGTTTATTGCCATCCACCAGGTCTCCAGTAGAAGAAAGGAAATTTATCATAAGCTGCTTCTTGCAAGAAGTTGCCATCATTTCAAGTTTCTTCCTTAGATGTTATTTTGTCTCTTTTCTTCTGTTGCTCTGCAAGATTTTTACTTTACACTTGATTCTATTGTTTTACATGTTCCCAAGTCATCTGTTCAGTCAGAATTTTCAGCCTACTTAATGCTCTCTACTTAAAGAAATACACTTAAATTCATTTTGTGAAGGTAGTTACAAGCAGTACTTGAGATGCTTTTGTCTATAGGCTTTATTTGAATAAACGGTATGGAAACAGAATTCTTCTATTCTCACTGAAATGAGTGTTTCTAACTCCATGTTAGTGTGCACAAGTCAGGAAACCCTGTAGACTATTCCCTGGCACATGGAATAGGAAGGTGTGTGGTTTAGGGGTACAACAAGGCCTGTCAAGCCTTGTCATCTGTGACCAAGCAAGGTAATGAGGTGTCGCAGTCCCATGCACTGGGTCCCCTCTGTCTCCAGGAGAGCAGCTGCCCTCCATCCTGCCCCATGGCTCCCACATCCACAGASTCAGAATAGGAATGGAGTGAGCAACCTGACACTGGCTCCCATTTCCTGTTAGGGAAAACTGGGGATCTGTTCTATCTTGCTTTAATATGCAAGGAGTAAAATATACCTGGGCATATAACAGAACAGTCCCTTCTCTGTCTGCTCTTGTCGCACATGGGAACCCATGCAAGCAGTACATTTGCAGCTAGAGCAAATATTACAGACTGTTTTAAGCAGCTAAACTGCCTGCAGCTATCCTTAAAGATTCCTTGGAAAAAAAAACTTAGAACAATCAAGCCATATATGGGATTTGCTTGCTTAATTTAAATCCATGTATAAGAACTACTCTGGTTCAGAGAAGAATTTCTGGAAGTTTGAAATGTTTCTAAGTCATTGAAAAAAACACAAACATTGGTTGGTATTAACCATTACAACACAGATACTTAGATTTCCAAGGGGTTGTAGCAAAGCAATAGTGACTTTAAGCTTGCCAAAACAAGACACAAGCTTTTGATGCCAATGACTGCCTTCATTGCACAGGGAAAAAGGAGTTTGCAACATGGGCATGCACAGGGCCAGGCTCAGCTCCCAAAACAGATCCCTGGGAGAGGGTAGTCCCCCTGGGCATCGAAACTCCAGTGTTTCCATTAGAGGTGAGACCCTCGTCCATCCCCAGGTGCTGCCTGGGCTCACTCAGCTGCCATCCCCTCCATTGCCTCTATAGCAGTGGTCGCTTCTCTTGGCAAGTAAGCTATTCCTGCTCACTTTCACTGTCCCTCGAAGTGACAGCACCAAAACAAACAGGAGTTATGGCTGAGTACACTCTGGTTTGGATTAAGAACATAGTAAGGGTTGCAGTGGGATCTGCAGCTTCCCACACCTTTCCTTGTCTGCTTAATAGGCTTGATATGGCTTGGAGACAGGCTGTTCGATGACCCTGTTCTGGAAATAATTACCGGAAAAAAATCAGATACTTCCCATTTCTAAGGGTCTAATCAAAGACATGTGTCCTGGGCTTCTGGTGCCCGCTCGGGGGTTGCTAAAAATCAAGTAACTGCCACAGCCAAGTCAACCCATTCCCAGCTACAGTTACAGAAAGACTTTGACACCACTGACAGCAAAAGACGATGCAAGTAACAAACATCTGTGCCTCTGGTGTCTTAAAATAGATATTAAACACATATAGAAGCAATTCTGGTAGCCTGTGCAACAGAAGTCTGCTTCCTACAGGTTCCCAAACAGTTTAGAGAGGAGCTGAGCATCTCCAGCACAAAATAAGCCAAGCCTTCTCCCTGCAGGAAGGTAAGACCCACAGCTCTTCAAGCTACTTGCCAAGCTTAATTTCTCAGCCCTTGTGTAAAATGAGGTTGCTGGGGGCTGAAGAACAAATAGCTATGGGAATTACTCTGATGTATATTTGCAGAGCACTATTTGGTTTGGAGCATAAGTGTCGAAGAATTGCTAAAATCTCATAATTGATAAACATTTGAGATATTCAAAGACATGCGCAGGGGTGGGTGGAYAATCTTTTAAAAAATCCAAGCAAGTAAATAAAATGAAGGTCTTGCCCACAAGGCCAAGATAACCCATAAATCAGGGTTCTCGGTCTCACACATCAAAATAAGCACTAAAGCAGAAATGTGGAGCTGTTCGCTCCTGCCTTTCTCACCACCATGCCTCTAGCTGCCGATTCTCCGCAAGCACTGGCTGGCTGGCACACAGATCCATGCGTTAGTTAGGGGCTGTGCACACCCACAGAAGACAAGTCTTTGCCACGCTCATGTCTCCAAGCTGCTTCTCTCYGAGATCCCCCTGTGCAACCCTGCAGAGACTTTGAGGCCGTTTGCTTGCCGAYCGTAGCATGGGATGCACCAGGAATGAGGCACATCCAGCTGTGCCATGGCAGGAGCTGAGCAGCATCTCCAGGGTGGCTCCCGCAGYCCTGGTGGCACCACAGCAGCCAAGGTCACCACAGCCCCCAGGCTGCACGTGCTGTGSTTTGCCTCCTATGCACCACCATGACGGGATAAATGCCTTGAAGTAACTTGAGCCAAGAAGTGCTGCAGAGCGCTGTAGTTCCCTTTGTGCAGAAGAGAAAATCCCTCTTAGCCTCCTACCACAGCCAAAGTTGCCATGAAAACTGATTATTTCTATTTACCCTCGTTAAGTAAATAGAAAGGCTGCTTACATGAGCACTTGGAGGATCTGTGAGCATTTTAGCACACTGAGCCCTGTGATGCTGGGATGCCCAAAGAGCTTAGGCAGGGGGTGCCCAACACCCTTGGGCCTTGAGCTGACTTCAGCCCCCGTTTGGAGCTGGACAAAGGGGAAAAACTGTTATGTGATTTCGCATGAAGTCAGACACAGCCCAAGCTGGCAACAGCAGCAGGCCCAGCCACACCGCCAGTTTGCTCACTTTTCATTAGGTTAATAGCAATTTCACAATGGCCATTAAAGTTGCCCAGTAGTTGYCTTTCCTTTTTCTCCAAAGCAAAACACTAACCATCTTCCCAGAGAGCAACACATTAAAGATGCAAGTTGTGGTGCCTTCAGGATACGCTCAACGCATCTCCAAAGGCCTTTKCTCCATTAGGCAGGGTTCAGCAGTGTCACCATCTGTGTTTGGGCAGCCAGGACATCACCCACGTGGCACTGCAGCYATCAACCATCTTTGCTCTCCTCACCACAGCCTCCAGCCTCTGCAAGGCCAGGATAAAGCCCACTTGTTGATCATGAGGCTAATGGATTTTGCTGTAATCGACAGTGACAGAAGTAAAAATAAATTGCCTTGGGTAAGCAAGGAACAGCAGCCTCAGTAGCAGCTGGCTCYGGTCTGCACTTCTGGAAGCAAAAGCTGCATGGAGCTCCAAGTGAGACAGACACACGGCTAAGTCATCCATTTCCACAAGTAATTTTAGACAGATCAGCAGGGGCCTGAGACATCTCAGAGACTAGGAAACCTGGGAAGAAGCAGGTAGAGCAGGATACAGTTGAAAATGGAGAAGATGCACCCAAGTGAGCTCCAGGTTGCCCAAACTCTGCACCTGGCCCTCCATATTAGCTATTTGAGGACAAGGTAAGGCTGGCTTCAGGCATGAGGTACCCAGGAAGGGTCAGTAGAGCCCTCTCAGGGGTCCCAGGTGGCTGGGAACATTTTAGGAACCGTTCAACCCAACAGGACTCAGCTCACCCACMTGGGAGGATGCACTAGCTCCAGGCAACACAGACAGGGACAGTCCCAAAACAGCCCACATTGCTCCTGTACAAGTGAGTACTTGGATATACAGCAAGGTTTGACATATAGCACCATCAAGCACCATAAGCCACCTGGAGACCCTCAGGAGCTGCCCTTGCCTTGTAGTCTACCCAACTCATCAGCAAAAAAACATCACATGGAATCCTGCATATCTGCTTTAAACAAATAAACCTAATACCAGACAGCCAGATTACCACYTCCAAGCATGTTTTAGGCTGAACATTCATCTATGCAACAGTACTGTTTTATCAAGGCTTATGGTATTAAAATACCTATGGAAATGTGAGGAAGAAAGAGCCATTTCTGCTAGTCATATTACACAAAGCTACAGCAATAATTGGAGTCAGTGCCCCTACTTAATTTGTAAATGCCAATGAACATGAAACCTCTAGCCCTACCTACGTAACATAAAAAACAGCTCCAAAGCAGCAAAGGCTGGGCTTTACAAGCAAAACTTTTCCAGAAAAAAAAGCTTAATAATGGTCATTTTTATTTGCATCCTGCTGTCACTCCAGCGGGTGCAGTCCAACAGCAGATGTCCATTTTGACAGCAATGTCTACTTTAGAATTATTAAAAAGTAACCAATTCATCATAGCATTTCAGAAAAACATATCAATTTTAGAGCTATCAGCTCCCTGGTTGCGGATCACAGATTTAAAAGGCTACCAGGAGAACAAGATGGGAAATTGTTACTTTGAAAAGACAGTACATTCAGACATAGCAGCGTAACACAATAATCAAAAAAAAACAGGATGTGCCTTGATAAAGGCTGTTTATTTGCAGCCTTATAGCTGGCCCGGGAGCTGGGGAAAACACTGGCTGTTTGCAAACATAACTTTTCTCTCTGCAAACTTGCCATATAGCCTTGCTGCTCCGTAGAAATAAGGCAATGCATCTACACTGCAGTTATGTGAAGACACCAATTCACCTAATTTAGCTGCTTTGGTCCCAGGAGGCAAAAGAAWTTATATCCAGTTTACAGGAGGAAAGGAATAATAGTGAAATCAAGCAACTTGACAGAGGATACTTAGTGACACTTAGTGACATTACCAAAATAARTGACACCAGAAAATAAGTGCCATTAACAAAAAAAGGCTGATCCTTGAGATACTTATCCCCACTATGAGCCATGTTACCTCACTTACAGCAAAGAACTCAAGAGTAAGGAGTATGTGGATTAATACTGTTCACCTCTTGCAAAAATCCCTTGCCTTCCTTATTTCCTCCAAGGCTCCCTCAGCAGACATCTGCAACCCTGGCTGCTCTTTATCAGAGGGCAATATCTGTGGTCAAGGACCTAACCTATCTCTCTCCTCAATACCACACASCCCATGTATTTCAGCACAGCTCTAGGCAAAGCAGTCCAGCATGCACAAAGTGGTAGCAATGGCCCAACAGGTCATCAACAAGCCATACTGGTCATCATACTGGTCTGTTACTGCACACTTCCAAGCCTACCAAATCTAACATGTTCTTTGCAATAGGCGTACCAAGCTCTGGAGCTCTAGTTGCTCCTGAGACTTTTTTTTTTTTCTTTTTCTCTCTTTCTTCTTCTTTTCTCTCCCCTTTGGTTCTTCCTGTCACAAGGGTTTGAGACATCACATCGCAGCCCTGACATGCCACGTAGYGCTAACATCCACATTACAGCACCCAGCACATACCAGAGAATAGATCCGCCAACCCTTATACATGTTGCAGGTACAATGTGAACATCAAGAATCTGAAAAAGGAGTAACTGTCAAACAGCAGTATAAAAATCCTTTAGAGTCAAGTTCTTTAAACATTTATGGCTAACTGCTCTACAAGTCAATTGCACTGTTTATATTACCAAATGTCATATCTAATTCCCTGTTATAAACTCTTGAAATAAAATTATGCGATAATTACACAATCTGTTTGAAACCTGACAAATATATTCCCAGTACAAATGATTTATGAAGATAATGTGTCGCTATAGCATAATGGTACTTCTTAATGGAAGCAGTAAAGCTGTTTCCTATGCTCCGATAACCACAGTGATTTCTTACACAACTACTGATTAAGCAATAGATAATGTAGGCATGTCGGAAACTATAAATGCTACAGATTTGTTCCAGGCAGCTCAGAAGTTACAGCCTGTCTATCTCATSAGCCTGTTAACAAGGTATGAACTTAATTTGGGCTTTCTCTTGTTCCTACCCAATTTAGTGCCACTGCAATAGATTTATGCTTGGAGTAAYGCGGAGTTTGGTCTTTTTTGAGAGAATTGCTCTTAATCAGAAAATTAATGACTTGGCTAGTCTGGTGTGAGACATCAGTGATTTAGTTACCTCTAAACACCTTCTTCGAGGACATCTAAGATACCGCTGTACATGCTYGGTGCTCCTGTTCTTCCCCCAGTCCACGCTCAGCAGCACCATAAAGGGAGGCTACTGCCTTGCCCAAGGCTCCTTTCACCACTACTATAAAAAGACCTTCTTATTCCACATTTCCCAGTCTTAATTTTAGCTCACCACATATCCTCCTTGTTAGTGCTGAAAAGCATCTTCTGAAATGGGGATGCCAAAGAGCGCTGAGCCTATGGCAATAAAAAAAAGTGCAGTAGGTCTTGATCTTTGATTTCATTATCTGAAAGCATTACTGAAGTAGAGTTGACCTCCTACAAGCTCCACATGTTCAGGCTGATACCACTAAAAGGTTTGTTCAAGCAAAGCATTACACTCCTTGCACATCACTGCTTTGTTTTCCAGTAGAAATTGTCTGTAAAACATCTATTGCAGAGTAATAGATACAATAGAAAAGAGCTTCAATAAAGAGCTGGATAAACAGCTTATACAAGCAGCTTATATCATAAATCAGAATGAAAAGATGGGAAGCTGCTCAAGGGAATAARAAAATTATTAATTTTTCCAGGTTTCAGAGCAAACCCACCTGCTAAACATGGTATTATTTTCATACTCTTTAAATTGGGTTGATGCACCCTTGAAAGAGAAGCATCTTACTTGTTTCAGCACCAGTAAAATTAATATGTACAGCAAGCAATCATGTTAATTGTTTCTCTGTTGAAATCCAATACTGGTGAAAAGTTAATAATTTAAGTGAGACCCTCAATTTCCTACACATTTCTGCAGAGACTTCAGTAATTGCTTTAGATTTATTCATCCTGCCAATCCGTGCTTCACAACACTGATTTCATCAATGGACCGCTAAAAACAACAGCCCTGCTGATGATTTTTGCCTGTGCTACCTGTGAAATGTCATTTTAAATGGCCAAAAAATGTCCAGAAAAAGTGCACTGAAGGCACCAACTGATAGGGATTTTTTTTTTAATTCCACAATCATCACTTGAAGTGGAAAGGTTAGATCCGTATAGACACACACCCACAAAAGACAACTGCAAATGATCGATGCACATTTTAAAAATAGCTCTCAAGTGAAAAATGAGAGCTTTCACTACAAYAATTTTCCCCCTCGGTTAAATAATCAGCATAAATGTATATTCTTTAAGTGCGTCATTGATGGAATTCTGATAGTTGAGGGATTCCTACTTATTTTTTCCTCTGCTTTTGTGAGTAATGCTAGGTCTGTAAAACCCAAGCATTCAATACTCGMGAAACAGTGTCAGATGGACTTAAAGCAAAGTGCTGAAGGTGTTAAGACCTAGCACTTAGAAGCATCAAGACTGTGCATGGAGTCATCACCTCTGGAAGAAACAGATGCTGGGAACAGATTAGCAAAGATGAAGCCTTATAGATTGAGACACTTGGGCTGACCTATGGAAAAGCAATAGCAGAAATTTCTTAACTAAAATCAATCCTCTGCAAGTTTGCTTCTTAAGTACTATTTCTGAAAGGTCTCACCAGAAATGGATCATACATCCTGTTTTCCTCTATGTGTCTTTTCTGTATTTAATTGGCTTAAAGGATACACAACTCACCTGYGTTACTGACACTTTTACTGTGACACTTCCCATACAGCTATTGAAGAGGAGTCTTATGCCAGCACACATCCTTACTGCACATGGGTATTCTGTAGCAACACTGTTCTCATTTATAGCTTTTGCAGGATTTGATAGCTAGATAGATGATTTTCATAGCAAATGTGCATTTTAAACCAGACTTAAATCTCATCTAAACATAAGACTGGAATAACACCTATCATCTCTTCACCAGAAGAGCCTTGCCCACCACCCTAGCCCTCCACAAGGTTTCTCACGTTTTGACACCCATTCTCCTGGCTGCTTCTGCAATGTTCCCCAAGTATTTCCTATGTTCAGAGCCTGCCGGCACCAGTCACAGGCCTAGGGACTGAAACCAGAGATGCTCTTGACTCTGGGGTTGTGGGTTCATCCAAGAACAGCCACAGTCTCACTCTTGATCTATCTTCAGATTCAAACACATAATTCCCATTGCACTTTTTCCATCCAAAAGTTAAAAAAAAGACTTGTGAAGGCTGGTGTACAGAGAGCACAGCTTCATTACAAGGAATGCAACCTGAGATGAAGGAGAAAAATATTATCAAAACTCAAAGTAAAGGGGTGACTGGAAGGTAAGAGCTTTACCCCCATGCTTTGCAACTGCAGGCCTTGATCAATGGTGAAAAAGTAGAGAATCATTTATATTTAAACAGGTTTACCTGTTTTTTTTCTTTTAATTATTCAAGAAATTCTGGAGTGATACTTAATCAATTCCTGTCCATCAGAATTTGAAATTCATCTGTTTTGCAACTAGTAAGTTGCCCTCAATATCTTACTGACATGTTCAGCAAATKAATTTAAATGCAATAAAAATGTATATGATAATGAAGCCACTATTTTTTTTCTGATTTAATCAGAATATTTGTTCCATATAAATCCATTAAAAACGGACCAAGAAAGTCTATACTTCCGCTTTAAGGAAACTACAAATTGTTTCATAATTTCATGTTATAGTTGGAGTTGCTTGACTTCTCTCACAAGCAGCCACTTAGCACCAAGCTTCGATCTGATATTTTCCTTGGACAACTGTTTACAGCACTACCGTATTATTACAACGCTTTGCTAATAAGAGTCTTATCATTTAAAAGGTGTCATATTAAACACTGCATTTCAACTTTAAAATGTAATCATAGCTTGGTTTAGTATGCAGAGACCCCTGAGTGTAAATGTGCGTGCAATCCAGCCTTCATTACCCAGACCTGAAGTGCCCATTTATCAGTGCATAAACATTTACTGTACGCTGTGAGCACTAATTGGATTTTGAAATGAAATTACTACCAGTAAAGAAATCCTATGGATAAATATGAACTACCAAGTGAAATCTGCTCTCAATCTCAGGCAGAAGATACCAATACGGGAACTCTTGTCCTTAGGCAAAGCTTTTCCAACCAGCACTACTGATTCCAGGTGCCCCACAGCACCTGCCTACCCAAACACTACAACTGTTTCTAGGCTCTAACCAACCACCTTATACTTGCTCCCCTACCTGTATTTGGATTTTTTTTAAAAAAAGTCTTCCCAGGTAGTGTACAACAGATATTTACAATGCTACAGTCATGTGAAAGATTATATCAAGGTAAAATACTTCAGGAAATTTTAGCTATTTATAATAAAATTCACTATAGGCTTTTAATGACAAAAGAAGATTGGAAAGTCTCTTATCCATATATGAGCTTTGACTCCTCAAGAYAGGGCTGTTGCTATATACTGTAGATTAATCATCACTTTTTTCTAGACATGTCAAGAGACCAGTCCTAGAAAGCCAATGTTGACAAGGCTGAAAAATGGACTCTAATTAATAGTGCTGCCACATTATTCTCAGTACCAGACTCAGAGAAAAGAAAAAGCCACTTTAAGGGAAAAAAGTCAACATATAACTTCTCCATTTCCATAATGAGCATCTCTCTGCATTTGAGAGGCAAAATACCCAGTGCCACCATTTCCTCAGTACTGTTACCCTATTGCACTCCTAGGGAKATGGTAGCTGGAGGATAAGAAATCCTAATATACAGCTAAAAACCCCTCTTTGGTACCATTCAGGTCACTGCCAAATAAATTAATGGCAATAAAAATCAGGTAAGAATAAAAACAGGTAATAAAAACAGTATTCAAAGATGAGCTCACCAACACGAGCCCAATCGTACCATGAAACCAGGTACTATTTGCACTCAAGTGCATCAGTTTTGGAGCAATGTGTCTGGTTTCCCTTCAAAAAAAAAAAAAAAAGAAGAGTCTCCAGACAGACGAAATTCAATAGTGAAATTCATTTTGATATAAACTGGTGTTAACTGGGGGTAACCCCTCTGAAAGATGTCTTTTTGTGCCGGTGTAAAATTTAAAACCTGACCTGCACAGAGAACAGGATAAAGCTTTGTGGGGAGAGTCCTGGGAAAAGCGTAGCACTATCCCAGGACTCCTACATAAGCTGTCCTGCAAACATTTATCAAATACTTTCAAGCCAGCATACTGCACTAAACATCYTTAATTTATACTGAGCAGATTATCATAAAAGACATTGAGATAGTTTAAGTTGAGCTTGTATTTCTGATTGTGTCATAAGCAGTTACCTAGAGAAACAATGTTCCGACTTAAWTAGAGAATTCCTGCTCTACACATTGGCATAAATGACATTATAAAGGCACACCTCATTAAGACACCTTTAGGAGGAGGAATTAGATTTTTTTGTGCTTCAGCATGTCAAATTTCATCTCAGTCCAGCTTATAAACCATGACAAACCTGAAGATAATTGCAAGAAAATTTGGAAATGATCCTTAACAAAAGAGGTGAAAAAAAATAGTGTTTAGGTAGTCTTAAGTTTCAGRTAGTTGTTTTTATATGGCTTTCTTTTAAGAAAAAGATAGCACAAATGGTATCTGGGAGCCACAAAGCCTCCCCAGGAGCAAGTCCACTCTCTTGTCCCAAGCGCCACACTATCTACCCCAAGCAACCTCTACTCTACCCATCAGGGATATTTATTTCCCTTCTGGTCTTTTCCTTTCTCCAGCTGCAATTCAGCTGAATGGCTCAAAGTTGCTATTCGTTGCTCAGTAATAACTCAGCGCCTCCTGACTGACAACAAATACACTCCTAGCCACTTGTGCTAACGTGGGCATCCAACACAAACAGCTTCCAGAGCAACACAGGAGCATGGGAGGGATGTTGCTGCAGAGAAGTTTGACTCATCTGCTTTACACGTGGGAACAAAACACTTGCCAAGCTAACTCACATTGCACGGGTCCTCATAAAAACACCCTGCAGCCAGGAGAACTGGCGTTAGGACCTCGCTTTGAGGATGCCTGGAGAGCCTGCTCAGGGCTAAAGGAGAATTCAAAGGAAATCTCTGCTCCAAGCACTCACTATAACACCACTATACATTAAGAATTAAAATTTGCTTCCAGGAAAAGAATACACATATATAAATATGTGTGTGTATATATATATATATATATATACACACACACACACACCTGTCTCGAGAAGTCATCCCGTTCTGCCTGCAATGTTCAGCTTTAAGACATGGCTTTCATAAAGCAATTAGGAAAACTAAAAAAAAGTGTGTAGAGTGTTTGACAACAGTTTTTTTTTTATTATTTATTTTAAGAGGGGCTTGTATGAAGCATCAACCTTCCTCATCTCTGGCATACCTGAAAAATATGCATTTAAGAGCATTCACTTGTAGGCTTCAAGTTTTCAGCTGCMCTCTCTGGGCTACAGAGCAGACAGCATCACCACTAAGACAAGCAGGAGCTGCCTGTGAATGCTGCAAGGCCTAAACACCCAAAGCATCTTGTCAAGAGCTCAGTGCAATCCCTGCTGAAGGCACAGCAGYGGTCAAAATGTCTAATCAAACAATTGAATGCTGAGCAAATGAGAGAGAAAACACTGAAATTAGAATAACGTACTCGGATCAATATTACACTTTGGGAATGCAAAGAGCACTGAGCAGCCTAGCTGCAGAGAGATGAAGCTTCAGCTTCAATTTTTTACCCAGTCTGCAGAAAGGCACAACTTACAGAGGGGGGGAAAAAAGCATAAAGATTGCTTTAATTGTAAAATTGCTTGTTGGCCTCGTCACAGCAACGGTGTGAACCGGCGCAGGGAACAAGTGTTTTGGTGTGTGTCAGCACCTGCACAGCTGCTGAGCTCTAAATCCTATGGGCAGAACATTTTACAGCTTGAACCGGGTGGAACGGATGCTGGAGAGCAGCAGGGATACCAGGTTTGTCAGGAGAGCTGACTGCACACATGGCACGTCTGTAATTGCAATCTGGCCCCTGCTCCGAGCAATTCCCAGCCACCACTTAGGAGCAATATTTCTCCTCCTGTCCCTCTCCCTTGCTAAACCAGCTCCATAAAAGCTCCTCGGGTTGACTCGGCTCCCCTCAACATCGCATCCAGGGTGGGAATTGTGCACACCCGCACAGCTGGCAGGGCAACAGCCACCTCTCCACATCCTGGTGCCCACAGATTCCCACAAGGTGCTTGGAGGACAATTTTGGAAAGAGATATTTTGACCTGCCCAAGCTGCAGGGCTGTTCAGACCACATAAACCCTTGAGCCATCTTTTCCATTAAAAAAAAAAAAAACACACCAAAAAATTAAAGCACTTGCAGGGACTTTTGTCACCAGCTTCTCTTCCAGAGCCACTGCTCACATTTAAGGGAGAGATGGCTTGCAGGAAAGAGCATCTCATCACACTGCACTAGCACACCACGTGTGCTTATCTCTTAAGATATGGGATTTTTAGCACGGGCAACTTAACCCCTGGGTTTTTGAAAGAAAGGAAAGCCGAGGGCATCACAGCTCCCTCTGGCAGAGTCCTGCTAGCTCCAGGGATATGCTCAGATCCTACGGTACTCAGCGGGAGGCAGAGGTGTCTGCCGAACTGATCTCCTCACCACAAGAGCATCAAACGATACAACACACTGAACAAATCATTTTTGGATAACCAAAAAAAAAATGATACCTAGACTTAAAGATCCCTGCTTCCCTTCAGCCAATGCAATTCTAACCAAGAGAGAGGACATCTAGATTCATGTATTCTGCAACTTGATGTTATCATTATGCTTCTCCACATTAGCTTCTCTGCCCCTACCCTTTCCATACCTCCATGAGGAGGTAGGATTTCCTACCACTTCACTGCTTCAGATCACAGCCAGAGCTAAAACAGAAACTTGGAAAAGCTGAAGACATTTTGTAGGCAATGTCAGGAAAGCTTAAAGACTTAAAGTATTTAATGAGAAATAGATTTACCCAACAGAGAAAAAAAATAAAACAGGAAAACATAAGATAGAAAGCTGTTACCAACTGTAACATTTTGTATTTGAATTGCATCCCATTCACTATTTCCAGCTTTAGGAAACAAATTACTATACCAGCCAGCACAAAGCTGCAGCCATGCTGCAGACACTTAGACCCAAGAATTTCTACTGCTAACTTATTATAGAAGGGTTTTTTTTTTTTATTAATCTATTTTTTTCCCCATGAGGTAAATTGTTTTGTCAATGTTTTTATTTTTTAAACAAATACTACAATTCTGTACAGAAAGGAATCAATGTCTGCTGTAATGAGTTTCAGAATAGCAATCCCAATACCAAGAAGTAATTATGGTTTATTAGATTTGCTATTTTACTGGAAATGCCCACACTGATGATAAATTGTTAGACCACTCAGCCCAGATGCAAGACCACATTTTACATTAGAAAAAAATGACAAGTTCAGTTATACTAGTAGTGACATAACGTCATCTCCTCGCACTCAGCAGCACTCTCCTTCCATTGTAAGGGAGGAAATATCTGAAAGTTTTGCTTCTGTACAACTAATGACATAAATTAAGCTCTAAATTTTATTATTTGAAAGCTGAAAAGTCTTTTAATGATATACTTCCTCAATAACCATTTTAACTGTGTGACTATTGGACTTGTAGCCAAGGTACTGGCCTCACAAAGATACTCCCAAACCATTTCCATGGGTTATTTTTCTTCCAAATACAGCATTTGCATCAGTGAGAAGAACTGCAACACACTGGACTGTTCAAGAGCTATTTGTTTTGAGACAATTYGAACAAAATTGAAGTGACCACCATTTCCATGACTTGCAGGCGTTTCCTTTTCATAAAATTGTATTAGAAGGAAAGAATAGAAAATATAAAAAGGAATTAGGTTTATTCAAGCACTTTTTTGATGAGTAATGAGCTTTGAGTRGCCCTTTTCAGATGTACTCAGATTTATAAAGTTTGTAATGTAAATAGGCTCTATAATAGCACACACATTTAAAGCAAGCAGGCACAAGGAGACTGAGTATGGAACAGCAACCAGTGCTCTACACAAACTCATGGAGCAGCCTTGCCCAGTCAATGCACTGCTTTCTAGCACCCTGGGCACCAGAGCCATGCAAGCCCCATGGTTTTCCTACACCATTTGACCACTATGAGCCAGGAGATGAGTCCTGAGTCAGCCCCAAGTCACTATGTGCCACACACACACTGTGTTGTGTGTCACACAACATCCTCCCAGAAAAGATGCAGATTAAGCAATACCAGAAGGCTACAATTCAACATTTGCTCAGACATTTTGGGTCTTATATAAGAAAATCATATATTTTTTTTCCCCTCTTACCTCTGCCAAGGCTGGCTCGGCACAGCCAGTACATGATGCAGATGCTCTCACATCTCCATTGCTCAAAGCTCCTGCTTCTCTAACCTCTTTTCTTGCATATGGAGCCACATGCAAGTCTCACACCTAACAGATTCCTTAGCTCAGCCTCAACTGTCAACTCCCCAGGAATCCCAGAGCAAAAAAGCCTTCTACGGGCTGAGATGTGCTTATAAACTCCCCAGCCCTCCCTGTTTCTCCCAGTACCTGCAGCTGTGCTGCAGGAGGGGAGCTAATGGCCCAATTGGGAACAGCCCCAAGGGCAATCATCTCACCTGCTCCTTAGGTGTTACCAGGCTCATTAGGGACAATCAAGGAATAAAAGACCTAAACTAGTCACACCTTCAGGTACAGGCAAGAAATAAAGGTTGTTTTCTTAAACCCAGTCTCTCAAAAACCACATTTTGGAAATCACATTTCCACATTTGTGGAAATCACAAAATGACATAGCATAAACTAAAGAGGGAATAAAGCAAAGGAGCACTTTAAACCACAGGGCAGGGGAACAAGAGGAGGTGGTCACCTACAACCAGGTTCTAGCAAGGTCACTCTAGGAGTGCTCACTGATATATAGATATACCTTGCTGAGTTAACTCTCAGGGGGTGATAACAAGTGATAGCAGAGCTGACGGTCAGAATGAAGTGACCCAGAAGAGGTTAACAACTTTCCAGGCTGAGTTTAGATCCAAATGGAGATCTGTATCCAGAAGACAAAGTGTCATGCTATTCCCTGAGTCTTCATTCCAGTGGCAGTAACGTGATTTAGGGACCACAGGCTGCACAAGGAGAAACTTATCAGCTTGTTAAATCTCAGCTGAGATTGCACTTCTAGTTGTTTACCTATAACCCTTTGTTTTTAAATTTATAACTAACAGCTTGGTCTCAACTCTTTTTTAGTAAATCTCCTCCGTGTTTTGTCACGCAGGCTGCATGGGGCGAAGCAGGTTAGATGAGCCTGGCAAAGGAAGAGCACACCAATCTTCTCCRGAAAGAGTCAATCCAAGCAAAGCAATACGTGGGTCTGCAGACACTCCTGGACGGGCTGTTAAAAAAGGAAAGGTCTGGGGGGCCTTTGCCTGGGGTCCTGCTCACACAGGGAATTGYATCCCCTCAGCAGGACGGTCAGCTGCTCCAGGTGGCAGCTCCTGGTCTCCAGCTCTTCTGTTGTCTCTCGKGGGTCAATTATCTCCTCTCCACCAAAGCCACCAGTTGGGGGAGTTCCTGGAGCACCCAYGGATGTGAAGACTTAATCATGCTGATCATTTGTGCCAGCACAGCCCCAAGATCACCCTACTSTCTGATTACAACCACAGCACCAATCTGAGGCCAGATACCCAGGGAAAAGGCAGTGAATCACCAACCAGTACAAGAGGGATCATGGAGATCCAGGCCTCCCACAACCAGGAGCACGATGGAATCTCCTTGTCTTCCCACCCACTGCAGGGATACAACCCACCCTGCCGTCCCAGCCACCTCCTGCACCACCAGCCCAACACACCACACTGCAGGYACCCCCATCTCCACCAGTACCAGCGTGGGCGAGCCCTAGGTAGGCAAGGTACCTTTTGAAGATGCTGAAACAGTGGATATCTTATTGCAATAAATTTACTGAATAATTTAGAGCATGATTTGTTTCATACTTCTGCATCCCCTGCCACTAGAGACATACTGTTTAGGATGATCAACCCTTCTGTCTTGACAATATGTCCTTACTCACAGCACCTCAGGCTGCCKTTCTGGCATAACTCAGAATGGATGGGAGCTGGTGCAAGGAGCGTTTGCCTGGAAAACCTCCAAGGAATACACAAGTTTCAGTGCTTCGGGGGGTAGGAGCCCTTCRTCATAGCAAAAGCCCCAGTTGATTCCTAGGGAATTCAATGCTATTAAATAATGCACTTCCAAGAGCASAGGCAAGAAACAGCTATTGCCATAAACCAGTCAAATTTAATCAGGAACATTCATCAGAAGACAGTGATGGCCAGAACACTGAGATGTTTCTCTCTCAACACTCTGAGCTCAACAAACTTCTGCTGAATCTTCGGCATGGTTCCTGGAGCAGAATGGAGCTGAATTCTAGGCAGACCCTGCCAAGATCCTTCGATCTCTGGAAGATCTGCCACTGGGCAGATTTCCTTGGAAAACGGTTGTTATCCTTTTCCAAGCTTTATCTCCAGCCATTCCCAAACTTCCGTGTTTTTGCTATCCCATATTCAGGATAATTTGTTTCCAATCTTGCAAGTTAGGAAGGCCCACAAGTGCGGTCAGGTTCTTACGGGTTCCAAATGCTTGTGGAGGTGGAACTGAGACCAGAATGAGGCTTTCTTTGTTTATATTATTTTTATTTTAYTTTTTTTTCCTGAGATTTCCACTTGGTAGGTAATTTTGAATTACGTCTGCCTAACTTGGTCTTCAAATCCCAGCATAAACGTCCCAGAGTCTCCCTGGTTCAAATGGAAGAGAGACACGGARAAAGAAGAAAGCCCTGCTGTGCAATCCAATCCTTTTGCCCACTGTGCAGAGTCAAGGGAGAGCAGCAGATTAACCAGCTCACAACCCAAGAAGTGCTGATATGGGCTGTATTTTCATGGGATATTTATGACTTTATGATTTAATTTGAGAGCTCCTCCTCAAACCAGAGTGTTTTTGCGCTTAGCTAGTGCAGAAGAACTTCTTCAGTCTTCCCAGTGTCTAAGTCCAGCTTGCTAAAATTTAAGTCCAGTGCCCCTTGCTTTACCTGAAGTAGTCATGGGAACACTTTCTTTCTCTTTGCAAGGCATTTCCCAGCTCTGTTTGTGGACTAAGCTCATCCCTTGATCCCGTCTCCTCTGAGGCACAAACAGCACCTCGGTCTGTGCACATACATACATGAAAAGAGTTTCAATAGCACCAAAGGTGCCCACACCTCTCACTATGGATGGTATCAAGCACCAGCTGAGAGCAGCATGTAAAGACTACTTTAAACATTTTAAATGCCACAGTTCTCCCTTTTCATCATACTACAGCATTTTCTATTWTTTTTTTTTTTGGTGGAAGAGGAAAGGAGTTCAAGGATGATACTCATGGTTTCCTTCTCACAGCAGAACTTTTGGAAAATAACCAAGGTGACTCAAAGATCTTCYCTATAAGCATCTTTGGTAACCTACACTACAATTACTGTAACAAGTCCTGTTGTAATGGCATCGTTCTATTTCTTAAACATTGATAAAACAAGAACAACAAATATCTATATGTGCCTATACTGATACAAGTGTGTATGCATAGACACAGAGAATGAGAATAAATGGATAGACGCTTTAGATGTTGTGCTGAATGTTGTGCAGCTTTAGATGTGTGTTTAGATGTTGTGCAGCTGCTGAAATTTTACAAAGACTGAACGCTCGCTTACATAAATTGGATATAAAATAAGGTGAAAGCGACCGCTCGGTGGCATCAAGGGACATCCACCTGAAGGCCCTCATGAGAAATGGGGATGATGACAAGCTCGGGACACTTTGCAGCACCCAGACTTGCACCATAACCAATGCAAGCAAGTGCCACAGCCAGGAATATCCCCATACTAATGAAATCCTAAATTTCTTTATGAGCCCAAACGAGGCAGAAGGCGGCGCAGGGCGCAGGGAAGAGGGAAGCACTGGCTGGTTTCCAGCTGTGGCACAGACACATCCTTCCACCACTGAGCTGCTTCTGTGGGAAATTAGTCACACCTAAAACCTGGGAGGATTTTAGGAGGGTTTTGTCCATCTGTGACACCTCGACCCCTCCTGCAGAGAAACGTCAGGTCTGGGCTACTTCTCTATTAAGCCCAATAGTTTTTGCTGAACTGGAGACACCCACTCATGACAAGCAGCTCTGATTCGAAAGCATTAAGACACTGGGAATCAACTGCTCTGCTTGGTAATTTGTTCCAGCAATTAATCATCCTCACCACTCAAAACTAAACTGGATTTCTCCTTTGAATTTATCCGGCTTCGACTTTCACTCCTTTTAGGCTTTTTTGCCTCGAGCCACTTAACTCTACAGCAGCCGTTACCTTTTCCCCGTGGATTTACGTAAATACCATAATCGAGTCACCTCTTGGGGTCCTTTTTGGTAATATAAGCAATTTAAACTCTTTAAGGCTGTCCCTTCTAGTTTTTTTCTGCTATATCCCCACTGGTGCTCTACACCATCCTTTTTTAAAACAGATCAGCCTTCCTACTTTATGTATTTAAATGCATTTTGCCCAAATAGGCAGATCACTTGGCAAGCAAGGCTTGGCTTTAGTGGCCTTCCCCTTCTTCAAGCAACTTTTGGCGTCTCCATGACTTTCACTACTCAACAGATGACCTTGGGGGTTCCCTGTTTTGGGGCCACAAGTCGCCTCCTTGCAGCGCTGCCTGCACTTCCCCTCTAGCTACTGTGTCTAGCTCCTTATTTCCCTGCGTGCTGGCTGCTTTCCATGCTTTAGGAATTGCTTTGGATGCAAATAAACCCATGTGTGGCTTCCATGCAGGATTTTAGAAGTTACTAGAAGATGGGAAGTCACGTATGACAGATTTGAGCTGGTGATTAACATAGTTGTTTTCAAGGGGGCTGGTTTTCTCTGTTTCTTACCCCAGCAAGGGAGTCAGCGCCCAAAGCTGCAGCATTTTCCTGATATTTCTAGACTAGGTCTAGAAATTTCCTAGATATTTCTAGCCAGGTCTACCTTGCTCTACCGGCTGGGATAGCAGGAACCTGCAGTATCATGAAKGAGGGAAAGCATGGAAAAAGCAAAYACACCACATTTATTACCCCACGTTTATTACAACAGGGATGCTATTGCAGACAGTGTGCATTGCTTTCGTACAGACTTATAGCTCAGATGAGCCGACACTCTGGAGCTCATCGTGCAACCCCAAAGACACTGTATTTGCATGTACTTCACATTCTATAAATAAAAAACTGGAAGTGTCAGAGAAGCATTTAAGAACACTCTGTTATTAAGCAGTTACTAGCAGATCTCATGGGTTTCAGCCATTCATCTTCTCTAGGCTACCATGAATGCTATGAGTGCTGAAAACTGAAGCAAAAGGAAAGAAGAAGTAGATAGAAATGTTAGCATGAGATCTTTGTGTCTTCRAGATTATTTCCTACCTGGAGAGAGGCCCAGGCTGGCAGGTAGGGGGGCAATGAAGCCCCATTTCATCCTGCAAGCAGTCACATCCCTGGCAGCTAGGCACACATAGAGCTAGGCAGTGAGGGACCCCAGTGGGCTGTGAAATTTGGGTTTGCACCAGTGCTGCAGTTAATTTCCCAGACTTCAATCCAAAGCAGTGAGTTCCAGACGGAGATGACTCAGAAAGGACAGGTCTCAGCTCAGAAATGGAGACAGCTGCAACACGCAGGTGAATGGGCGCTCAGTGTGGATGTTGAACACGCACAGCAGCAGCCCAGAGGATAAGAAAATCAAAACTGCAAAAAATCTGTATTAAACAGCCTGCCCCACCTTTTATTTTTGTATATGAACAATGTAAAATCTAATAAAATTCTCCAAAAAATGTCAAAGTCAACTATAAAATTATTCCCTGCAGTTCYTCCGTTTTCTTTGGGAAGTGCAAGAGAACAAAGAGACTGTCTCRCAGGAAGGCACGATGTTATTTTACTTACTCCCACCCAAAAAAGAACACTGGGCCTATCTGAACCAAACCAAAGTCTCTCCCTTTACAGAGGGCTCTTGTTTAACATAGCGACTTCTGGCCATAATTGCTTACTGAGGGGCTCTGGTAGCTGCTTTATGCTTGAAGGACAAAGGATTTAGCTCAGGTTTAGTCATTTTTTGAACTAGGCTGTCTTATGGGGTATGCACATGTCTGAAAAGTAATTTCAGGCCTGCAAGCCTCTGACCTCTATAAAAAGTTTTATATCAAAGCAAAGATATTGGACAAAGAGATCCAGAGTTTCTCAGGGACTAAAAAGCCTCCAAGTCCAGATGTGCCAAGGGGAGATCCTTGTCACTGTGCCTGCCTCTTCCTGGAGAGGAGAGGAGCTCCTGGAGCTCTTCCCCCACAGTTTTGCTTTGTTTGGTCTGTACTTTGGGCACATTTCTGACAACGGCCTCTCCCCACTCCATGTTGTCACTTAACCATTGGCAGGTCCACACTGCGTGAAAATAAGAGCAGCTRTTTTGGAATCAAACACAAATAAAAACTTGCACGGTAAGGTACCATGAAAGACATTAAGAAATTCATCCAAGTTATTTTTGTGGCCAGTTAGAAAGGAAGGATGAATCACACCCCAATGAAAGAAGATTATTTTTATATCCCAGCTTTATCATCTGTTCCTAGGAGCGACACACCCCTAGGGRTCATTCACGACACCTACCCAGGTGGCAACCACCATAAGCACCACCTGTCCCTGGCCATCCTGGCACTGCCAGCCTTCACCACCCTCTTCYAGATCTTGTTCTTGACATGTTCCCTGAAGATGCAGCCCCCAAAATCAAGCTGCCAACAGGGAAACCAAAGAGGGGAATAAAATTGTTGCTATTAAGCATATGCTACAAATCCAGCCCTTACCAAAAACTGTCTCAGAGGGTTTCTATGACCCAAAGCTTTCATGCGTTGTTCTATTCTTCCCTAGGGATGAGAAAGGGCCCTTCTAAGCTCGGTCCTTGCTGAGCAAGAAGAAGGCTGAGATCCAACTCCCTGATTCCCCAAAAGAAGAACTCCAGGGCTACTCTTTGCTGCAGCAATCTTAGGACCTGGTTTGCAAGGCAGAGGGATGGTGCCCTGCAGCAAGGCGGCCAGGAAAGGCAACCAAGGGGTTCTGAAAACTGCCTTTGCGTCTTGCACCAGACTTTGCACAACTGTGCCCTGTGCCTGCAGAGGCTCCCACGGCCCATGAGAATATCCGTGCCACCACTACCACGATTTACTGCTGGGTCATTCCTAGGAAAAGCACCATCGCAGCCATAAACTTGAAAATTGCCAGCCAAGCCTTTCTTTTATTTTTATTATTCTGTTTCCTCTTTGAGGGATGAGGTGCACTGCCAGGCCCGTGTTCTTTATCTGCAGGTGATTTTTACTTAACGGCACTATTGATCCCATGATGGATAGGGAACGCTGCAGCTGCAGCCTTGGCTCCCAAGGTGCGAAAGCTCCATTACATTTATGAAATCCCCTGGGATGCACCGAGGCTGTGCAGTCCATCTAGCAAAAGGCTTTACACTGTACTCACATTCCCATGGTTTCTATTCCCTAATGAGTGATTATGATTATTATTGGTTAGGCTCAAGGTCTCTCTTGCAGCTCAGCTGCACGTGAAGCCCGTTAATAGGTGCACAGAGACAAGAGCAGCCCATGCCGCCACGGGTCCCAGATACCCTGGCTCTCAACCTTATCTTAATGCTCTTTTTYCACACTTAAAAAGGACTGGTATGCAGCTATCAGCATCTCTGCTATCTCTACGCCGATGCACACGACCTGTTTTCATGCTGTGCAATCCAGTGCATCCTTTCCCTACAAGGCTGCTTGCATACAATTTTCATATCAATATAAAAACATGAAGAAGTCARTTCTGTTTACCTAGCTAACAAGAACATTTTATACGCTCACTTAAGTCTGTGTGCTATTCTGCTGGCAATCCAAGGCTATTATTAAGATAAATGTGAGGGCTGTATAAAAAAAATTAATTTAGTTTTCATATCTCTGCTGTTGCCTCTTGTTGTATTCCCTTGTTGCTTTTTATTCACTGTAGGAAGCAGCAAGCACCTATTGCTCTGCTGAAATACAGACTCTATCGGTTATAGTTTTCAGTTATTTTTGCAGTAGAAAAGGCTGAAAAGAAACTCCACTATATATTTGCTGTGCACATAAAGACCTGTCACTGATGCAGACAGCAGAAGGCCAAGGCATTGGTCACACAGTGCTAGATGCCATCCTGATGTCCTGCTCAAAACCTTGGCTTAGGCATTTAGGACTGAAAAGCACCTTGTGTTTTTCACAACGGTCACTGAGATATTTTCCAGACATTACGAAATTGTCTTTCTTGATCCTCCATCCTGGTCAGGATCAACTAGAGACACTTCACTGTTGTGATCACCTCTGTAACGTCTAAATATCTGAACGTTCTTGTATCCGTGCATGCAAGCATTGCAAGCAGTTTTTAATAGCAGATTTTCAATGAAATTTCCCTTATTATTTTTTGGACACCCAATGTGCTTAAGCAACTAACACTGACCTGTCCTAAAACGATGAAAGTTGCGTGAAATTTAAAGAATTGCTCCCAGGTATTTGCCCAGCAAAATTAAGCCCAGCTTCCAAAGCAGCAGGCAGCTTCAACAAATACCAGGCATTTACCTGGCTGCAAAACCTGGCTCTTGGGCCAGCGGAGGGGGCACACAGTAAAGCCAGCCCCTTCCTTGGGATTGGGCCACCTTGAGCTCTCCCATACATATTAGCTAATGCCAGCGACCCCGTAGGAGCCTATACTTCCCTCCTGTCCGCTCCGAYATTCCCAGTTTTCCTGAGCGATGCCCCCAGCTCAGGCTTGCGGTAGCAGATGGATCAGTCCCAAGCTGATCCCGGTCTCGACACCGGCTGCACGCTCCGGGCTCGGACAGACGGCGCCACTCGGCCCACGGCAACAGGCTCCAAYGCTGCAGAGCTTCCTGAACGCTTCCTAGCCTGGAACTGAAGAAAAAACATGCAAATAAAACACGTGGATTTTACAAGTAGAAAACAAGCGGCTCCCGTCTCGGAAATACTGCCAGGAGGCGGATACCGCAGGCACCGGCGCCCTTGGGAATTCCAAGCCAGCGGCACAAGGGAAAGGCGCTGAAAGGCGRTTCCTGAAGCGAGGGAAGGAACCGGGTTTGGAGCCTAAGGGCCGGGCCGGGGGGCCGCGGCTGCCGCGCGCCCAGCGCCGCCCTGCGCCCGCGCGCGGAATTCCACAGGGATATTTCCAGACTCGAATAACCTCTGTAATACGTATGCAAATTTCATGTACATTTATATAATAAAAATATACGCTATAAATTATACCATGAAATTACACATAATTTATATAGTATCATACTTGATACATATCCTTTATAATACACACAGTTCAAGCAATCGCTTCCTACATGCGTGTGCCCAGCACCCAGGGTGTCACCATCAGGGAGCACCCACAAATCCCATGGTGCAAACGACCACAGGCACCTTCGCCTGCCCGTCTGACAYGGCAGGGGCACAGGGCAGAGGCCATTTCTTTTTATCCCACATGAAAAAGGACTTATCAGAAGCCCCGTCCCACCAACTGCTTCTATTTCAGTCCCAATGGTGGTGACCACGAACACGAGTCTTTCTCGTCACTCGTTACCCGCCATGGCAAGCACAAACACATGTTATCATTGACTTTTTGAAGGCGCTGGGAGTTATATCGCCCAGTTGCTCTAGCTGGAGACCACAGTCTTCTCTCTTTTACAGGTTAATCTATTTGTTTTGCTTAAAACGGCCTCCAAAAGCCCCTCAGAGCTGCTACTGCAGCGGTCTAGTGAGGAAAGGGAGCTGCGGTGCCAAGAGCCAAGTTCTAGAAACTGCAGCCCAGAAGACAGGATGGGATTTCCCAGCTGAACAATGTTCTGTAGAGCCCCTACAGTGCATCACATTTGCCTGACTGATGATAACACCCAACATATCGACCTCAATTCTAGCATCAAAACATATTTTACAAGAGATTTTTTTGCAAGAGACGATAAAAAGCTCAGAACGGGTCTCCCCTCAGCTGGCAGCAGTATCACGCTCGGCTCAGCAGGCCCAGCCGCTGCCCACGGTCAGTCCGTCTTTATTCCATAAAATAAGTTTCAAGGAGATTCCTCAGGTGTTTAAACCTGCAGAGACTATTACTCCTCTGGCATGGTTTGTACTCATGCTTTTGGTGAGACAGCAACAGACACGTTAATTGCCAGACTTACTTTTTTAATTCCTTGAATAATTACGTTGGGTCATCCTGAAACTTTAAGTTGTTAGAGGAAAACTGTTAAATCRAAACGATTTTCAAAACCCCCTTTTTTGCCAATTACATTGATTATGCAGTGTCAGCTCTTCAAATACTGCATTATTCATCTTAACAATACTTTAATGGTTGGATCACGAGTGTTCAAAGGAAGAATGTTTCAGTCTGAGCGCTCGGGTTTTCATGAAGGTACCTTCAGATACAATTTTAATGAAAACCTTTCAAACACCCAAGGATTTCAGGAGAAAAGCAAGTTTTCACAAAAGGTAAAATGAGCCAGGCTGATGTGGCAGTGACCTGTCATTCCCTCTAAATCCAGTTGCACATAAATAAGAGCTTTTAAGCACAGAGTGCCAGTTAAACCTGGTTTTCTGCTTCTTCCAGCAGAATAAATCAGAAACAAGGGAAGTGTGCCAAGTGCAGGCAGCCCTGACCTCAAACTTCCCATGGATTTTTCCATGATTAAATTGACCATCCTAAACAACAACTGATTTCGCTATCTATTCTCCCAATAGCAAACCGTAGGTGAGGGAAGCATTATTTCATTCTACTTTTCCRAAACTTTTGTGCTTTTGCGATTAACCTTGAGCTCAAACCAGCCCATAACAGGGGAAGATGCAAGTCTAAGAGCAGAGTTTTTTTGATCTTAGGGATTCATTGCTAATAAACCCCAGAAACYCTTCCGTTTTCTTACTAGCAATCATAGGCCAGTTTCCACATCAGCATTAAGGGGGCGGAACACAGATACAAGCTGGTTTCAAGGAGGTCTCTCCAGGTCAGAACGGCATAACCAAGGATTATGTCCWCCGTGGTCAAGTACTGACGACTCTCTCTGCTCAGTCCAAGGCAGGAACAAATGCTGAACAAGGGTTGTGTGGGTCACCAGGGCAGCAAAAATGAGCCAGGGCTGTTAGCTCAGAAAAGGCAAAGATYCATGATATGAAAATTAGAAAATAGATCTTAAAAATTTCACACTTGGTTCATTCTATGAGAATCTTAATGTTCCTTCCAGTTACTGTTTTTTTTGGTTTTTTTTTTTAAAGTTGTATAAAGGTGTATGCGTAAGAGCCCCAAGTACACAAGTATGTGTACTTGCCCCTTTCCTCTTTCATTCAAATGTTTATAAAGAAGTTTAAAGCACCATTCTTGGATGCATGGAAAGACATACACATATCGGACCAAAGTGAAAGACTAAACATCTGTGCCTGATTTTACGGGTAACCTGCATGCAGATGAATCAAATTATCCACTTCTGTCACCAAGAAGTCAGGCAGGGCACGGATTGCTAAGCAATAGTTAGGGCACATGCGTCACCTTCATTTCTCAGAGCCAACCTCCATYAGTGACAGCAAAATCACTGTCCTCTTTGGGGCATGAGATTTCTAGCTCTGTACATGGGGATACATTTTGTGCAGAAGGTGCCCAAAACTGCACTGAACAAAAATAGATGAAATTTGCAACAGCTTTGACAGGCAGCATCCCTCCGGTTAGATGGAGGGAAAAAGAAACAAGCATAAAAAAACCCCTCAACAGTACCTGCATTTCCCCCCTGAAAAAAACTCCCCAAATGCAAAATTCATTCTCTTTCCCATTTGACAGGTTGGCCCATTCTCAGCCCGAAAGCTTTCCAGTTCAGATGTGAAGTTGCTCTCCTTTCAAAAAAGTGTATGTAAGAACTGCCTTGTCTAAGCTGATGCACTATTTCTTAATAACCAGTGAGTGGTTACTGCTGGGCCAGACACACAATCCTCCTCTAGAGGGCTCCCTATTACACACATTTATCACACACATTATCGTGGGTATTTTTATAGAACATCAGTTTAAGAGGTAACAAATCTAGCTGTGCCTATCAGACATTATCATCTCTTGATGGAGGTTGTCATTTCTTATTCCCCCCACCCACCTCCTCTGTTATCTCAGCCATTTTAACATATCATGCAAGTATTTGCTTTCTTTTCTTATCACAACCAAGAAAACGTTCCTTCTAGGAGCACAGGGTGGAAGCCAGGTGGATGCATTAGAGTCACTGCAAGGCTGCAGGATCCCCTCGTCTGCTTTTGCTTCTGCAGTTCACATTGCCTTCAGCACTATAGCAAAGTGCTCAAATCACTTCTGCSATTGAGGCTGCCAAGAATTAGCCCCACTTACGGCTCAGAAAGCCACCATTTGGGAAACTCTCAAAGGTAGGTACACAAACCATAAAGGTACACACACTCACAGGTTAGGAGAGGTTAATAACATTATTCAGTAATAAAATTATTTAACATTTTCTTGTTTGCACCAAGGTTTTATTCAATTTCCACATGTGGAGTTTTCTAATGCTTGTTGTGAAAGTAATTTTTCATATTTCTTGTTTTGGAGTCTCATTTACCATGCCTTGAAGTAACTGAAAGCTCTGGCAGTTAATAAGCTTCTCTCTTTGAGAAAAAAAACAAAAATAAATAAAGAGGAATCTATTCTTAATTCAGGAGAAGATACCAAGAGATCTCCCTCTCATGATCTTCTCTGTAAACAAGTGCAACTGTATTTGTGAGTTCAGAAAGGTGTGAAGAGATCACTATCATCAAATATTAACAGAAATTGAAAATAATGTCATTCAACACTTGAAAGCTTTCTTCCTATGAAGGATAAAAAGGAGCATTTTCAGTTTGTGTTTTATCTACAGGGTATTTTCCTGAAGAAAAAACAATTTAAAAAATACCACCCAAAGATTTAAAATGCAAAGCTGTCTCTTCTATACCACCACTTGAAAAGGAAGTGATAAAAGTTACAGAAGGAAGTAATAGATGAAGAAATCTAACAACTGAGATGATGTCGGGTTTATCTAGTAAGTGCTCTAGTGCCACCCAGATAAGCTGCAGTTCCAAACATCTCGCACTTCAGCTGATWCAATGCACATCCCACCTATCTAACAAACCAATCTTACTGTTCAAAAGCCAGCGTGGGTATGTAGAAATTTTCCACATAATGAGATTAACAAGTCTGACACAAATATAAAAAGAAATTTTGTGCCTTTATTGGAATGGTGTTAGGTTTTAAATACACCAATTTTGATCATCTCATTATTTGGTTTTAATTAGAAATGACACTACAGAACTGCTATATTGGTCCAACAGTCTTGTCTTTACTATTTTTTTTTTCTTTAAAGCAAGAGATAGAATGAAAATGCACCAAGTAATCAGAAAGCACTAGCAGGCATTGGTTAATCCAAGATACTAGCTTCTCAGTTCCAAAAGCACTTGTATTGCATGGAACCCAGGATTTAGATTGGTCATAATTTGTAAGAACTAGTTTAATGAGTCATATGACTTGTTTTTAAATTTAAAGTTGGTGACTGGTAATTGTTTCCCCCTCAAATATTACAGTTTAATTCATATTTTTCCTCAAAGTATAAAAAAGTATGAAATATAAACAAGCTCCTGCATTGCACCCCTGAAAGGCTGCAACTGAAGCGTTAGAGAGCTGACTATCTACACACCGCCAAATCCCATCAAATCTTGGATAATTCATTAATATACAAAATATCAGGGCACAGAAAGAACTAAATCCACTTTTATGTTTTGTTACGCACAGTTTCAAATAATCAAATCTAAAGAAAAAAAACAATCATTTTGGCTTTCCACTACATCCGCATGTTGAGACACTTATTAAAATACTCCCGTTTAACTGTGTTTGGTCTTTTTCTTATTGTCAAGTCATGTTTGTTATCTTAATACCGGCCATCGGACAAACAAGTAATCAGAGAGACACCTCCTCCCAGCCTCCCTAGCCCTGACCCCTCCAAGGTCAGCTTTAAGACATGACTCCAAACACGGGGTTGTGACGACAGATGCTAGGACCAATTTCTTCATAGTCTTTTTTGGTATGGCATACTTGGTAGAACTCAGGCTGTAAGAGAGAGAAGATAGTCAGTGTTGTGCATACCATATTTTAACAACATAGATATTCATGTCGTAAATGAGAGGGGGAAAGGGAGAAGAAAACTAATCTGGAAACCCTGAAATTAGCATTACATCGTATCTAAAGATTCAAGCAAACAACCTATATGGCYAAGAAATCAAAATGGCCCATTTGAAAATTCTCATACTGGAAAAAAAAAAAAAAAAAATGTAACTACGCTTTCATTTTACGTTTTCCAAGTCTAATGAAAAAACTTAAGGGGCAGAGATTATGATTTGTTTCTGAGGRCTGTCAGAGATTCTCCAACTGCACTTAAAGCAAAGGAGAGAAAAAAATTCCAAAAGCATGCTCAGAACTAAAACACATGCAGCTTTAGAGCCAACTTACTGTGGAAGCCAGCATAGATCCTCCAAACCAAACAGCATATCTTTGCATATGGTGTGTGATAACTTGAACATCAATAGGCTTAGGCTATTCAAAATAAAAAGAGAGGGAAAAAAAAGAATACATTAAAATTCACTTTTGCTGGTGGCATTAACTAGATTAAGTGTATTTTCCAAGACTGATTTTCATAATTTGGTATTTTCTTAAATGCCAGATATGAAAATACACACTTTTACTACCCTATTCTCCAATTTATCCACTTTCAGTTTTCTACTAAGTTTCTTGAGAAACTGTTAAATAACTGCAAGAATAGACAAACACTTAGTCCTCTCTAAATTTAATATGTTTTTTAAACTTCATAATAAAGCAYTAGTTGCAGACCAAGAATTTATCAATACAACCAGTTCTACTTTTCCAAACTACAAAGCTCCTTCTAGTTGCTCTCTTTGATTCTATATCCAGACAAGTTTCCATCCCTCACAACCAGAAAGGTTACAAAAGACTATACCCTAACCTGTATTTATCAAAAGTGGCAGTGCACATAATGCAGATCCAGCAAGAAGGAAAAAAAAAAAAAAAAAAAAAAAAAAAAAAAAAAAAAAAAAAAAAAAACACCCACACTTTTTTTTTTCTTTCTTCTCCAGAATGGAGATTCTCCAACCATTTCACATCTTTATCCTTTTATTAAGTTTATTAAGAATTTGTGATTCAGATCAATAAAAGCAGTTCAGCAGTGCAACTGCCTGTCTAGGGAAATAGTATGGTAGCATCCTATGATAAAAGGATGCTACGTCTTCCACAGCCTTCTGTTCACTACAAAAATAGGGATCTCTGTAAAGCTTCTAATACTTCATTTAAAACTTCCATTTTTATCAAAAAAGCACAGTACATTACTTGTACATTTTCCAATTAATGAGACAGTAAATAATRCTTATTAAGTACATTGGCCACAAGAACTCACCTTCAGCCTGCCACCACTAAGTTCTTCACTAAGTTTCAGTCTGGCATCCACAGTCCTTTTTAAATCTCGCTGCAGGCGGCGCCCAAAGTCCCTGAACATGGTTGAGCCTCCAGAGAGGACAATATTCTGTTTTGAATATGTAGAAATATATATATGAAAAAAGTTAAAACTAATTAACAGTTAATTCTTATTGACAGATACTGTCAAAGGCAATTGCTGCTCCATCAGGAGCAGCATGACRGCACTTCCAATTTGAAAACAGTCCAGGACACACATTCATTGCTCCTGAACACCACAGCTCTTTAAAACACATCAAGGCAGTTACAAAAATTACTGATCACTTCTGGAAACTTAGATTTCCAACTGTATTCAGTTCTAAGATTCTAAATATAATTCTAAACACTAAATTAACTAAATTACTGTTTTTTTTACTTTGATTTTTAAATTATCTAATGCTTAAAATTGACAGATTATGAATTCACAAATATTTTGTAAATGGTTTTAAGTGCACAGCCAATTTTAATATTGTATCTTAACACACCCCACTGAGATGGGGTGTGTTAAAGAAGTACTTTAAAAATACATATATAACATAACAACTACTGACCTTATAGAGAGGACGTCTAACATCAATGGGACAATTCTGAATAACTTCGTCTACAACTTCTGAGATGGGTTGTGTAAAATCAGGATTAGCAAACTAAGATCAAGAATAAAAAACAGAAAAGTCAGAGCTGGAACTAAAAAGATAGGGAGAAGAGAAGGAATGTTCCTATTGTGCTAAAGATCAGYACAAACTAATTATAGAAACAGATGTGATTTTTTGCTGTTGTTCAGAAAAAGGTTTGAAAAGATAATACACCTATATTAAATATTTTGCCAGCCATTCTTATCTTGTTAACTGTAACATATCAAGGGATACACACCCTATCCAGGCATGGAACAATGGAGCAAAACAGTCTAGCATGAAGGAAAAAGTGTGACAGTAGAATGCATAGGGATTAAAAAAACAAAACAAAAAAAAGGCATTATTCCCTTTTTTCCTCAACATTACAGGCAGAGTGAGATCAACTGTACAAAGAGGCAAGAGGACAGCATATTTAAATTTCCTTGATTTAAACACAGGWATGGTACAAGAAATAAATGTGGTACGACCTAGAAATGCATTAAAAAAGACAAGAAGAAAATAAGCTTTAAGCAGTCTATTTAAGAGTTCCAAATACCATGCTGCATTTAGATATAGATTTGTATTCAGATTATCAACAATCAAAAATTAAAATCACCCTAACTTATAATAATAGCTTGCATTTATTTATAAACAAAGAGAAACTTAAATCAGGATAGCTGCTTCTTCAGCAAGCTACAAATGCAACATGCTACCATTACAAATATAATATGGTAYCATTAAAATGTACTTAACACAAAAACTGAACACAYTCAAATGAACTTACTTCAGGGTGAAAGAAAATCTCTGGTCCCAGGAATCTCTCATAGCCAACATCAATGGTAAATTCTTTCTTTGAGATAGCATTAATTCCAGTATACTGTTTAATCCATTTTGTACCATCTGTGTCATACTTGTTAAATTCTTTTACTAAGTCAGGGCAAACGTAACTAAAGCGCTCCTGAAAATTAAAAAGGAAGATAATTATAACTGCACAAAAGTACAGCAAAAAGCATGGTATGAACAGTATTGAAAGCACCACTTCTTGCTGGGCTAAATTGTTTTTCTCCTGACTTTTTTTTTCCCTCAAGTTCCACAGTAATGAGAAATGAGATCTAAAGTACATTGAAGAATTGCCATAGAAACTGGGCTGAGTACCTTTTAGAACAGCTTTGTACTACAAAAAAAAGTTCAGAAAAAAAGAGTAATTATAGCTCTTTACAATATACTTCCCACCAAGAATCTTTCCTACCAAATACAACATAATGGAAATTAGAATATTTGGGGGAGGTAAAGAGGGAAGGAAATAAGAAAAGGCTGAAACTCTCTGTTAAAACAAGCACAAAACCAAACAGTGTATCTTAAAACTTTAAATGACAACATTTTTATATTGAGGAACAGAGAGATGTTACTTAAAAAAAGTAATGACTTGAAGAGATTACTGTACTTTAGAAACCACTAAAGCTCTATGCTAAGACAACCAAAACATCTGCAACACTCCCATTACCTTCACTGCTTTAGCTGTTTCCAGGGACTGTTCGGGAGGAATTCCTACTTCCCGCTCTCTCAGCAGCTGCTGGATGAAGTACGTTATATCCCGGCCTGCGATGGGGATGTGCTTGATACAGCTGCCGATCACGTATCCTTCAGCCTGACAACGACAGTAAACAGGARAAAAACATTGACAGGAATCCCATCCAAATCCCAGGAAGGAAAAGAGAGAGGTATAGAGTCTGTAAACTCTTACTCGCCACTTATGACTAGGAGGTTGAAGCACTTTAGGACTGGCTCATTTAACTACCACAACTCCAGTTCATCAGCAGCCTTACTCTACTTGTTCAAGGGCTTCTCACTAGCATGTCCGCTGATAGAACATAAGAAGGTTATGGTTCTTTCTTCCACCTTTTTGTGCTGAAGTTTTGCATTCAGTTCAACAATTTGGGCAAGGTTAGAAAGATCTAAAAGGCCACTAGTATGCAATGCAGACAGCAGGACTTGCTAGTCTTTGGTCCTTATTTTCTTTTCTAAATGAGGTTACTCCTAATCAAATTGTCAAAGAACCTTGTATCTTGCAATATTATTTTAAAATAAATGACGTGGCTCTACAGTCACTTATGTCATTATAGTTGATATGAACCAAAACTAATTTTCCAAAGGCCAGGAGAATTCACTGCTTCAGCATAAACGGAGAAGGTTCAGAACACCGGTCCACACTCATCTGTTAGTCTTGTAAGTCAYAGTTATCCCAGAGACCAAAGTTTAGACATTAAAGCATCTGGTCTAATTGCAGAGCATTTAAGGTTGTATCCAACCTCACCAGATCAGCTATAACATCCAAACAGATGAATCCAGATAGCGCATTAATATTAAATATTTAAATTTCCTTATGTACCTTATATACACGTAAAGTGTTTTTTCTCTAACATAGAAAATTGTTCACAAAGTGATAAAATGATTATAGTTAGTTTCATTGTAAAAGGTTCATTCTTCTTCCTCTATCTACTTTAAGAATTAAAACAGTATATGATTGTTATTAATTTGTTTGTTTAAAAAAAAAAAACACACAATTTTCACAAGGTTGGAAATCTCARCTGCATACTAAAGGAAAAAAAAGCCATCTCAGATGAACAACCACTACATTTCACTATGATAAACAGAAAATTGCTGCATTATAAGTTTTGGTCATGACCAATGCTACTATTCGACATAATAAAATCACTAAGAAATTGAGGTTATAGTGGCATAACGAAGTCTTTTTTTAAATCTCCAAATATTGTGTCTTAGAGGAGAAAAATGTTATGTGCCTCTAACTGCACATTCTTCTCACCAAGGAAGGGCAGGCAGAAGACATATTTCCAGCTACTTGGAATAAGAACACTATTAAATGCCCCATTTGTAACATTTTAACTATATGACTTTGTAAATGAAAATTCTTAAAACACATAGAAAACAGTAATTTTACAGTTAAACTGCAAGTGTAAATGTGAATTATTTAATAACGTGCCTCTGCTTTTAGGCTCCTCTTATTACTGAAACAGATATTCAACATTATTATTTCTTTTTGAGTCCTAGCTATAATTCAGTCAGAATACCCTCACATAAAGCAATGAGAGCTTCATATAAATGTCAACCTCAGAGAGGTTACAGGACAAGCTGTCCTACAGCTCAGTTGTTATGTACAGCTTTGATGTGTACTTACCACAGGGATAACGTGAGTGACACCATCCCCGCTGTCTATAACTGTGCCCGTCAGCGTCCGCTCTCCTACTTGTCTTGACGTCCAAGAGGCAGCTAAGGCRAGGACAGCCTGGCAAAGGAACACGGCCAAAAAGGAATCTTAGCTGCAGCGCTGGATTGTGGCCCCCACCTTCCACTAGCCACTCCCAACAATATCTTAACACGCAACATTTCAACTCCAACTAAAGGCAAACATCCCAACATCTGTTTTTCTTTTTAAATCCTATACACATAAAGGTGCTTTTTGTTTTTAAACACTGAATTTCGCTGATTACACTATTTAATTGAAATAATTATATTAATAACAGAATTATTAATTATGACAGATTACTATATTACAACCAAAGACATCAATGGATTTTGGTAGCATTCAATCTCCAGTTATAAAAACCAAGCAGAACATCTGTAACTAGACAGTGCTGTAAAAGCAATTGCTAAGTRCATCAGCTGGGGACCCAGGCGCTACACTTTTTACGCAAACCAAAACTCAGCTGCCATCCAAGCACTTCTCCAGCATTAGAAATGAAYTGCAAGCTGTTCTGACCACTTGACAGCATCAAATTAGAGAAGAAAGACCAACATAAAAAGTTCCATGAAGAAAGAGTATTAAATCTATTTTTATACTAAGGGTGAATAACAACTACTAGAACACCCACGCATTTTGATACAAAAGAAGGACTCTATAAACAACCTGAAGGAACTTTCTTATGGGATCCAGGAAACCAGTTTTCCAGGTATTTGTCAGTATTTTAATTTGCCTTAATTATTATATTTGTCTTTTCCCTAAATCGTCACAGGTTTCCACTGGAAGTCTGATTCTGGCCTATTCTGGAAGTCATGAATAAATACAATTGCAAAACATATTATACACTTAAAACTAGATCGACTAATAGTTTCAACTAAAATGGCTTAAGCCTATCACAGGARATAACCTTTTTCTTACATCCTGCTTATGAAATAAGTTTAGAATTTGCTTTCTATGTTGTCACATATTGTCAGAATTTTTTTCTTAAAGAGTTTGCTTATGAAAAGTATCTGCAATTCACTCATGGTAATTTGTGGCATGGACACTGATTTAGTAATATTATGTGTTTTCAGATGAAATTTCTCTCCGAATTTTAGCTCAACTTGTAACCCTGCTTTCAGTAGTCCTGCTCTTACCTGAACAGCAATATACAGCCCTGGAACGTTGAAAGATTCAAACATGATTTCAGCAGTATATTCCCTATTTTCTGGAGTATTTAATGGAGGTTCAGTCTGTGGGACAAAAAAAAAAAAAAGAGCTTTTCTTAAATTCAAAGGAACACATGACATTTCTCAAAAATTACCAAGAAATAAATTTTGAAAAAAGAGTCATTAAATGACTACACTGCGTAAAACGAATAATGGGCAAAGGGTGCCTTTAAAGACAAACAGCAAATCACATAATTCAGAAAATATAACAACTCCTCTGACGATAAGAGAATTTATGCAAAACACATGGCACAATGATTTGTATGAAAACGGGAAACAAAAATGAGATAAAACGTAACAGTTACTACTGTTTAAGAATATATCCCGGTGGCCTCTTTYGTGACTCACTTAGCTCATTAAATTTTTGCTTTCCCTGAAAGAATCAAGCAATATCAACCTAAACCAGCAAAAATTGCAGTTCATTTAATTTGAAAAATGTCTATTGTTTAAAAACAATTCTAAGTTATTCATTAAAAAGTGGGATTTTTTTTCTTTAAGAAGGCAATCACTATACAACAAGAGCTTATGACTGGCTGTAGAAATGTATTTGACTGAGAGGAGCATATAATGTGTGATACTGTGCAGCAGCATGTAATGTGTAATAATAGCATGCTGTCATTTTTATAGGGACATGAACTATTAACTCTCTCCTGAGCACTTTGAACAGTATTACCCACTATTTGAAAAAATATCATTCTTTCATTGCATCAACAAGGTAATGGAAGGGAACAGAGAAGACAGAGCCAGCCTCACTCTTCGGGTGACGACAACCCCTGGACACACATTGCAAAGAGAGCGTCCTAMTCAGGTAGCAAGGAAAAAAGTTACCCTGAAAGTTGTCAAATATTGGAAAAGGGGTCAGACACAGTAAGGAATCTCCACCCTTGGCAATACTCAAAACTCAGCTAAGCGAGACCTCAAGCAACCTGGCCTACTTAAACTTGCTCCAAGCAGTGGGTTACATTAGATGATCTCTGGAGATCCCTTCTAACCTATTTTGGGATTTTATTTGTGTGCTTTAATAAAAACAGCTAAGACCGCCGATTCCAAGCATCACCTATAAACAAGAAAAAATATTCTTCTCTAGACGCACTGTGTAGGTGCTAGTATTGCTAAAGCCAAAGTAGCTGCAATTATGTAAAGCCAAAAAGCACAGGTTCATGTAAAATATTGACTCAAAGTTTTAATAATCATGTGTGACATCAGTATTAAATTCAGCAGATAACTAAAAAAGAGAGGAGTACAGTGGCATCTGTGGGGGGAAATAATAAAAAAGGGAAAAGCCCGCAGTCCAGAAACTCAAGATTTTAAATCTCTTTAGATATTTAAAAGAACAATCTGGAGGGGAGATAAGACAGATGCAGAAAGTTTCAAGTAGTTTACATTTACTTTAGCTTTCAAAAYAAGTACATTCATATTTAAGAATTACTATATAATCAACACAACATTCTTCCCAGTCTTACGTAATTTCTTAAGACGTGCTTTTACCTACCAAAAGAAAATAATGATCCTCAGGTTCTGCCCTTAGATATTTGAAGATTACTTGTTCCATAAACCTCTCCATCAAGTCCCAGTCTTCAACTATGCCATGGCGGATGGGCCACTGTTGCAGGAAAATATCAAAACATAAAAGGAAACATAAATGTAAAGAAAAATCTGTTAGTTTAGCTGTTGTAAGAGCTCTGGGTCTACATCTAAAATCCTTGTGGGTTTCTTCTTTTCTTTTTCTTTTTTCTCTCTCTACTCCAATCTGTTACTTATTTGAAATTCAGATTTTCTTGCTAWCCTTGAATAGCAGGGACAGCAACAMGGCACTTTATCAAGTACAAAAAATAACTGGTGTAGGGGGGGGGCAGGCAAACAAACCCCTTATGTTGGCACTAGATAAACAAAAGGTTCTTCCAGCCCAATGCCTCTATTCTGACAAGGTTGGGAACAGGGAAGAACCCAATTACTTCTCCACTCTTCACAAGAAACTTGTGAACTTCCTTCACGACTATGTTCTTGTGAACTTCCTTCACAAGAAACATATATTCACATACTTTTACAAATTCCCACAAGCTCCTGAAAGTTAGAAAAACTTACATAGTAACAAACAYCGCTTTCAAAAATTATCCAAAAAGTATCCATTGGAAGCTATTTACTATACTAAGCTGAAGCTTTTTAAAGAGTATTACCTTGGTTGCGTAAGTTGGTTTTTCTATTGCTTCATCGCCAATAAAGAAGTCTAAATCATCAACACCTTTCAAAACCCTCCTTTGTGCTTGATCAACCACTTTTGCTGATTCTTTGATAGCAATACCTTTAATAAAGGACAGATAAACAATATTTATTATAAAATATCCTCCAAATAAAATAGAAAAACAACAATTTAAATTTGAACCAAAAGTATACATAGTTAAGATTTATAAATTAACCCTATACAGAGCTAACTACAAAGTTTGTTAGATGCTCTGCATGCAACCCAGGAGATAAAAATACAGAAGGAATCACTGAGGTAGCCTATTCCTACAGATCTCACTTTATTTGGCAACTAAGTTTTTGATGAACTGATGTTTCACTTGTTTGGTTTCTGGACACTTTACAATGAGATATGACATACAAAGAAGGCACTGAAAAGCTATTAAATAAGGGAAATAACAACAACAAAAAAAAAACAAGAAGGAAGGAGGAGGAGAGTATGAGACATGCATTACTATTTCAGAAAATAAAAGGTTTTTTTTTTTTTTTTTTTTTAGAAAAAGGAAGGAAGTGTATATGGCTACCTGATGCATTTCTGGATGCTTTAATACAGATTTTCCACAAAGCCTATAGGCATTTAACTTTGTCCTTTTAACTCTACTTGCATCTTATTCTTGAGAACAGATTGCAGAAACAAAGAACTTACAAAACTCTCCTGGCAAAACTCAAGAGTTTGGATCTTGGTAATTTATTCCTCCCAGGATAATTTTCCATCACAAATAGACAAGGAAATAAAATACATGTGTGTATATATATTTTATGCATTTCATAAATATATTTATATATATGAAAAATACCAGCTAAGGCTAAACACAGGATCTTGAAAATACAAATCACTTATTAGCTTTCAGAGAAACACAGATATTCCCTTCCTTGATCTTCTTCATCTGCCCTTATCCCAGGTTGCTTGGGCTACAATACCAGCAACACCTCCTGTTTTTTTCAGAACTTACTTATTACCTTTAAAGCAGTAGTCATTACACAAATAAAATTCACATATTTAAGAATTACCGGAAGAATCCTTCCTCTTCTCTCCCCACAGAGTAACACGAGATGAGCTGCACAGCCACATGCATAAATACTTAAATATTGTGAAAGACTGAGCAGAATAAACCAGCAAAAGTTCTTCCAAGCTCCTTAGGAGGAAAACTGAATCCTACTGTAACTTCTGTAGTAGCTTAAACATATTATGAGAGAGGAAGCCTGGAGGCTAAAAGTGGGGGGAGAAGTTGAAGCCAAGCAGAAGTCAATCCTGCAAAGTATCTTTCCAGTCATCTTTATGGAGCTTATACATTTTTGGGAAATTCAGCTACCCATATATGTGTAATCTTCAAAAAGTTTCAAGCAAGATCCTATCGCCTGCCACACTATTCTACAAACCTTCAAGTTAAAGTTGTTACGTGCTGCTGGCAGCCTAAAATAAGATGTTGGCTCTAAAGCTACTGCTGAATTTGAAGGGAGCCTCTGTGGTCCTGCTCTTGAAAGTCAGAACTAAAGGAAGCAAGAACCACATTCTGAAAATACAAACAGGAAAATAAATGTTGCTAAAACAAGAACTATGTTATGATGCTGTCTGAAAATAAGAAGCAATCCAAAAATGGCACAGAATTCTTGGAACAACTACAAAAGGTTTATAAAAAAAAGGAAAAAAAAAAAGAAGAAAAAAATGGACAGACTTCTATCAAATTTTTGGTTTTTAACTAGTACACTGACTTTTTTTAATATCTATGTAAAGAAAAGGTCATCTAATATCTCAACTATAACAGATAATCTGAAAACAACAAAAGAATCAGAATGCCTGCAGATTGGAAATAATTTGATTCTGGTGTTGATATAAGCTAAAAAAGGGTTTAAAATAAATGAATGAAAAACACCTAAGGTAAATGATCCAAGTGATCTAAAAAGCGGCAAGAGCAGCGCTCACGGCAGGGGAAATGAGGCAGTCCCTGAAGAAAACAGGCCCTATATATACTCTTATTTACTCCATTCTCCAAGAGAGCACTTGCTACTTTTGCAGAAGCACATTCAAAATTAAACCAAGCACACTAAGTAAGAGAAGTGGGAGGTAAAAGTTTAAGAGTAGGAGTGAACAGATAAGAAACAAGTGAACAACAGAGAAGGAATGTTGCTTGAACCTGTTTAACGGCAAACATTTCTTTTAGAGAACCTGACAGATAAAAGTTCAACCACCACTACTGAAAATAAAAACTACAGTATTAATTTGAAGTATGGATAATAAAGAAAATACAGAATTATTTTAACAGGAAGTAGGGTTTATTTTTTAGCTTGAAAGTAACCACTATTGTACTCTATTCCTCATTTTTCTAGTGTGCATTACAGTAGTGTTATTTTATTTCATTTGAGGCAGTGGATCAGTGTAAATTCATGTAGTTCGTGTAATTATCTGAGCTGCCCACAGTGCAAATGAGAAAAACGCACCTTCTTGTTAAGTGAGAGTTGCAGGCACGGACCATTTCAGCTGCAGTAGCAGTTAGATGATAACTGTAACTCTACTGGGGTTGTTTTTTGGGGAGTCTTTGTTTGTTTATAAATACATCACATTCTATCAAACAGTTAATAAAACAGCTAACAAAAGTAGCTCCTCCCATACTTTAATAGCACATCTGTTGCATGAATTTCTCTGCTTAATGATCTAACAGATCATTTCCTAAAATTGTTCAGAGTGTTGTTATCAATTAGTCAGTAGTTTTTTTTCTTTAATAAAATATGTAAGACATCAAAGCTAGAGTTCTTATGTGAAAAACAAAACTGCAAATTGTRTTTGTATAAATAAAAAAAGCAATAAAAAAAGCAAGAGAGAGAGGCAAACCAAACGAAATTCATTTGGAAGACCAAATGAACTATACATTAAAAGCCAATGCAGAAGAGAATGAGAGTATTCTTCAGCTGTATAAAAACAAGATAATGTATTTTCTGAATTTACTCTGGTTTTCCCTGCAAACCGCCTTTGAAGTGTGTTTAAAAAGAGAAAAAGAAAAAAAAAAAAGAGTGGCTGAGGTATCAAGTTTTAATTTGCAGCAATTACGCTTAATTGTTACTATTTAAAGCTTGGGTTTCATGTTGTATTCACATGGAAAATTGTGTTTATTATTCCTTTTTACCGGAGTATAATATTTAATTACTTTGGCCCAGGTGAACAAAGATAAAATGCTAAGCTGTCTAAGAGGGCAAAAGGTGAAGTATTTCTAGAGGAAGCTGGTTGAGTTCTACTCCCTATTCTACAGCTCTATTGCTGTACAAAGCAGGAACATTTCAGAAATGTTTATSGCTCCAGTCAACGGAAGTTTGATCTGGTGTACCGCTCCACATGGAAAGAAGCCTTCCAAAAAGTAAATAYATAAATGCTACTCTACATTTACATGGTCTCAACTTCAAGAAATATTGAAACATTCCTTTATTATTTCAGGGAATCTACCTTTCTAAAGTCATCGCTTACAGCAAAAATAGGATGAGATGCAAGACTTATGAAGCCACTCATTTTTAACTGCTTCTTTTGCATAGCAAATTACAAAAACACTAAGTGTAACTTCAGCGCTCATATACAAATAACAAATACTCACATGAAGGAATGATAAACTGTGGTTCAGTATTTCCAGCATAACCGAGCTTTGTATACCTATTAAAACAAGAAAATGATAGTATTTAATACTACAAATACATTTTATTATTTCTTAAATGAATGTATCCCTCTTCCCACCTTAAAAAAAAAAAGAAAAAAAAATTTTTTAAATTATGTCTCCTTTTTAAAAAGTAACAGCACTGCTTCCTACCACAAAGCAGGTATCAGGTACAATTTCCTCTAAAGTTAAAGTTCCCTACAAAATACATGAAGTGTAAGTCAATTATTCAGTGGTTACGAGTCAAATTTAGAGTTAGTGCAAATGCCCTGCTCCATAATTAACAATTCAACAGAAACATTTCCACGTAACASAAGTCCATGGTAGAGTGTTTCTGTAACTGCTAATTACAGGGAGAAAAAAAAAATCCCTTACCTATGGACTGCCAGCTGGACTTGAGGGAGGAGTGRTAACGATAATTTCAGAAATACGCTTCCTAAGACTTGTAGCAAAAGCCCTAAGTCTACATCAGGAGCACAGCAACAGGCCAGCTGGTCATTTTTTTTTTTTCTCTCTCTTTTTTTATAGGCAAGAACAGGAGGAAGCTGCTGCAGGAGGCTTTGCCAGGATGCTAATGATGCAGCAATTTGCTCACACGATCACTAATGTCTATACAACGTCAGCTGCTGACATGAGGGGTACACAATAGTGCTGGGCCAGGAGAAATGCCATCTTTGAGGAAAAGGAAGATAYATTTATCTCTAAATAACAAAGCAATTAGCTCAGGACCTCATCTAACATCAGTATGCTTTGTAAAAGAAGCATTTAAAATATTGCGCATTGGTCTATTGCGCATTGTAACAATTGGGAGTAACCAAGGGGAAAAGAAAAAGATACTTTCTTTTTTAATACTGATCAACATTAATGTTCATTGAAAAATAAAGTGAACAGGAAAAATAAAATAAATATATAACATCACACTATTTGAACAGAGGGCTATGCATGCTGTTAGGAGCTCTGAAAATAAATCAGAATTGTCCTAACAGAAGGAGGGGGGAAAAAAAAAAAAAAAAAAAATCACAACGCAATTAAAAATCATTTGATGATCAAACTCAGTATTTATTTCAAAGAAATAAAAATTAAACTGTTGCAGGTAACATGCTGCTTAGTTGCTTGTGGTGTGGGAAATCATCCAGCATATACAAACACATCCAGCAAACTGAAAAATAATCAAAGGAAAGATGCATTTTAAAATTAAAAAAAACGCGCGCACACACAAAGCTGTATTCAGGCATAAAATAAGAGTATCTAAAAATACTATGGCTAACTCAGCAAAAAAACAAAAAATACATACAAAACTTTTGACTCACAGATGGATGGAGCAGAATTCTCATTTTTAGAAGTTAAAAAAAGAACACATGGATTTTGGTTTCTGAATAACAGAGGGTTGTAGCAGCCAATGTCTGAACTATCCTCCAAATCAAGGGTTCACATTACTACTACACCAGAATTTCCTTGCCATATTCTTTCTTCCACTTCAGTAATGACAACACCACCTACCCACGAGTCAGGGCAATAACCTGGTATTACCTACTGCTTTCTAAGGCCTTTCCTTCAGCTCTGAAGTTCTTAGAGTACAATCTTTTTGTGATATTTATACAGTGATGCACAACAGGATTCTGAAGAATATCTAGGGCTGTTAGGGGCTATGGTGATACACATAATAAAACAGTAAATTTCATTTTTATAAATAATCATATAAACAGAAAATTAAGTCTATAGGGGAAAAAAAAAAAAAAAAAAGATGAAAAAGGTAGGAACACAGTTAGGCACAGACAGTCCAGGAGGTTCCTGCAGAACTCTGCAGCCAACTTCTTGATGTACAACTGGCTGGATGGACAATGGGAAAGAYGTGCATGTTGTCTACCTTGACTTCAGCAAGGCTTTCAACACAACCTCCCATAACATCCTCGCAGGAAAGCTCTGGAAGCGTGGACTAGATGGGTGGACAGTGAGGTGGATTAACAACTGACTGGATGACAGAGCTGAGAGGGTGGTGGTAAATGGGGCCCAGCCTGTGGCCAGTGGTATCCCCCAGGGGTCAGTACTGGGTCCAGGGCTGTTGAAATTGCTCATCAATGACTTGGACGAGGGCACAGAGGGTGCCCTGAGCAAGTCTGTGGACGATAMTGAACCRAGTGGAGGGGCCAACGCTCCAGAGGACTGTGCTGCCATTCAGAGGGACCTGAACGAGCAGGAGAGTTGGGCAGAGAGGAACCTCATGTGGTTCAACRAGGACAACTGCAGGGTCCTGCACCCTTKATACAAACACTCAGTTCCTCAAAGGCAGCACCTAAAAGAAATGTGTTCTAAAACCAAGAAGTTTTGCAAAGACAAGGCTTTATACAGATCAAATCCAACCACTGCCACGAAGTAAACAATATTTAAACCACTAAGGGAAAAAYAGTGATACCTTGGGCAAGCTGGATTTTGCACGTATAGAAGACTTCCACAAAGCAGTTCATACATAGCAAAATGCGTCTGACTAACATATGATTCATAAGGGCAGTAAGACACACCCAGGCTTATTCAGAGCAGCAATTAAGTTGCTTCTGTCGCTAGAGAAGCAGATTCTGATATTGAGGATATCGTATATCACATTGACTGTACCAACACAGGACCTCAGCCTTCCAGTAAATTGCATCTTTTGCTTGTCATATTGAAAAGTCACAAGTGACTTAAATAGCAACAGGTACACACACAATTTAACACGGTCAACTTAACCTTTCTACACACAATTTAAGGCACTTAACAGAACAAGGCAGTATGCAGATGGATATAAAAATCAGCTAAGCCAGGATTTCTATTAAAATTTATAATATAGATAATGATTTATAAAATCCCAAAGACAAGAAACAGCATTGTTGGTCACTTAGTCACTCTGGTTCTGTTCTTCCATGTTCTGATTTATCTCCATGTCCAGTTCCTCTAATGTGTTCCTGTAACTCCCACAGCTTAAGTAAAAAGGGGGGGGGAAGGCATAGGGAAAAACCGTTTTCTGTTGCAGGATCATTTCCCTTCATTTTACCTTGCAAGGTAAATTACTAARTATCCCAAACCAGTCTGCAACATCTTGATAGATCTGAGAAACAGAAAACAGACACAGAGAAAGAAAATACACAGACCCCTGCACAGAATTTGTGCAGAGGGTTGTGATTCCCAAGGGATTTCCCTGCACCTTCCTCAAAAAGCAGGTTAGTTCTCAATGCTGGCCTAGCTACCAGCTTGCACAGRTAATAAATACCAAGGCGACAGATATGAACACAATTTTGTCCAAGGTATTTATACCACAAAACGAGGTGCTAAGGAAGGTTGTTATGATCTAACTCTACTAAGCCAATTTCAACTATCAGGAAAGTCTCTACAAAGTTATACTCATTTTGAATCCACACCGTGAAATTAAAAAGTAGTTCTGTACTGATATGCATGAGAAGAGATTTCTGGAAGGATGTCCAAAAGGCTTTTAAATKCTTTCAACTGCACTAATGTGATTTCTTATATATGCTCTCTCACCTAGAATAAATGTTTCTAAAACGATGACATGAGAGCAATAATAAATTCCCTTGAAGGTTACCTACCACTCAAGCAGACAATTTTAAAGCCAAAAGGAAATAGCATTTATAGCAAGAACTTTTAATGAGAATGCCATTAAAGAACTGAGTCTGCAARCCACAAACCATGACCACTGTTCCTTTACTCCATTTCTTTCCTGTCCACAGTATATGTCATCGTGTACACATTCTCTCCAAAWATGCAACCTAATTCTAGCAAAATTGCTATTTTGGCAAAAAGACTGGAAAGCTCAGGGAAGATTTACTTTCCATATCTCCATGATGAGAAGTAACTGGAAAACAATGGTGAAAAGGAGTAAAGACATCCCAGCCTCTTCACAAARGATTCTCAGCTCTTAATACCGAAGTAAAAACTGATTCAGTAGCAGCAGATCACCAGTAATCTCTGAAGGAATTGATTATATGAGTGGGATTTGCATAACATATTAATTTATCATCTCTTCTCAAATCACAGAATGGTTGAGGTTTCCAAGGAATCTCTAGAGATGATCTCATCCAACTCCCCTGCACAAACAGGGACATCTAGAACATTGCATATGGTCACATCCAGGCTGGTTTTGAAGAACTCTAAAAGGAGAAGACTCCACCACCTCCCTGGGCAGCCTGTTCCAGGGCTCWATAAAGAAGTTCTTCCTCATATGYAGATGAGACTTCTTGCATTTCAGTTTGTACTGTTGTCTTGTCACTGGCCACCACTGAGAAGACTTTGGCCCCATCCTCTTTACATTCTCCCCTCAGGTATTTGTACACTTTGATAAGATCTCCTCTTAATCTTCTCTTATCCAGGCTAAATAGGCRTAGCTTGTTTTGCCTTTCCTCTCAAGAGAGTCCCTTAATCATCTTCGTTGCCCTGCGCTGGACTCTCTCTAGAAGTTCCTCGTCCCTACGGTACTGGGGAGCCCTAAACTGCCCCCAATATTCCAGATGCAGCCTCACCAGAGTCAAGTTGAAGGGCAGGATCAGCTCCCTCAACCTGCAGGCAACACTCCCCTTGATRCAGTCCAGCATGTCCTTGAAAAATCACGAGCAAGAAACTTTCAGGTGGTTCATATTTTTTGTATTTCATATCTTCAGTAAACATATTTATCCTTTACACATCACTACTTTGCCTTTTTTTCATTAGTATCAGTTTATACCAATTCCTAAAACATTTTTGATCAACAAGTGTCTTATACACCTAAYGGTAAGAAACAATGACATAGTTCTATAAATGGAAAAGGAACTAGAACTTCTCCAGCAAACAATCTCCAGCTTGAGCTTACCAGGAGCTCCTCACAACAGTGGGTCTATTATGGAAAACCAAATGAGTAAAAGCTCTGATTCATGTAACGCGGTAAAAGGCACATTTAACTTGAAGTTAAGGTTAACTAACCTGAGACTAGCCTCATTTAACTTGAGATTTTTCCAATTAAATACAAAAGATACTGTCTAAAAATATAAGGCAATGCTCGCTTTCTCACATGCTCTCGCTCGCATGCGCGCGCTCTCTCTCTCTCTCTCTCTCTCTCTCTCTATATATATATATACACACACATATGTACATCCATACACACACATACAGAGATGATCTTTTGCACTTGCTATTTGTACTCTTTTCATACCCAAGAGCTCCAGGCATAATCAGTGGCTATGGCAACAGCACCCCTCGCCCCAAACACACCATTACAATCCAGAAGGCCAGATGAAACCAGACAGACAGATGATGGATCGGGAGACAAGGAACCAAGAGCAAGCACAACAGGAAGCTCTTTTGGCACATCTCCAGCCCAACCAGTACACCAGTTGACAGTTTAGCATTTTGGTAGGTAAACAAATGTGTTCTATCAAAAACTGCCTTGCATTGCAACACTAGTTTACATATTTACTAAGTTATACCATACTTCTAATTAAAAGAGCTTCAAGTCAGAATCAGCTGTCATGCAGAAAAAAAAAAGAAATAAAGTGCTATTAAATTGTGGTCAGATTAATAAATCCACACAGATTCTGAAATTTGACAGTAAAAATACAAGGAGTATAAAAAAATAAGGATTGTGAAAGTTATTGCAGATGACAAACACAAGCACAATATATCTAAGGCAAGTCATGATWAGTGAAATGCTAGTATTCTCTGAAAAAGATGGATAAGAGATACCATATAAACAAGAGATTGAAAATGTGGATTCATTCATCAATATCAGAGTACAATCAAAACAGATTTTCAACAGACATCCTCCCTGTCTGCATCTTGCTCTCTACAGACTGATCACTCCAAAACATACCCTGTGCACAGCTGCAAACACTTGCAATGGCCACAAGGGAATAAAGACAAAAAGGAAGTCCTAGGAAAAAAAAAAAAAGCAAACAAACAAACAAACAAAAAAAAAAAACCCCACACATATACATGTCTAAATAAAACTAGACTTTTTTCAGTGTCTAGTCCTATAAATGAAAACTTATGCTTAGACCAAACAGGAAAAAAAATGAACAATATTCTATCTAATAGAAAGTCAGTGGCTTACTTGGAAGGTGAGGAAACTTGTAAGTTAAAGACTATACTTTTATGAATACATATCCACCTGACACTGCCAATTCCCATCTTGTGGGCCCTTAAAGAGGAAGAATTAACAGAGCAAACATGATGTTTCTTACCTGTGCCTATAAAATATTAAATGTGTCTTGAAAAACTAATGCAATATTTCTGAATCCCTGGAAGCAATATTTTCAGGTTATTTAGGTGACCAATGTGCATCAGGTTTCTGCATTCAATAGACTTTCTGGGCAGAACATTCATGCCAGGAAATAACAATAAGCCACCAAGAAGCAAGATGCAAAAATGTATTATATGRCCCACGCACACACACAAACCATATCCTCCCCCCAAGTATTTAATCACTACCAGGGCCATTTCTGTTCTCATTTATTCTTCAAGTTTCCCACATATGCCCAAGTAGGAGCTTTGTCGTGCATAAGAGTGGGTTCATTTATCATTAACTTTGAACAGCCCCTACCCATGGATGTGAGTGATTTTGCCCTCTACTGAGATACTGAGAAGTGCCTTAGGGAGGGGAGAAAAAAAAAAAAAAAGTGAGGGCAGTAAGGTGGCACAGATCCTGACGTGTATTTCAATAAGATGCTAACTAATTCCGACAACACTATAAATGCACAGACTCCTCTACACGATGTTACAACCTGGTGATGATGCAATAAAAGCATTTAGGAGATGTCTATAAGTCATCATGAGTCCTCAGAATTTATTTTCAATTATTAAACAATTCCCTAAATTATTGCACAATTTTTTTTCCCTTTTAACCTAACTCCAAATGTAACAAAACTTATTTTTTCATTTTAAGSATGAATTATTTCCTCATCACTCCCCAACCATTTCAGTTATCGGCAAGCCAAAGATATTTTTTAAGCCCTGGAACAAGATTTTTTTTTTTTCATATTCCATTAAGAAATGAGCCAGGAGATTTTTATTCATGTTTTCCATAATGAAAAATTACYCCTGGAATGACACAAACATTAAAGTCTCAGCTCAAAAGAGAGTGTTTTCATGAAGACTAGAATCCATTAATAGAAGTCATAACAAAAAGCCTGACTGACTTATTAACTATTAAAATATCACAGCATTGAAACAGTTCACACTAAATAGAAGATACTCTTTGAAATCTGACAGGAATAATACCATGTTTGGGAAGTTAGAAAAAAAAAAAATAAAACGCATTCACAACAGGTAAGATTAGACTATGAAGTTGTAGACAATATAAAACATAGGTTGTTGCTTTCCCTTATTTATTACACTGGATTTGTTGTTTTCATGCGTCTTTGCTGTATAGTGAAGACTACTAGCTTTAAAAATATCTTGTACTCTTTTCCACTATCAGGTCAAAACCCAAATGAGAAACAGAACATTATAATCCTGTAAAAACTTCATAACRAAAGACACTCAACCTACAAGTACTTTGCTCCACTTCACAGTATGAAAGTATTCAAGTGTTGCATAAAAATCAAGAAGAAAATAAGATCAGTTGAGGAGTTTCCAAATGAAACGTCTGTTCTGTAGCAAACACAACCTCAGCACTCAAAAGTGCTGGAGAGAATTTCAGCATCCTTGAGGTTTAACATTTTGAAATACATATCCATCTTAATTATAGCAAATGTGGTTACAGAAACTGAGCAGCCAGGAAAGTCTCAGTGATGTCTTTAGTTCTGAGGAACACCTTGCAGCTTCACGTGAAGAAAGCTTGGAAATCCTGAGCGGTCTTAATCTCCCAGGTTCTCAGATCAGAGGGAATCTAGACATCTTTAAGGCCTCGGGCTGCCATTAGGGTTCTAGGGGCCTTTATACTCCCATCACGGAATTGGCTTGGTTCAAAACCTTAAAATTCTTCTTTATTATTCAGGGAGGGAAAACAGACAAATGAAAAAGCTTACCCAAATTACAAAAACTGAAGTGAAAGAAGGACTTATCTCAGCATGTAGGAGAAGATACCAGAGAAAGCAACAAGAGAGATCAAAAACTTTTTGACAYAACCAACTTACTCAACAGAAGGCTTATCAGCATATTTGACCCTACTGATAAAACAAATATATTGCTTTGAAACATTTTCATTGTTAAAATAAGTTCTTATTTTTGGAATTGCAGTAGCTTAGAAATACACAGCCACTCATACTCAAAAACTCAGCCGAAGAGCCATTAATTTGAACACTTAGACTGCCATCRCAAATGAGCTATTTCAGTACTGTAGCAACTTTAATCCAAGAAAAGCACGTATTCACAATCATTCCAGAAAGACAGAGCTAACATGTAGCTGTCAAGCTAACCAAGCTAAATTTTGAAATAGCGTAGGAAGAGAGCTTAATTGTGACTTTCAGGCCGTCCCACGTTCACRAATACAATAGGCAAAAAGAACTATTCAAGCACCTAAAAGGCACAGAGTTAAAGATCACAGCCTATTAATATTAACAAATGAGTAAGAGGCTTTTCCTTTTTTTAGTGTGTTATACATACATTTAATGGATATAATTCCACATTATTTTTCTTTTTCTTTATTTCTGTTTTACAGCAAAACGTCCTTAAACACCCCATGGTTTAAAGTAATATTTCTCACAGTGTACATACCAAATCAATGAGCATCATAAAAAACATCAGGAAGTTACTATTGCAGACTTCTTTTTTGAGGGGACACAGTGTCTCAATTGTGCGGGGAGAAGGAAAAGGGAAGGAGAACAAAATAGCAGAGTGAATTCAATTAAATATTAATATTGATGCTGTCAAATAGATTTCCCAAAGAAAGGACTGGACTAAAATTAACTGAACGACACTTATCAATTCTAGAAAGGAATACATCCGCTTTCAGCAAGTGTATTTCACTAATTAAATTCTTCGGATTTTTCATTTGTGTATCTACAATTTTATCATGTAATTAAGAGGAAACTATTTCAAAAGCAGAGCTCTTTTTTCACTATTAAATATTTAAGTTCTTTTTAGTATACCTATTATCTTACTTTCTAGATAGCAGGTCTAGGTAAGCAAAGAGCAAGATGATTTTTTCAAGAAGGCAGATTACAGAATAATAACTATCATACTGGAAGATTCTTTGTTGTATCCATAATCTGATTGCTGTGTAACTGAATTAGTCCATTTTCGAACTCCATATTACATTTAACTGGACAAACCCTAAAACATTTTACTAACCTGCTGCTAAAACCTTAAGTAGGAAATACTACTCCATCCTAACCTTTTCCAGTGCTTTGTTACTCTTGTACATTGCAAGTTCTTAAAATTTGTCCAATCTGTTTAAGGACAGACTGATGCTTAAAAGGGTAACTCAGCCATCTGCCACTTTTCTCATTTATCTTTTTTCCCCTCAACTTCAGCTAGCAGAAAAAAAAATGCAGACATTTAAAAGGAAAAAGATCAACAAGAAAAAGATCAACAAAGTGAATCAACTGAACCTGGTTACACGTGCAAGAGGTGGTGAAAGACACCCTTCCTATCTCTCCTACATCTTCCCTTTTGCTGTTTAAGATAATTAATTTATGGGCAAATTAATGGGCAACATATAGAAAATTCATCCTCTAAAATTTGTACTTATTGAAATGTTTGTGCACTGTTACAGCTTTGTCTATTTTAAACAATCTTTCTTTACTGATTTTCTAAACCTCTAGCTTTCTTTTCCTGTCTTTGCAGACCATCTCTGATTTGTCTGCTTTCTTCAGTTTTGGTACCCAGAAAAGCACTCTAGCTGAGGCCTCAATAGAGCTGCTCAGAGGACAGGAGTTGCATCAACTGTAAGTAGTGTCCCTGCTCATATCCACAAGGTCAGATTTAAGGGGTAAAGGGTAGAGAGGCTACTCTGATTTAAAAAAAAACACCCAGCTACAAATGCAATCACACTTGTCACCTTCCACCATACAGCTGCCTAGTTTTTCCTATTTGTTTTTGACTACTAGATTTTTTTTCCCCCTTTATAAATTCACCACGTTACGCCTTCATTTACTGGGGGGCATGAGGGAAAAAAGGTGAGAGGAAAAAAAAAAAGAATCCGAGCAACCCAAATTGCTAGTGTTTCCAACAGTAAAAATTTTGTCCAAAATTTTGTGAATCAGAACTTCAGGAGGAAAAAAAAAAAAAAAAAAAAAAAAGAACCTCAGACTAAAAAGTGCATCAGAAAAGAAAATTTAGAGAACAGAGGAGCCTAAGGGTTTTTGTTTGTTTACATTTTTTTCCTCCTTTCTCTCAGAGTAAAAACACAGAACAAAATGGTATGTCAGATCTTTGAAGACTGAAGAAAACAGAAGCAAGATTTGGCCAGCATCACAGGAAGGAACATTACAGCAYATGCCCTTGGGCACAGAAATTGATTAATGGAACACTCATGCACTGACCTTCCTCAGGAACATTTATTTTAACACAAGGTCCCTTGGTAGGCCTCTCACATTAGAAAGACAAAGTGGTTTCATATCCAGCTCTATTCTCTTATGTGGCTTCTGCCTGTGCAAGCTGCACCCATGGTCAAAAATCCATATTTTGCCAATCTATAAAGACATAATCACTGACTTTAATGGAACTACACACACACTTCTAGCATGGGGGGAAACATCTTGTGCTTATGGCAGCGTGCATTACAAATTTCACACCTTTTTTTTTAAGGAATGTACATAATGTATATACAATGTCACACTGATGTATACACTGATGTACACTTCTGTTACCACACACGCTCCTCCTGTGCTAACTTCCCCTTCACTCCACAAAATGCAAAAGTTTTAGTGCTTGCGGTAACTACAGGTGTGAAATTTTCACAGAACTATTAAGCATGMAGGCAGTACAGACGCAGACGCATTCTTGTTCATTTAAACAAAATAACAAAAAATAAGTTATTAACATCATAGACCAAGTGGATGCTCTTGTAAGGCAGACAAGCACAGCCTGTCACTTTGCAAACACCTGGAATCCAAAAACGTGGAATCAGCGAGTCAGCTAGGAATGCTGTAAAGACTCCTATCTAACGCGAACTGAGAAATGCCTTCCAGTATTTCAATTGTACTGACCAGAAGTGAGGCAAAAAGAGAAGCGTTAAGAATTAGGACATCGACTGGGCTAGCTCGAGGCARGCAGCTCTGAAAGGTACCGGTCCTTTTATTAAAAAAATATAAAAAATAAAKTAAAAACTGCATACTATCCCAGACGAACCACTCCRCGGGCAGGCTGGGGAGGGTCTGCCCGCCTCGGTGCTGCTCCAGCACCGTGCGGAGAGCGGCGCGCTGCGGCCGCCTCCCCAGGCCCGGCACAGCCCTGCGACCRCGGCGGACACGGGCCCCAAATCCCGCAGCCCGCCCCCCAAATCCGCCCCGCGTTTCCCACCCCGGCACTTCACCCTCTTCACCACCCGGCAGCCGCTGAACACACGAAAATCGGTTTGCAGGGAGGATTTGGTTCAGGTTTGACACCGAAAACTGCCTTATAAGGTATAAAAGCCTGAAAGCAGGAAGAGGCTTTGACAAAACTAAGGAAGTTCCTCTGCGCTTGCTCACTGGAGGGGGAGGGTGCGTTTTCCTCCCCTCTCCTTTTTTAATTTTTCTTTTTTTCTTTTCTCCCTTTCAGATCTTGCCCAGAGGCGCAGAAGCGAGGCAGAGCGGCCGCCCCCGTCCAGCCGGCGGGGCCGCCGGGGCGGCGCGGCGCCCGCCAAGGGCTCCGGCCCGCCGGCGGGGAGCACGCGCCCGGGCCCGCGGCACGGCCGGGCACGGGGCCCTCCCCGGCCCCGCGCGTGCAGCGCGCGGGCGGCTCGGAGCGGAGCGGAGCGGGCACCCGGCATCGGCCGCTCAGCCCCAACGGCCGCCGCCATGAGCGGGGCCGCCGCCCAGCCCCTCCCCCGCGCCGGTACCGAGCTGTCAAGGGCCCTCACCCCGTGCCRCAGTCCACCACGCAGGCTGGCAGCCGCCCGGCCATGCTGCTCGGCGTCGCTGGGGGAAGGCAGGCGGGCGGGCAGCCCCTGGGCTCGCTCCGCGCGGCTCCGGGCACTGAGGGCGCTTCCGCGAGCCGGGCGCTCCCTCCCTGCCCGCCTCCCGGCGCTCCCTCCTCCCCCGCGCGGCGGGCCCAAGATGGCTGACGCGAGGGGACCCGCCCCGCGCGTGCGCCGAGGGCGGGCGCGCCAAGCAGAGCGTTCGCCCGGTCCCGCGCCCCGCTGCTGCAAGGGGGCGCCGGGAGAGGCGGGCGGGCGGGTTTTTCCCCTCAGCTTGTCCGTGTTATCTCGTGTTCCCGCTGGGAGTCGTGTTCTGTCCCAGATCTGGGATAAGGCACAGGGTCAAATGTGCCGGACAGGGTTGGGGGCCCACAGCACCCTGAAAGCCCTCTCCAGGAACAGGGCAACCACCCCACAAACACAGAAGGAGATTCAAACGCAGAAGTAGTTACTTCTCCTTCTGATTTTTTGGCTGTTTCTAGATGAAAAGCGGAATGATCTAGGGGGTTTCTTCCAGTGCGTTTCAGCTGCTGGGTGCCTCCTCGGGTAAATCAAGTGCTGCAGCAGAAAAGCAGTAGGCACCTCATGGGGCCAATACCAAACTGCTCAGGTCACCAKCAGGCCTTCTCAGCACTTCCCTTGCAGTTTCAGCAATGTGAGGATAAGGAGCCTGGGGTATCATCACAGCTAAGATATRTTTGGTGACCCGTCAAAGCAGCTGTGTCAGGTGCACACGTGGGCCTGAAAGTCACCTGGGACCACCCACCTGCTCTGCCAGAGGCCGAGGACCCCATTTCAGGTCAGCACCGCTGGTCCATGGGCTGGTTTCCAGCCTGTGGACCTGCTGAGTAATTGTGGGATGTGCCTGATCCAGGCTGCCCGCGCCAGACTCCCCGCTCATCTGCAGGTTGACCTCCTGGCTTGACCTCCTGGCTTGACCTTGGACCTGCCCCATTGCCGTGAACTTGCCTCACGTCCAGGCAAACTGGACAAGTGGTGGGCACGCAGAGGTGGTGCTGAGACCTTCAACGCTCGTGTTTTACTGGAGCCACGTTGAGCTTGGGCAGCCCGTTAGCGTGCTGTGGCTGCCTCTTCTCTATTACCTGGTTTTTCCAACTAATACTCCTGCTTAGTCTAGCTGAACTTCAATAGTAAAGCCCCATAAAAGAGTGCTGATGACTTCTTGCTATCCATAGCATGTTTTACTACAAAACATTAAATCAAACCTGCAGGTGTTTTATGTACTCTACAGGTTTTATCCCCCTCAGCCTCATGAGTTCAAGCGTCTCCAGTGTGCTCATAGGAAGAAAACACTGCAGTTCACAGGGAAAGTGAAACAAATCTAGTCAATAACTCTGTTGCGATCTCATCCTATCAGGTTGCATTCTGAGACCTCAGTCCATTAAGACTGATATGGAAAAGAGCAGTAATGATGCATTTCATTTTACTGAATTGCAGCAGAGTTTGCGTTCAAGGAATTCAGGAGGCATAGGATTTCTCCCAACACAGAGATGCCAAGTCAATTAACATTTTGAAAGAGAAGAATTGAAAGACTAGACTCTCTAGCCATGAGGTCTCATGTTGCATTTTCACAAGGCCTGCCAGAAGCTACAGTCTGCTGGAGGTGCAAGATTCCTCTCTACGTGACATTGTCCCACATTGTTGTATCATACATACAAGCTCGGGGTACTCCTCCTCAAAACTCAAGTTGATCAAAAAATTTAAACTACAAATCAATTCCTCTATAAATCCTTTGCATTTCATATAGTAGCATATAGATTATCTTGGTTGATATTATTAATAGAAGAATCTTGCACTTCAACTACAAAATTGAGTCTATATCGTTAAAACTCAACCAGATCCAGAGGGATTGCAGGGTCAAGTAATTTATTTTGAGACTTTGTAATATTGAAATGTTTTCCAACTTTTTTTTTTCAGAAGAGCAGTTAAAAAAAATGAACCATTGTGCGTGTTTTTCACRATTAATGCTCTGAAGCTTTTCTGAAGGTCCCAATCTAGCCAGATATCAGTCTCCATCTCCTGCAAAGCAACACTACACATTGCGGTTTCTCTAGCGCTTTGGCCCAAAGCRCATGCACAGAAAGAAAGGGCTGCAAATCACTTGCTAAGATAGGAAGCACAGGAAGCTTTTCAGAATCCTGCTCATTCTGGATTAATTCCATGCAGTTAATGACCTGCTGTTGAGCACATAGAGAGCCTTGTGAATTCCTACATGGATCAAGGCCCGGGAAGCACAGGCAAGTGTGACAAGCAAGAAAAGTAAAAGGAAGTCAAAATGGCAAGGCTAGAGGGATTTTGGAAATGGAAGAGAGTAAAATAAATGCCCGGGTCATCATGTTGCAATTTAGACTGGTATAAAATAAATGTAAAAGATGAGTAAACTGCTRCTACAGCACATTGATCATCCCTTATGCCCAGRTAAAACTGACAATAAAAGCCAGGGGAAAAAGGAAAATTGGATTTAGATCATCTACTGAACGACTTTTGTTTTACTATGAATATCAAAAGTACCTAGACTAATTTACTCATCACTCATTTCYGAGTACTTTTAAATAAAAGTAACTTGAATTACGCAACAGATCTAAAAAAAGATTAAATCTGCTCTGATATTTGACATATGTAGATTTTTCTAAGAAGGATGACAAGAAAATTATAATATTACTGGTTAATTTTGGCACAGCTAAAGTAACAGCCATATGGGAAGCATGTATTTAATGGAGCTGCATAGGCTGTCTTTCACTGCATGGTGAAATTGTGGCATATTAGCAGGTTCTCATTTGGTGTGGCTTTTCTCCAAGAGTTCTGATTCAGATAACAAAAACATTCACTTTCTAAATATAAKTGCTCTGACCATATTTCTGAAATAATGAATTWAAAAAAGATACACAGCTATWATCTCACATGCCGCAGCAAGGTTTTTAGGGGAAAGGAAMTTAAGACTCGTTTATATCCTTAGACAACACCACTGTCATCCATTATATTTGTTAGGAATGACAGAACCGTGAATATATAGATATTGATATATATATATAAGAAGATTTGTCTGAAAACTTGATGGTTTAAAGAACTTGSTACTGTTTTGTACAGGGCAAAATTTACAATAGGTTAAGTCACACTGTCCAAAGAAACACTGAATTTCCATTTAAAGCCCACTGAGCTACTTGTTCCTTTATGGTTTTATGAGTAGATTAATAGAATGATGGCAGCAGTATTCCCAGAAAAGCAAAACATTATGCTATTCCTTTTCGTTGTCTTGTGTGCATCTACCACACTCATTTGACACTGTGGCAACTTGGAGCCAAATCATGGTAATAACGATTTGGTTAAGATCAGAAAATCCATGCTTTCTTGCGTAACAAATATTCTTACATATTCTGAGATGTATCTATTTACTTCCTTGGCTGGAACAAATTTGTATTACCTTTTCAATAAATCTTCTAGATACTATACAGCTACTTAAAGCTGACGTAGGTTCTCAGTTATGTTAAAGTGTAAGTAGGAATCTCATGTGCTGAATGCTTATACTTTTGGTTTCAACCTTCATGTTCACCATGTCATGAWCCATGAATACGCCCAATGATATCCTGCAAACCTATGTAAAAACTCTATTTTTATTTAATGGATTTTCTTCTGTTATTTAAAAATGACTGTTTTTCATGTGCTAAATCAAATCAGTACTTCTCTATTTTATGGATTAGGAATCATTCTATATAATCGTAAAAATCATTTAAAAACATCTCACAAAGAAAAACTTAAAATATTGACTCTTCAGACTAGCTTTTTTTTTTAAATTTATTTACTTCATGACATGTATTTACTTCATGGGAACGTGAAACTGGAACGTAATCCTAGACAAGTGTCGTCTTCTGCATCAAGCAGAGTAGTGGCTGAAGATGGTATCTGCCTTATTGATCTACCGGATACTAGAGCACACACACTTCTACTGACAGAAGTGCAAATAAGCACTTCCTAATTTGTTCCAGACAGAATGAGACAGATAACTAAAAATATCCTCTTTCAYGGTTTAAATAATTCCCTCTAGCAGAATTAGCAATGTTCTCTAGCAGAGCTGGGGCACAGCAGAAACAGCTGCTGCAGTATCTTTTTCAATCACCACAGCTATCTGGAACTCAAATTTCTTTCAAGATGCATGTTTTGATTTGAAACCATKAACTTTTATAGGTGAAACCAGTCAACAGTGGAAACATTTCAAAACACTGCTTTMCTTAAAAAATCTGTTTCTAGTGATGCTGTATGCACAACAAAAATGGGTATAATTTCAAAGCTATACACAATGCACTAGCAAAAAAAGAAAACAATCAATAGCTTTGTCAGCACAATTTCCAACTCAATAAACTTTGATTTTTCTGATGTGACTTAAGAGTCTGTTGAAAAGACAATAGGTACTTTTACAAGATGAGAAAAACAGTACTCACTTAAAGGACAATTCCTCCYGCATTTCCCTGTGGAGTAGCTTCCACTTGACTCCATTTCCATGTTCTAAATATTGAAACCTATATAGAGAGCATCTTCCTTGCTAATACTTTAAGAAACAAYATGGGAACATTTATTTCTTTGCTTTATGCCTTTCTCATAAGGCTACCTGATTTATCTTGAATATTATGCATTTATAGTTAGGGATCAGTTAACTATGACCATATTGGAGAATACTGCAATTGACTTTGAATAGTACCTTATGTTGCAATTAGCCTCAGTGAATCACTGTGATTATTCATACCCTAATGTATCCAAGCACAAATAGTTGCTCTATGTTCTCCTGGCTATACAGGATCAGACTGCATCCAATGCTAATATAGTCCTGTGCTGAGCAAACTCCCTGACTCAACTTTTAGGGAGATACTTTTACAGGCCCATTCGATATGGAGATACTTCTAAAGGCCTGTTCAATATAAGTAAAAATCATGTTAGACACTACATCGAGGCCCATTTTCTRGATTGAATCTCAGTACTAAGAGCATTTACAAACAATTCTGCTAGCTACAATATTCTAATGATTTCCTATTTGTCAACATGTATCAAGGCTACAGGCACAGTCCCCCCTTATGATTGTAAATCTGGAGTCAGAATGCTTTTAAAGATTTCCTTTTAACTTACTTTCAGTTTTGCTGGGGTAGGCTTCCTTTTTTTTCTTTCTTTCTTTTTTTTTTTTTTAAGAAATGATGATCATTTTTTATCTATTGAAAATAAGTGGTAGCAACTCAGTCATATCCTCAGTCTAGGAAAATCCATTGCCAGTTAAGATTCCAGAAACAAGAAGAGTAAAGAGATTCAAATAAGTGATAACTTTCTCAAAGAAGTTTTTTTACTAGCTTGTAATCTTATTGCTAGTTAATAGCTATAAGTAACGTTCAGTGAAGCACAGCATAAAAAGCTCTGGATCCTAGTTTATTTCTTACAGCTATGAGGATTAATGCTTGATTAAAAGCTACATTGCAGAAATGTTTGTGGTTTCTGCATGTAAGACATCTGCAGCATAACATTTTCTTTTCCTGTAAGTCCTGGCCGTTTTCATACTACTGAGCATTTTTATTCAAAAATAAACTGTTGAAGTTTCTTAGAACCTTACCATATAAAACAGATAAAAACAGCCATTTAACCAGCTCAGTGCGAGTCAAAATCACAAACAAAACATTTGCAACTATGTGGAAGAGAACTGTACATGAAATCAAAAGCATCATCAGATTTACTCATAATATATCCRATTTGGGATGTTTTAACCTCATCATCTCCAAAAGAACAGCCAAAGTGGATAGGAAAACAGTGAAACTTTTGCAAACTAAATCTATAGCACCTGATGTACAGCAGAACTCACAAAAAGGCTTAGACAAATTCAGAGTTTCATCAAGAGCTATTAAACATCTTGGCTGATTTCTGGACATCTCTGAACCATTCAGGAATACTTTGGGAACAACCTGTGCAACTCTCCTGTCTCCAGTTCTGCAGCATTCATTTCTACTTGCTGTGGAGACTTGGATCTAGGGTAGCTGGACTTTCACACTAACCCAGCCGAACTCTGCCATCACACACTCTACAATAAATCCCGTCCTGAGCACTTGGATTACGCCCTTCCCCTAAGGACTAAACAAGCTGTTCAAATCTGACTTTTTTGTTGGTTTAACTGCCAATACAGTCTCTTCTGCTTTGCTCTCTACTTCTYGCTTATTGAAGATATGATCCAAATGCTTTGGAAGGGAGCATTTCTCTAAAAGCAGCAGATTCACTTCAATGCAGACATCTACTATGTGGTCTATAGAGCATTAAATTTTATGCCTGGGATCTGATCTACTTCATCCAAATCAGCAATTACATTATCATAAATAGAACACAGGTGAGCAGAAACCAATTTCTGATTTTATTAATACAAAACAATAATCATATTTGTAAAATACAACTGAGTTTTTTTCAATGAAAATATGACAGTGCTGTTGGAAAGTAGATAAAATTTTGCCTTGCCTAGAAATTTAGCCTATTATTTCTAAATGTTATTTACAGCAACAAAAGATAAACTATGCAATATGTATAACTTGTAAYATACATAGACAGTAATTCTATTTCAACGTGACAGACTCGAGCTCTAATTCTGAAAAAAAAGAGCAAGTGTAAGAGGAGAAAAAAAACTCTTACAGCAGTTTCTTTCAAAGACACAAGATCATCACATGAGCTTCTACAATAGGAAGCAAACTAGTTTGTCAAGAGTTAAGAATACAGGAGTCCTGTGATATTTTTAAGTTTAAAAACACAATCTTGTGGTCTTCTTACAATGTTGACCCATTTTCTTCACATGCCTCGAGAACCACAGCCTAAGTGCCTCATGCCGTGATGAAGGAAAGTTTGGCACTCTGCATTAAGAAACAGCAGTTTTCTGTCTCTCGGTGACAATGTTATAAATCAAAAGATAAACAGGTTGGATTTAGCTGTGCTGCTGCATTGACATGCAAGCTGCCTCATAAAATATAGAGAAGAAAGCTCAMATACAGGACAGGATGTGTGGAACTACCCTTAGGAAGACATTTTTTTTCCATGATTGGATTTCAGGTGCTTTCCACTGTCAAAGGAGATTGAGAGAAAATATTTTTTWAATTGTGCATCTTCAGACATTTTGCTATCCCTCACACTAGCCAGTGCCACTCGTTTTTGGGCAGTGCTTGATGAGTGCAATAAAACTAATTTGACCTTTATTATGGTAGGCCCTCTAAGAAGAATTCACCTTTTCCAGAGGTTTTATCTCACTCCATAAACAGTTATGGCAGCTTAAGAGAGTTTTAGGAAAGCCTAAGGATCTGCACTTTCCTTTTTGCCTTTTCTCTATGTCCACACAGGGAGCTTGATTTTAATATAGGTTGAACAATTATTCCATTTTAATATAAATTATCCATAATAATTTTCAAAATATTTATTGTTTTCTAAAAGCACCATTAGCTGTAACTATAAATAAGTGTAACATACTGTCTAGACCTGAGTACTGTAGTCCTAAGTCTTTGGCTGTCTTTGGTTCGCTAGTTTGTCTCAGTATAAACATTTAAAGGAAGGATGTGCAAGACCAAAGAAAACTAGATGCTGTGAGGTGCATACATATTTTTGTGGTTTCGTTTTATGTAAGTTTCAACTTCCTCAAACCAACACAGCATCATTTCAAGAGTACTGCTATTTTCCTTCAGTTTTGTCTAAGAAATTCATTTAACCTRTAATCTCTTTCCACAGTTGTAAAAACTTACACAAAAGCATCATATTGCATATTTTGACTCAAAGGCAGCGAAGACAGAGAGACACTGTATCAATAGACTATAGTTCCTAATATATGCTCAGAATACTTCAAAAAGAGCATAATCCACTGCATTTCCTTGTATTGTTTACACTATAAACACTCAAGGCCTGGGATTGCATTTTACTACTTCTAACAACCACTTCATGAGGAAGTTTATGAGTTTATATAGGAAATAATTCAAGTCAAACAGTAACACTCACCCAGAAGACTTAAAATAGTTCATATCTGACCATTTTATAGAAGTGATCATAGATRCCTTTAATCAATAACTTGAAGTACAAATATCTTGTATTTCAACAAATATCATTCTTTCAACAATTCATAGGAGTAAATGGCACTGAAATTCACTTTACAGCTGCATCACATACATTACCTAATTGCAATTAAATGTTATTGAGCTTRCCACTCATCTATGTGACTTACTCTTATTTCCTAACATTTTTATTTTCAAATTCCCCAGACGCGTAACAGTTGAATTTTACAATTGCATTTATCTTACATTTTTTTAAAAAGCTGAAGTGCTAGATACATCATTCKCTATAAGTAGGTTGCTGTTACAAGCCTAGTTTGTAAATACTAATCCACAATGACCACAAGGTGCTAACATGGACTACAAAAACAATGTAAACAATAACCTGAGTTTGCAAATTTATCTAGGCCTAGGGTAATTTACCTTAAAATGCAGATTGGTTAGACAACAATTTGTGCATGTCAAAAATCAGCTTAAGGTAACCATGTTTTAATGCAGTTCATATGCTTACAAAACTTTTTTAAAATTRCAGTTCTAAAAAATGTGCTGATAAAGTAGGTAATTTAAGAATTTTAGAATTCATTCAATTGTTACTACTTCCTGGTTCTATGAGACATTGCATCACAAACTGTGAAGATTACTGTAATTGTGAAACAAAGGTTTCACAATCTCAGTGTATTTTAGGACATACATCACTTTTTCAGTTCTTCATCACTTTCCTTTCCTGGTTCTCTCCTTACAATACGCTAGTTCTGAACTTCATCTTACTTCTCTGTTCTCTAGTTCCTTAGTTTGTGTGCTGCTCCTCAAGGTTTTCTCTTTTTTTTTTTCGTCTCCTCTTTTTTGACCTGCTTATCTCCCTCCACTTTGCATTGCTTTGAAGATAACTGTATATATAGGGTCAATAATTACTTCCAGCCAAAGGAAATTCTCCTATGTCMAAGCTATCCTATGCCTTCTCTTGTTAAAAAGATGTCAATTTAAATTTAGAAGACTATGCTTCAGCAGAGGACCATAATTACCACTATCCTTCATGGGGTAACAAAGAACTACCCCATTACATCTGACAAAACAAACAAAAGCCCAGTTTTACTATCACTTTTTTTAAATTATTATTTCCCCCAAATAAGTGTTCTTGGCATGCTGAATACACCCATCCCCTCAGTTCTGTTCCRATGAGGGCTTTTGTCACATATGCTATAAATTGCCTTTAAAAAGCTAATAYCAACAGATGAATGAAAGTTCTTGCTACCTTTTATAAGGGAATTACCCCAGCCGAAGTTAAGAAAAGCAACTTCATTGCCTCTGATATCAAACTACCATCTATAACTGCTCCATGTCTTTTAATGCTACTGCAGTTGGGACAGGACAAAGATCTGCTGATCTTTCCCTACCTRAACACTAACATGCAACTCATTTTTACCAAGATTAGATGCCTGCAAAGCAGGAGACCACCTGTCTCCCCACCAGCAAAAAGTAGCAAAGTAGTCAAAGCAGCAAAAACCTTGGGTATTATTTTTCTTCAAAGGTCTATTACACTTCTTGAACGCTTGGGCTGAAAACTGCAATGGAGCTGCTGAAACACCACTGGAACCACAAAAAAAAAAAAAAAAAAAAAAAAAAAATCACCAATTTTTCCAGAAGCACTACACCAATATGCATAACAAATGCAGTTACTTAACACCCTTTATTTCCCATTTCGGCTCCTTACACACACCTCCCACTCGCAGCCCTCAGTCTGTGGGCACTTAGGGGCTCTCTGCCCGTCAGGGGGTGTCCCGGTTAAGGGAGAACCATCACCGCCATCCCCCCGCCCTTCCCGATGGGAAAACGAGGGGGAAACGGTAGTTACCGGGACAGGGCACTTCCATCTCGGGAATTTTAAACCGCGGGTATTTTAGACCCCACACTAGGCTGCCGCTGAGCGGATGAGAGCAAAGATGGAGAAATCCCCTCAGAAAGAGGCTACTCCTCGTTTCGGTTAATGACGTCAACACCAACCCCGCTTCACCGTTAACGCCTCGCGAGGCCGTTAACCCTCGGCGGTGACGTCACGCGGCTGTGCCACTCCCCTGCCCCCCGCGGCTGCGGCGGGACCACCCCCCGTAGCGCGCAGCGCGCAGGCATGGCGAGCGGCTCCCCGAGCGGCTGGATGGCGAGAGAGCGGGGCGAGAAGGGGGCGGTGCGGGCCTCGCTCAGGCGCTCGGGGATAGATTGCGCCGCCGCTCGCGCCCGCCTCTGTGTTGGAGGGGGAGGGGGCGGCGCCGCCGCGGACGGAGCTGCGGGCCCGGCGCGGCCTCAGGTACCCGCGCGGGGCCCCAGGTACCGCCCGGCCCGGCCCCGAGCGGCCGCCCCGCGGGCAGCGGGACCGCAGCGCCTGYCCGGGGCCGGAGGGCACGGGGGAAGGCGGCGGCGGCGCCTCGCGCGCGGCCCGGGGCTCGCGGCTCCCTCCGCGGCTTTGCCCTTCGGCGGGTCTCGCCTTTCCCGGCGGGACGGGCCCGCGCTTCCTCCTCGGGCCGCGTTTCCGTCCCCTCGGGCAGCTGGGCAGGCTTCTCGGCTTCCCGCTCCCTGCCGTGCCCGCTGCGCCGTGCGCTCACGCCAAGAGGCTGCGGGCTCTTATCGAGGGACTTTTTTCCCCTCTAACGTTATTAGAGGAACGTGGGAAGGAGGGCAAGGTCACGGCCGGCTTCCCTCTGCCCTTCCAGCGTGCCCTGGGAGCGGGAGCGCCGGCCTCGCGGGGCTGCGSTGCGGCTGACCTGGGGATCCGCGGTAGGCAGCGCAGCAGCTGCCGAATCCCGGCCCGCCGGCCGCAGGCTAACGCCAGGCGTTCTTGTTCCTGCCTAAGAGAGCCGTGTTTCCAAAGCAAACCSTCCGAGCAAGTGCGGAATAGGAAGCTATTGCTGTGCTCCTGCTGCTCCTTAGATACCAGGAACTGCTTGTCCCATGGCAGTTTGTACTGTGACTTGTATTTTTAAGGAGGTATTATTAGGGGATTCCTAGAGTATTTCCTTATGAGAAGATGAGTTTTCTTATCTTGCAACTGAAATAAGTGTGGAATGGTGATCTCTGCCTGTAATACTCAGAAAATATTGTCATGAAAAATATCCTCTGTTTCCTTCTCTGTGTAATGAAGCAAAGGACTCAAAGATCTAAAATGATCCATCAGTTTCCTTTCAGGCTCTTTCCCCTTTGAGCTGAAACTCAATTGAAAACAATGTTTATTTTCTCAGTAATCCGGTATGAAATGAGAATCACCTGCTCACAGTGTATGCTCATAGGAGGGGGCTTGTGCTCCAGAACTCGTCTTATTGGAGCAGCCGGTATAACTGGAAAAGCTAAAGCCATTTCTTGTACAGGCAAACCAGCCTTGGTGTGAAAGCTTAGCTTTCAAATCTAACATTAAGCAGCTTTGAGAAAATAGAAGGAAGGATTTCACACTGAGTAGGTTGCAGCACTGTTTGTTGTGACTGGGCTGCTGTTCTGGGTCTTGGTTTTTTTTTTTTTTTTTTTCCCCCCCCTCTCTCTCCTCCCTTCCCTTCCTTTTTCTCATAAATCAGCTAAAGGCAGTTCTCATGTTGTAATAATTTGGTAATTTCTTTGCTAATAACTATACTTCCCTAATCATCAGCACAGCAAAAATTATTTCATATTTTTTGAATGCATTATAATCTTCTCTACTAGTGTTAAGCTCTTAACCTGAAAAAGGTGATGATTTGCAAAGAAACATTTGATGTTATAGAAATATAATTGTACATGCAGTATGAAATGTGAGATTTTATATGCCCTTTTTTCAGAAGTCATCTGTTACATATTGATTATAATAAAATAAACTTGGAGCTGGAGAAGCTACTCAGCCTGCTGATTTCAGTGTAATCAGCTGGGTGATCACCTATTCTAGACAACTCTACATAGTGAGACTCTATGCCACTCCCAAAAGATCAAAGTGACTTGAAACTATCAGGAATATGATACTCTAGAATATTTGGAAGAAAAAAACCAAAACCAAAAACAAAATATAGTGTCGCGAAAAAGGAATGCTAAGGATTTTTATTCTTGTTTGTTTTCAGCAGATGATCTTCACGTAATTGGTTGAAAAATGGTTCCCCAGGATGACAACCCCAACTCTAACGAAGTTAAAATGGTAAACAAGAAAAAAACACCTCCGTGTCATTTGTTGAAAATCATAATGGTGTTGAGAAATACTGTTTTAAGTTGATATATAAATCCCAAAGTCTAGCTTTCAACTTGTATATTAGAAATTATAATATGTGGAAATCATCATTTCCAAATAATGGAAATGAAGAGTTAACATAGAATAAACTTTCTACTGTTTTTAGTAAAAATACTGCTCTTACTTTAAAATCAGTGTTCTTATTTCAGTGTGTGCTTCTTCTGGTAGCGTAAACTTATCATAATTCTGTTTGTACTTGAATTGGATGTGCAGTAATTATGCAGCCGTGTTCTCTGGGGAAAATGTCTTGCATAATTGCAGTTACKTATCCTGAAATGGTTTTGTTGATGCTAAGCATTGAATGAAGTTTTTTTTTCCTGGTGAGCTCCACTGAGGACTTCAGCCCCCATTTAGTCAGTATCCTGAYAGAGGGCCCGATCACACTTTATATAATAATGAAATTTAGGTGCAAACTCTACACCTAGTTACACGAGTCATGTGCAGTAAGCAGAGCTGAAAATAGTTGAATGGTATATAGCAACATGCAGTTCAATGTGGATAGTGAGAGGAGTTTTTAAGCATCTTTTTTCTGTTGTTTATTTTGTTAACATACTTATTTCTAGGTGTGTTAAACTAGACATGCACAAGCTGATCAAGCTGTGTGGGTAAATGACCCTTTTCTTTGTTCTTAATCATCTAAGGTACTGATCCTAATCTCTGTTTAGGCTAGGAATATAAGGAAAATATGACAGCAGCTACTGTTTATGTGCAAGGGCRCTGAACTGACTAAGCATTCAACATTTACAGTGAKCCTMGGATGTGTGATGTTTCAAATGGATAAACATTAATGCAGCATGTGAATCCTGTTGATATAGAACATCCCTAAAAGGGCTTAGCAGCATTCGAAAACATTAGACATTTCCATGAATAAGAAAGAAAAAACTTCCAGCACTTCCGAGCATTAAAACATATAATTGTATTATTCTTGGATGACAGTTGCAGGGTTGTTTTACCTCCTTTTTGAGCCTTATGTATTTGCCAGTACTTGGACTGYATGGGCATGCTTTTCCTCATTTCCTCATGTGTAGTGTTTCATGCCCTCTATGAAAGTTAGTGGTTTTGTTTTAATAATGTGATAATATTGTGTCAAATTAAGGAAAGATACTGGACTTGCACCAGAAATGACACAGAAGTGTTTCCTTTCTTCCTAAGGCCAAAGAACCYATGTGTTCTCTCCTCTGTTCTTGAATCTAACAGTTACATTGTTTGCTTGGGAATGCAGGCAAGAGAAAAGTTCTTTCTGTTCTATTGGAAAGGTTACATCTCTTCCTCTGTTCAACTTAAAAAATAACTATGTAACATGATCAACTTCATTCTCATGTGAGCGTCTTCTGTTTAATTAATGAGGAAAGGGCTGTGTTCTTTGAGGTGGCAGGARTGGTGAATGATCTTGTTCCCTTGCACTTGTCCTGTTAACCTTTTTGACATGGACCAAATTGTTAAGATTTTATATCTTTATGTCTTTCTCAATCAGGACCTGAACTGTAGCAGATTCTCTTTGATTTTGAATTTTTGAAAAGTTTTACAAAGATATATATGTATTATTTATCACACTTTTTTCTTTCTTTTTTTCTTTAGGAGACTGCCTTCACTTTGACGTGATGTGTGAAGTTTGCTAGTTTTCTGTTTTGTTTTGAATTTACTCTGGAAGGTATGTACAAGGAAGATCTTATTCTTGTATTTTTTTTTTTTATCAGAACATGTTACTTGCAATGTGCRTAAGCCAAATGTAATAAAATAAAACCACACAGTTCTCTAATTATACTGATATTTTGTCAATAATTGGGATAGCATGGCTGTCTAAAACTCAAAATATTTTTTTATCTGTCTGTACATTCAGCATGAAGCTTTACAAGTTTTAGTTCTATCCTAAAACTTGGAATATAAGCTTCGATGTGGAGGGGGTTATTTTGCTTTATTTATTTTGATTAGTTGTGAGTTGGATTTAGTATTGCGACTTTAGGTTGTGCTTTTTTGCTGTTATGGGTTTTTTTCTGATTGTCTTTTTTGCGTTTTATAGCAAAAAGTTGTAGCTTGAAGGTATACCTCTTACTGTCTGTGCAAGACACTGTAGACTTGCCTTCATCCTTTCGTGTTAAGCTTTTTTTTCCTTGTTAGGGGATGGCGGGGGAGGAGAAATGGGATATATTAAGTTGGAATCTTAAGCAGATACTTTGCAGTCAGAGTAACAAATTGCAGCTCGTATTCCTTTTTCGGGGTATAAGTATGGCCTCTTTATTTGGAATTTTTAACTCTACTGATCATAGATGAAAAAGAGCTGCGCCATGTACTTACACATCGAATAATTTCGTACATAGTTCGTTATTTGCAAAGTACTTGAAATTCTGCCATATTTCTCTCACTGAGGGATCCTAATTTGTGCAAGTCTAATGTAGGTTCAGTTACGATATTAAGTAACTATAGAATAAGCACAGACTCCATGAGCAATCTGCATGTGCTATATGCTGTGGAGAACAGTACAGAGCTGCTATGAAGAGAGGAATTGATACGTAATGTGGAAAAGTCAAACAGATCCATCAGACTGCTGGGATTCCTCCCTGTCTGCAGGCACCTCTGCTGCTCTTACCTCGCAGCACATCAGTGACCAAAGGCTAGAGCGGTTTTTGTTTCTGCAGCCAGAGAAGGGAAGAGATTTCTTTCTTCTAGCTCTTTTGGAACTCATCTGTGCACAAATTCCAATTTGTGCAATCCAAACGTATGAATGGCTGTTAGGATGTGTGCTTATATATAAAATACATAGCAACCATTAGACCAACTCGTACAAACTRAAAAAAGAAAAAATCCACATAAGCTTTCAAGTATTAAAACTGTTGGCTCGCTCGGCCTTAAGTTAATATCCATAGCTATTTTTGAGAACAAGTGTTTTCTTCTTTATTCCATATTAAAAAACCCTGCTATTCCTTGATGAGTTTTTCATAGCTTTGCTCCTACCTACTTATAAGTTTTCTTTTGTCAAACTCCTCATTTATCAGCAAAGTAGAATAATTATCCAGAACTGATGCCCACACATGGAATATATCAGCATAGCTCTAGCAATACAATTAAGCTTCAGTAGCTCTGTTGATCTTTGGAAGGAAGCTGTTTGAAGTGTGGAGGAGGAGAAAGTGGCAAGATTTGAATTTGGCAAAGACTGCACASTGAAGGAGAGCAATGAGTCAAAGGTTGAAAACGGCAATCTCTAAAAGCACTTATGCATTTCTAAAAAATTTAATCAATAGTCTAAAGAACAGGCTGATCTGTACTAAAAAAATCATACAGCTACTTCCTCGCTGAAGACGTTGTAGGACAGTCTCCTTCATAGGTAGTTTGTAAATAATAGAAACATAGTAAATGGTTGCATGTTGGTGTGTACAGCAGAAATTATGAAGTGTAATTTAAATGAACCTGTTTTAACCAAGCAAGGTGTATCTTTTTGGCAGTCATGTTCTGTTGCAAAATAGTAGCTGATTAGTTTTTAGTTTGTTAGAGATCTTTCAGAGATAGCAAGTGCTTGGGTTTCTTGAGTTTTCTATGCTGATTACATAATATTCCTTGCTATTTTTCAACAAATTAGCTGAATTCTTAAATTGCATCCATGTAGAAATGGTMGTGGAAAAATAAAACTGAGGAAGATCTGTATCTTATTGAGGTTCACTGGCATGTGCAATTGGGTTTTGTGAGCTTACAATGGGATATTCTTTCTCCTTGAGGCGATGGGGGGAGTTCCCCAACAGCACCCAAATGTGTTTTTCTGTTTTCAGAAATATTTGACTAATTCTGAAKTTTAAGAATGCAGGCTTCTGACTATCTTTCGTGGAATTATGTTCCGCTCAGCTCATTAAACTAATTCCTACTGCAGTTTCAGAGTATCTGAATCTACCAAAATGCAGTAGTCTCAAAATATACCAAACTTACAGTATAGACTTGCCAAAAAGGTATTGCATGTTCTATCTCGCTTTGCTTGCTTTCGTGGCAATCTTTCTTCAAAGTGAATGTACTTTTGAAAAGTCTGTATTTACTTTTTAATTGTCCCTAATGTCTGTAGATCTCAGGCCAGATCAGTTAAAGGTCTRCTTTTAACAAACCTGACCATGTTTCTTGACATGTTGTTGAGTCCATTTCATATACATGAAACATTTGGTTTCACACATACCCGTGTGCACACAATTTCTCTTGTTTTAATTTTTAATTTTTATTCTTTTTTTTAGTATTGAATAGATCACAAATGGTGTGGGTTTTTATCATGAATCGAATGAGCTCCCAGAGCAATTCATCCACTCAGCGTAGGCGAATGGCTCTAGGAATTGTCATTCTTCTCCTCGTTGATGTGATATGGGTTGCCTCTTCAGAGCTCACTTCTGTAAGTATTGTTGCACACATCATAAAGAAAATAAAAGCCTATATAAGAGAGGATCCCAGGGTAATAGTACTTCAAAATAAAGTATTTTAGCATAACATTCAATGTTCTTTTCAGTATTTGGTGGGAGGATAAGGGAAAGASAGTGTCAGTCAGGTTACAGAAGTCATGACCAAGCACATTTCAGTGACAATAATAATGCACAAGCTTTTCCTAAGAAGAGGTAAATGAGTTGTAGCACTGAAAGCTAGGTAGTATGGTAGTGTTTCCATCATTTTTATTTTGGACACTATAGGACCAAAGGACTAAGAAGTCACTGGCTTAACCAATGTAATTGCAGACAAGTTTATATTGTAAATACATTAGTTTGTGTATGTGCCCTCTTAAAACTGATCTTGTATTTACTTCAGGCCGAGGAGCTAAGTCCCTCTTTTTCTTTTTGGYTATGGCTACTGTAATATTTGTTACAAATGCAGATTTTTATTTATAAAATATTTGTATGTAAATGTACATTCAGTTCKCTTTTAGTTCTACAGCAAATGTATTTGTTGCCTCTTCAAATAGAAGTAAACACAGTTTTCTTCTAGTGGCAGAATATCTTATAAAGTGGGTTCAATGCCTTCTTGTTGATGTTGAAGATGGTTTGGGAGAGGGCACCGGCAGAATAGGTGGGGCCATTTGCGTCTCTTGGTCATATGTGCCAGTATTGTGACATTCTGATTTTTAGGAACCAGGCTCTTCTAGACTGTATGAATTAAAACTGTTTGTGTATTCTCACCTAATTTGTGGGTAATTTTGCGTACTGTAATTATTTTCTTTCCACAGTACGTTTTTACAAAGTACAACAAACCTTTTTTCAGTACTTTTGCAAAAACATCCATGTTTGTTCTTTATCTCTTGGGATTTATTGTTTGGAAACCATGGAGGCAACAGTGCACGCGTGGGTTTCGTGGAAGGCATGCAGCTTTTGTAAGTATTTTAACKTCATAAATGTTGTGATCTTTGTGGAAGTGTTTATGCCATAATATAGAATAATGTAGGAGGGGGATAGACAGATGAACTTTGGATACTTGTGAAGTAATAAAAGCTGAATCATGGCCAAAGCAAAGATAGTGATTGTGGTATTAGAAAAATGAAAAAGCACTATGAAATATAGCAGGAATCATAAGAAATGCACTATTGGGCCAGGCCTCTAGACCTGTGTTCTTATCTCCTGCAACTGTCCAAGAATAGATGATTCTTTTTGAGAAGAGCTTCAGAGCCTTAACTCAGAACTGCTGCCTGTGCTGTGTGTTCTCTTATTTCAGCAACACCTGTAAGCAATGCAGTCAGTATGCTCTGTAGTACTTAGGTAGTTGGTGAAGATTTTCTCTCAGGAAGARCTATACATTGTGTGCTAAAAGGTTTTGAGGGTTTTATTTATATATTTTAAGTCCTATTTGAGTTARAGTGGTAGATAAGCACTTTCGTCATTCGTATTGTGTTTCTGACRGACATCATGCATGTGAGTGACTTCATATTGTGCATCCTAGGCTTAGGCATATCTTATGCTGGTGCCTAGAGTTATTGGCATGTCACAGAAAGAGATGCATTTTCCAAGCAAATTAAAGATGCCTGGAAGAGTACTTGTTCTGTGCCAGTTATTTGGAATGCTAAACAGCAGGACTCAGGAAATGGAAAGACATTTAGTTTGATACTAATCTCCGTTAAAATAGACCGGAAAAATGATCCAAGAACATGCTGGTAATAAATATGTCTTTAGAAATAGCATATGTGAAAGGAACTGACTATGCTTCTTTTGTATGGCATGTTTTATTAATAATGATAGTTGCAGGTGTAACATGCTTAAAATCTTATAATAATAAACTTATATATAATGTCTTATAACATTGCAGTTGCAGCACACAACTTTCTGTATTAAAAACAATCTTTTACAAAATGCAATACGCTATTTAGAGTTTGACACCTCAAAATAGTTTTCACTTGGTCAGTCTTTAATATGCAATGCTTGTGGGTAGCATAGCCCATGTGTTAGGTTCAACGTCCTTACTGATTTTAGATAATATGGATAACGTTGAAATAATTGGCAGTAATGACAAACAGTAGCAAAAGGAAATGCTTAACGGATGGTGAATTATACAGAGCATGTAAAGTGTTCAACTCAATTAAAGTAGGGCCATGTAAACAAAATACATGCAGATAAAACCATCAGCAAGCCAGGAGGGCTCCATCTGAGCAGAGGGGTAGCTTGTGCCTGGAGCAGGGATAGGGGTTGTCCTGCCCAGCCGAACCCAGCACGGTGCTGTCACATGGGTAACGGGATCCTCTGTGTTAACTGGGCAGCAGTGAGTCAGGCTGCTGCATCTGTCATGGGCATGTGTGGCATTTGGGGGATTCCAGTATGAGTTTTTCCTCTTTTTAATAATGCTGTATTTTTTCTAATAAGTGATAGGAAATGGCCAATAACTTTGTCAGCATAGTTTGAAGGAACAGTATGAGTGAGGACTCTTGTTTGCAATTTGAAATAAGGCAGGAATTTTCTTTCTTAAAGAATACGTTTAGATATTCAACTTTATAATTAATGTATATGCTTTTAGGTGTTTTGTCAACCTGAAACAAAGATGTTTATATCTTTTGTGTTATTTCAATAATGATCACCTGCGTAAGTTCTTGTATATTAGTTTCAATACCTTTAAACTTATTTAAAAGCTTTCCTGCCAACATAGCAGAACAGCAAGCTGCAGATCAAAGAACAGGGGAAYGTATTCTACGTGAGCTCACCCGGATTTAAGCCTTCTTAAAATGAAGGCAGCGTTCCAGGCTTTCATGAAAAGGACACTTGCCTCATTTGAATGAACAATTGAGAGTGCTGTTGTAATATGTGCACAAAAGTGTTGTAATTTTTAAGGCTGCACTTTTCAGGTTCTGGCATTCTAACATACACTGATATGTGGTTAGGCAGTTGAGCCACTGGTGTTCTCCAAGAGGGACAAGGAGTTACTAAACTGAAGTTTTTTTTTTTAAGAAGCTGATAATAACTCTATTCCGTCTTGATACATGGTTACATTTAATGGTTTTGTTATTAGTTTGCAGATGCTGAAGGATATTTTGCTGCGTGTGCAACAGATAACACTGTGAATAGTTCTCTGGTAAGTTCCATAATTTGCAAACGTTAATGCTCTGAAGTAATAGAACATCATTGTCCTATTTTCTTGTTTTTTTTTTTTAAAAAATCTTTTTCAGCAAATGGAATTAGTTTAACTTTGCTTTCAACACAGTGAAAATAAGTAACTTAATGTTAATAAAAAAAAATGTTGAGAATAATGGCACTACTGCTCATGAGAAATAAGATTTTCAGCTCAATAAAATATTTGCTTGAGTTGTTCCCTCATAGCTTGTGAAAGAAATATTTATGGCACACAAAGGAAGCCTTTGCATGTTCCGCTCASTAGCTGCCCAAGCAGTGTGTGGTGAGCTAGTGGCAAAGCCAAGCGTCCCTCTAGACTGAGGCGTACAACAGCACCATTCAGTTAGCTGAGCATCTTGCACACTGGGATCCTCATTGCTGTTTGAATGAGAAATGAGCTGCCTTTCTCCTGCCAGTGCACGGGGAGGGGTTTCACTTGACTGAATCAAGTATCAGTGCTGGCGTTCTGCCGATGATAAACTGGGGTGCCGCGTTGCAGCTTTGCAGTGTTTTTCATCGTCCATAAATTATGGCTTGCTATGCCTCTTGGTCAGACTGCTGCTTAATCTGCATACCTGAATGAGAGGCTACACTCAGAAGTCTTCTGGTTTCTAATAAGATTGCAGCTAAGAGAACTCTTTCTTTTAATTTAAATAAGCAATTTAATACTTGTTTTATTGGAAGTATTTGCAGTTTAATACTTGTTTTATTGGAAGTATTTAAACAATTAAAACATCTGCTAAGCGTGTTGGAGTTCCTTTCCCAAAGTTTGTGTGACTTTAGCTATAGTCCATCAGCTTCTTAGGATCACAAGAAGAAAATAAGTGTGGAATGATTCTTTTTATATCTGTATATACAAACATACATACTCTGTATTTTATGTTTCTAATTTAGTATTTGAACAAAAGCTATAGATCTACTGAAACTTCTGTGATATTTTTAAAAATTTTTCATTTTCATTCAAGTTTTGAATTTTCAGGGGGTGAATTTTGTGTTCATGAACATATGCACACAAGCACCCAGTTAAATATCACTGAATGCTGCCTTTTTATTTAACRTAAAATGTAGGTAATGTACAAGAAGGCTATCAAGTGTGTCAAATTAAAATTCAGTTGTGGTAATGTTTCACCAAGCTTTTCTCTTGTATTTAGTTTTCTAACATGCTAAATTAATTCTTCTGCTTATAATTCAAATATCCTACTTAACTGTATTTTACTTATACTGATTCATTTCAGAGTGAACCTTTATATGTTCCTGTAAAGTTTCATGATTTGCCAACTGAAAAAAATGGCAGTAATAATAGTGATGCAGAGAAAAGTGAGTAAAGATTTTTGGAATGCTGAAATGCCAGTTTTTTGGTGAAAGGGTTTTCCTGTGTGTTGGTGTAGCCTCTATCATGTTGCAAGTGTCTGTCTGTCTGTCTGTCTGTCTGTCTGTCTCTCTCTCTCTCTCTCTCTCTCTCTCTCTCTCTCTCTCTCTCTCTTTTCTCCCCTTACTTTATATCTTTTATTACAAGCATTGCAGTTGTGTATATTTACTTTCAGGTAGAGGAAACATAGGCCTCTTGTTCAGTTTACCTTTCTTGGTCACTACAGATCCAGCCTATGTTTATCTCAAGGGACCAACTGGGTTCAGTACTTGTGATTCTTTCCTTCTGGGCTTGTATGACCAGCAGCAGTGAGTCAGCCTCTGGAAAAGCAAACTATTGTCCCTTTTAGAGCAGGAGCAAAGCAGTCAAAGTAAGAATTTTAACAGTCTATGTGCATTCCATTTTTATTTAAGCTTCCCTATCTTGTGATAGTAGCTGAAACAGGCCTAACTGTCCTGAGTGACTAATGAAACATTGGCTGTCCAAAAGATTCATTATATTATATTCTGAAAAAAAAAAAAGTCCCTGCTTATGAACGGGAAAGTCTCTGTTTATTTTAATTTCTAGGTGACAGCTTACCTGATCAGAACCATTTTAATAGACTCTGTTATCCCCCTTTGCTAACACGCACCGAACACCTAAGGGTTTTTTGAGCTAGAACCCTTCCTCTTTCCCTTTTAGAAAATGAAGTATTATTTCATTTTAAATTAGGCTACTATTTGCAAGTGGCATGCAGCTCTTTCTTCACACAGGATACTAATAACACTGCAATACTCTCATAAATAAAGTCAGCAGCAGTTCAGTCCTGGTGCGCAGAGTAGTTATTCACAGAGGTTGGATTGCGAATGAGGAAGTGACTTCACAGCCTCTGCAAAGCTTTGAGGTCTGTTGGGCACCCTGATCCTCTCAATGAAATGCTGTCSTTGCAGTTAGCTACAGCTGTGTGCAGCTTCTGGGTGCATATCTTAAATGCAAATGTTATCCATACAGATTAATTCTTGCTCAAAAGTTGGTTGTTACCTTGCAGCAATGATTTTATTTTTCCTCCAGGGAGGTGGGAGGGATGATACTTTTCAGTGAGGCTTTTATGTATGGGCAACAGTACTGATTTAAAATAGTAATTGTACTTTGTCCTGTTARCAGTCTATAAAATAGCAAAACACTGCCTTCGTAAATAAAAATAAGTCTTTAATTTGTATAAAAGCTTGCTATGGTTTATGCAGTAATGTCATCAATGTAGTATTAAAATAATTTTATTTTTGTGTTATTTTGACTTTAAAAGTTTAATGATCATGTGCAACTGTTTTTTTTTTTTTTTTTTTAAGCTCCTAAAAAGCCTCGTGTAAGATTCAGTAACATTATGGAGATTCGACAACTCCCAGCAAGCCATGCACTGGAAGCAAAGCTGTCTCGCATGTCATATCCCACCGTTAAGGAGCAGGAATCAATATTAAAAACTGTAGGGAAACTAACTGCAGCTCAAGTAGCAAAAATCAGCTTTTTCTTTTGTTTTGTGGTATGTGCTCTTTTCCTTCAAAAAACTAAATTTAAATGTATATCAATAAGGAAAATTCTCATCTGTGCAGTATTGAGATGCCTTGTGTTCATTATGCCTCAGTTTGTAAACATTCTATGAACTAAATCCAGAAATGAAATGTAAAACAAAAAGATCCTGTGTGCACAAGCTAACTATAAAGTCAGTTGTAAGCTGTGTTGTGCTGTCCATTGTAGGTATGTTTGCAGCAGGTATGTAGCAAGGTCTAAGGTTACATGAATTATTTTACTGTACTTAAATGTCACTGTGAATCCCTTCTGTGGCCATCATATAAAGAGTGACACCTCATGCCTCACTGTCACTGTACCCTTAAATGCTGTGAAGTGACAGCAGTTACTGTCCTTTAGCTCCAATGAGGGCTGCATGATGTAGGAATTTTTTGGCTGTTTGTTTCTAGAATCATGATTTTAGGTTCACAACCCATGCTACTAGTACCCTTCTGTTACTGGTGTGTATGTGTATTTCTTGGGCAACATAATCCTGCTTTAAACTGCAGAGTGATAGCTTTCCTGGGGCTGTATCAAAGATCTTCATAATGAGATCTTCATCAAAATAATGTTTAAATGGTTGCTGTTTCTTTAGTTTATGAAGGAGTTTACAGGCATGAATCTTTTCAAARTATCTTGGAGATATATCATGTTTTTAGAGTGGAAAGCAGTGCAGGTTAAAGTACTCCTTTTATTAAGAAGGAAAAGCAAGAAACTCATTAGATTGATTAATGTCTCATGCTTCTCTAGAAATTTCTTTACAACCCCAGTGGAATAATCATCTCAAAGCACTTCCAGAACAAGTTAAATGTTTAGTTGCTGCTGAATAGCTATTATAATTCAAAGTCAAATCATTCAGATGAAATTATTTAATTAAGTTTCAGTTCTGAAGTTTGTTATTTCATTGCCATGATCTGCTTATATTTTTGAAGAAACTGTTTCTTCTTTAAATAGCTTTTTAAAGCACTGACAAACATCCATTGTATTGCTATCCATATGTTCACTGAATTATTTATCTTTTTCTCCAGTGGTTCTTGGCAAATTTTTCTTACCAAGAAGCTCTATCGGATACACAGGTTGCCATAGTTAATATCTTGTCTTCAACCTCTGGTGAGTTTTATTTACACCATAAGATGTACATTATGATATGAGGTTGTTTATAGCATAAGAGCATTTGGCTTACGTTGGACTTGTGTGTCTTACCTGTGCTCCAGGGGAAGGCAATGCTTAAAACCATTGAATATGTGTATTTAAAAATTGCACTATTATTGGGCTGTTATCATGATGCCATCCTCTTTGCTACTCAGATTTATTTGTTTTGCTATAGCTTTGTGGTTATGTCTGTATAGTAAAGAGCTGTATGTGGAGTGTAATAGGCCTGAAGTAAAGATGATATCTCCACCTTCCCCATCCCTGATCCTCAGTAAAAATTTTCTTGCTATTTATTTGGAAATGTAAGCTTGTGTTTTTTGTGAAGAGCAACATCAGTGCAGTTTACACTGAACAAAGCTTGGTTGTATAAACACTTCTTATTTTCTATTGCAGGACTTTTTACTTTAATCCTTGCTGCAGTGTTTCCCAGTAACAGTGGGGATAGGTTCACCCTCTCCAAATTGTTAGCTGTTGTTTTAAGGTAAGAATATGGAATGGAACATGTGATTAAAAATCTTATTATTGCAGTGAGGGAGCAAATATACCTACAATATTTGTGACAGTGTATGGKATGCGTCAGTCTTGTTTGTTCCTTTTTGTGGGCGCGTGTTTTTTYGTTGTTTGTGAATCAAGTATTTAAGACAAGTTGAACAAATGCATGAACAAGTCTTTTAAAATACTCCATATAGGAAACGATTGCCCAATCTCATGCTCCTATTGTAAATTAAAATAATGAAATTTCTATAGGAAATTCTTGTGCTTGTTGTCTAATGATGGTGGGTGTTTTTGCACAGATGGGAAGAAAGAGGTTGACACTTGATATCTTGTCAGCCTGTTTCGTTAAATACATGAGGCATTGTTCAGTGAAGTCAGTAAGTTTACCGTAAGTTTTGAATTAGATATTAAAAAGAGAAAATTCCTTTTGGCTTTATCAGAAGTGTGTTGGGTTAATGAAAAATATCTAAAGTTTTAGTACTTTTGTGGGGTTTTCCCCTGTGTTTTTACTTTCATCTTTGTGAAAAAAAAATAGATTGACTTAAGTAGCATTTTGCATTTCTTCTTTTCTTGCTAGCATTGGTGGTGTAGTACTTGTTAACCTTTCTGGATCTGAGAGATCTTCTGGAAGAGATACAATAGGTATTTTGTTTGTTTGTTTTTTACCCTGAAAAATGCAGTGGTGGATGCCACTGTAAACACTTGACAATACTTAGAAGATTATATAGACAGATACATACTTGCATTTTGGTCTCATAGCTCCTGAAACTAGGCATTTATGATGATGTATTTTTCTGGATATAACTTATGAGACTTTTTAGGTATTCAAGCTCTCTGCCTTTTTAAGCATTTTTCCTGTAGTAATGGATTCAGTAATAAACAATTCTGAAACTGTCATATAGAGATTTATTATGTTTAAAATAATGTGAAATGTATAACATTTGACACATCTAAAGTCTGTATTTCTCATCTTTACAGGTTCCCTTTGGTCCCTTATAGGAGCAATGCTGTATGCTGTGTACATAGTAATGATAAAAAGGAAAGTAGACAGAGAAGATAAGCTTGATATACCAATGTTCTTTGGTAAGACTAATAATGCTAATGAAGAAAGCTTTAATTCAGCATGTGATTGAACTGTTTTCAGGCACTTGCCTATATACTAAGTGTCTGAGGGCCCAGAAAAGGCATGGAAGTAGAGAATACCCAGTTCTTTCTATCATTTTCCGTGCTTTAGAGACTGATTGTATGGATTATTTTTTGTTTACAACCTTGATGACAAAAGGTAACATTATCCATCACAGTGTAGGCACTTCTCCTGGATCCAAGGATCTTGTGAATATCAAAACTGTAAATACCTGACCAAAGTGTTTCTTGGCAGTTTCTGGTAAAGTTTCTTAATTTCTTTCCTCTAAAACACCAATAAGTGGTAACAAAATAATATAAAAATATGCGCGTTGTCAAAATAGCGTTTTTTAGTAAAAACCTATAGTTTTGAAGAAACTCAAAGGTCTTTTTTTTGTGATTTACCCGTTGTTTTTGCATTCAGGTTTTGTAGGGCTGTTTAACCTGTTGCTGCTATGGCCAGGATTTTTCCTGCTTCACTATACTGGGTTTGAAGCATTTGAGTTTCCCAACAAACTCATATGGATGTGCATTGTCATTAATGGCCTTATTGGAACAGTTCTGTCAGAGTTCCTCTGGTTGTGGTGCGTGAAATTTACTTTGCCTATATATCCCATACATTGTCTTACTTGTTTTTCAGATGTTAAGATGTCAAAATATCTAGCTAGTTTTGCAGTCTAGCTGTCTGTAAGYACATTTTGAGTTAGAGAGTGTTACCCAACATGTCAATGTATTGTGTAAGGTAATTTTAAAGAGCAGATGATGTGGCCTTACCAAAAATACTTATTTTCTTATGCAGAGTCATTTCTGGACGTAAGTTTTCTTTTGTTTTTTTAATGGACCAGACTATGGCCAGCCAGACTTAATTGCTGTAAGCTGACGTTAAATTATTTCAAACTAAAGACTAAAAACAAAATGAAGGTTATGCTAAGYGAGGTCACTACGAAGTCGTGAGTTCTCAGTTGTCTTGAAAGGTGTACAAAAAAATTAAAGCTCACTTGAAATTTTTGATTGCTGAAACATATTCTGCGGTTTGATGCATTACTCTAGCTGCCTTTTAATCTTTGAATTAAGACTATTACTACTTTTTTTCTCTCTGCAGGGGCTGCTTTCTTACCTCATCACTGATAGGCACACTTGCTCTAAGCCTTACGATACCTCTGTCCATCATCGCTGACATGTGCATGCAGAAGGTAACATACTAAACTTAAATTAAAAAGGTAACATACTAAGCTTAATTAAAATGCTAGGGCAGGTGTTTCTTATAATTCAATGACAATGATCATAATATATACAATGAAGTGTATTTTGCCTTCAGTGCTACTTGTTAGTAATTGAACTGCACTGGAATTCACCCTCTCTTAGTATTCATAGGTATGATAGCTTTTGAGCGGTACTTCAGATACATTTGGTTGAGATGCAGCTTGAAGGAAAAGTAAAATTAATTTCAATAGTTTTACAGGTGTCAATAGAGTCGCAAGGAAAGGATGCAGGAAATTTTAGAGTATAGGGAGTAATACTTATCTGAGCCAGATAAGTATTTTCTGGGCTGAAAAGGGTACACTTCTGGAAACTTTGAATGGAGAGTGCTGGCCTTGCTCTGCCAATTGCTGCTTGTTTGCACTGCTTTGGTGGTGTTCTGAGTCATCTTGCAAATACAGGTTTGCTTGGAGTGTAAGCTCTGTGCAAATAGAAATGCAAAAAATATAGGAAAAAATAGGAAAATATTAGAAGACTGTATATATTCATAAAATTGGTAATTATGGAGTAGTAACAACTTATTAACCTAATAAATCAATAAAGTTATCTGTAATAATTGACAAAATTCTGAAGCTTATGAACCRATTTGTAACCACTGATTAAATATCTCGTTTGGCAATTTCTGTATTGATTAACTTCTATTAGAAATCAGTGAGTCTTGCAGCTGTAGTTTGCTAGATTTGTGAGAATGAAACATCAAGTCTTCAACTCTGGATCTTTTTCTTCCACAAGAGGGAGCCTTGCTTGTGGTTAATTGTGCTGTTAGCTTTAAACAAAATTTAAGTTTGCAGTAAACTGCATCTCAAACTTACAAATCATTTTTATAATAATGAATAATTATTCCAAATATACAGTATACYGTTACTTTTCTGTTACTGAACGAACAATGATTTTCTCTTAATTCCAGGTGCAATTTTCCTGGCTATTTTTTGCAGGGGCAATCCCTGTGTTCTTTTCTTTTTTCATTGCAACTCTCTTGTGTCATTATAACAACTGGGATCCAGTGATGGTGGGAATCAGAAGAATTTTTGCCTTTATCTGTAGAAAACATCGCATTCAGAGGTAGGGCAGTCTCAAAGTATAAGCCCATCTCTTCTTTTTTTCATTGCCTTTCTGAACTCTTAAAAAAACAGTAAAAAACAACAATACTCCTGCCATATTTGTTTCTCTATTACTGTTATTGCTTTGTAGCTTTCAATTATTATTGCTGTGTGGTTTAACAAAAATCTATTTCTTCTAAGAATGCCAGAAGAAAGTGAGCAGTGTGAAAGTCTCATTCCTATGCATAATGTATCTCAAGATGGAGAAGGTTGCTCATAGGCAAAAGGTATGCTGAACAAAACTCAGACAATGTGATGAAAGGTGAGCAGTAGGTTTTATGGCAGTGTATACTATACATTTCGACAGAGCCTACAGTTCACTCTTTTTCTGAATGGATTGGTAGACTTTTGAATAGTATTTTCATAATTATTTAAATTATGACTTCATACAAAGCATTCCTCATGCTGTTTTTTCTTTTTAGTTGAGTTGATGGTTTTAAAATGTAAAGAAGGTTTTTAACAAGATTTAAATAATATTATTATTTTGGAGACAAGACCTTTTGGAGAGGAGTAGGATTTTTTTCTGTGGTTGGTGATTTGCTTTATTGTTTTGCTTTTGTTGGATAGGGGTAGAGAGATTTCTCTTTATGTGATGTAAAGAGAGCCTCTGTACCTTGCATAAGTTCCAGCRAAACTTATATTTGCAATAAACTTCATTTTTCTTCCCAGTACTGTGATTTTTTTTGAATAAGCTTTACTTTTCCCTCCCTCATCACCCCCAAGTAATATCTCTAATGGGAAAGGAGGGAAGGTTTTCCCTTTAGTTCAGTACATTACAACAGCTCTTATMGTTCAGAAAAGCCAGGCTGTTGCAGAAGAGGCAAAGAATATCTTGTGATGTGTGGTGGGTCTGCAGGACATGTGCTGTAATCCTTTCACTCTGTTCTGATGCCCCTGAGGCTGCAGTTCAAGGTCTTGCTCTTCGTAGAAAGTATGGGCCATTTGAGGAAATTTGGAGATCAATGGTCTCCATCACTATAGGCCTTGAAAACAGGGTTTGTCAAGGAGGAGTCCTCGTGTTTGTGAGTGTCAGACCAAAAATTAATGTCTAAATTCTATTAGACATTAGGGAAGATAGTTCCTAAGATAAGGACAGGGAAACTAGAGGAGACTACTTGGAGTGTTGGCAAAATTTCTTTTTCTGAGAGGAGGTTGCACAAACCTCTAAAAAGGAATTTTGTAGGTAATTTGTTAATGCTGTCTTGGAGCATGGAGATGGATTTAGTTCAAGTCCCTTTCTGAATTTTCAAGAGTTACCTGATCAGAAGAAGGTTTTTATTTTCTAAGGTTGCCCACATCCAATAAGGAAATTAAAAATATCCCTCTACATTTGTAAATAACTGAAAAAATAAATAGCAATAGCCTTTTCTTTAGTATTGTAGCACTGGTAATTCTTWTTTTTTTTCTTTTTTCTTCCTTTAGTTTAAAAATGGAATGATGCCCAGCGAAGAGACAATCTTCTGGAAAGTCCCTAAGGAATSATGTTTCAGTGCCTATTTTGAATTTGTAGTAAAAATAAGAAGTTTCAGTTCTTTTGAAACTCTAAACTTTTCCTCTTTCTGCTTTCATCTGGTTTTATAAAGAGACAACTTTACTACATGCATATTGCTATAGGGAGTCTTAGTCCATCTAAGCAACCAACCTGCCTTACAACACTGAGCTGGTGAAGTTACTTGACAAAATCAAAAAATGAATGCTGTTAGATGATTTTTCTTTCTTTTTTTTTTTTTTTTAAACTCACAATTTTGTTAAATGCTGGAATATATTTTTTTTAAAAAATACTTTCAAATGAGTTATGTAAATAAGTTTGCAGGTCATCATTTCTTACAGGCTTTCAGGTGAAAAGCGAAATAGATTCGTTACCTGTAGTAGGTACAAATTAACTTTTTTATGTTGTATAAAATCTATTTGCATATTAATAGAAGAAAATAGAAAAGTAATTTATTAAGTGCATTCCTGTAATTATGCAGGCAGGATCTTTGTACGGTTCTGGAACACTACAAATATATATATYGTCTTACTCCATTTTGAGAAGCTTTGTAATTGCAATGGGTGCCCATGTTTAAAAATCTCTTATTACCTAGCAATCTGGAGTGTTTAAAACTTCTAAATACAGTAAATCTGGTGTAGATTCATAAAATCAACACTTATTTTAAATAGACTGGTTATGTTAAACCATCATTAGTCGAAATGATTGATTATGGAAAGCTAGGTTAAAAAAATCTTTCAGCAGTTAATTTGATCTTATGTTTTCAATTCACTACAATAGTGTACAATTGGCCAATAATAATCTGCCAAAAATATAAAAGTTAAAGATGTTTATTTTTTCAACTGTATTTAATAAATTTATTCTAAATCTTATATTTTTTATCTTTTATGTTTTTTTTACTGCAGTACTTCTATTAGAGTCTGAAAAGCTGTGAATAATTATATTAAAAATATTTTTGATTAGTCAATATCATTTTCCAGGTTCTGGCCTATAAGGCACTGCTTAAAAAAATAATTTTGAATTTGATGAATTTGATCTTTATAACAGCAGTATGTTTGGTGATACAACTGCTGGTCTAGAGGGAATGCAGGAAAGCAGCTTATCCGTCTGTATGTTTAGAAGGATTGATTATGCAATATAGAATTTAAAGGCAAARTTCTATAGATGGAGAAAAGGAATGATGGTTGATTATGGAGAGAAAAGAATGATTCTGCTTAGAGAGAAATACCTTATCTTCATAATTTTTTCCCTACCATTCTTAATGTTGTATTATGTTACAAATTTCAGTATTTCTGTTGTTCAAAATGTCTGAAATAAGTAGGAGGCTTTAAGGTAAGAGAGATAGTAAGTCCCTCTTTGAAAACCTGAAATGGGGATTAAAAAAAAGTTATCTTTTTTTTTTAAGACTTAAAATCTCTTAATTCCTTGAAACTACAAACAAAGCATTTTAAATTAGTATGTAGAGCATTTTATATTAACCTCAGTGGAACTTGTAGTTTTCTCCTGGTAGAAGGAGTTTCTACTATTATTTTTTTTCTAAATTCTGACAAATTGGAGGTTGTTGGCTTTTTCCTTCTTTTGTCTGTGTGTTGTGAAGAAATGCTATTAAGGGATAATGGCGAGTGTTCATGTCCCTTTTTGCAGTTATATTTGAATGAGATCTGTCCTGAATATACAATACTAGGCTTTAATAAGCAAATTTGAATGGGTTCACTTACAGCAACCAACCTGTCAGAGCTTTCAGTTTGCTTTCAGACAGGCAATTGCAGTATTTTTAGGGCAATGTCACCATGCTGTTTTTTGCAGCTGGTCATGCTGATCACTGGAATCATAACTTTGGAGCTATAACATAAGGAAGTTGCTATCTGTATTTTTTCCCTATGTCCATGTTAAAAGTTTCCCTATGTCCAAGTTAAAAGAAATTATCTTAATCTCTATGTATSTTTAGTGGCATTGTTGCTTCAGAGTTTTACAAACAAAGTATTAGAGAATATTCTTCTGTCTCTCACTACACGAATGTTGAATCATTTTAGAGTTCTAGYTGAACTGGAAAAGTTAAGGCCTGCCCACTCTATTTTGTTTGTCTTTTTGGTTAAAAAAAAATGAAATCTTTTTGGCAGGAAGAGATTTCTGGCTGTCCTTTTGCACCTAATTGCAGTGCTTTATAGAAAGAAAAATGTATAAATTACCCTTTCTGAAAGGCCCTAGATTTTTAAACAGCGGTGCCCCTGTGGTTACGAGAAATGTGTTATAATTTTAATTACTGAAGTTAAGACGTGTAACGTTGTTCCTGCATTTAATAGAATGTGATGAGATTTTTCTATAAAATCTTGTGATTTTTAGTACACTAATATTTTATAAATATATTGTCTTATTTGAAATGCAATTTGTGTAGCTCTCTCATGGGTGCTTGATAGATGCACAAGAGATTTTAGCTTTGATTCTCAGGTACTGCTGATACAGTGGTGTGGTTTTGTTTTTGCTCTTAATTTTATTTTTCTTTCTCCCCCATCCCCTCCCCATCCCAAATTACAACTGGAATGTGAAGGAGCTCTCCGATGTTAAAGCTTTTGTTACCCCTCTGCTCGCCTGCCCTGGCACTGCTCTTGTTTCACGTTGGGAATGTCTCAATTCTGGCTTCATTTTTGGAGGAAGTGCATATACTTTAAAAATAAGTTCAATGAATTTCTGCAATCCTATAAAGCAATTTTTGTGTGTGTTTTGTTGGTTGTTTTTTGGCTTTTTTTTTCCTGTGTTTGAGTAGTCAGTTTGTTTTCTTTTGCCCCAGGTTTTGGAGTTGTTTATTCTTTATGTGTGGAGGAAATGATAGTAATTTGCCAAAAGCCACCTAGCAAACCCAAGCTTTTGGGGTACAGCTGCATCTCTCATAGCTCAGTGTACTGTGTTCTGCAGTCCAGCATTGCCGGAACCAAGGATTTGGGTGGTTTTTCTGGCCTTCTACTGCTAGCATTTGCTCATGGCAAAAGTGTGTTGATCAGCAGGAGCTGCCGTGGGCTTCGTACCGCTTCAGCGAGGGACACAAGTACCTGTGGTTCCCTGTGAGGCTGCATGTACTGAAATCAGGTGTGTCAAGGAAACCTGGCTGAAATCAGGTGGCACTGGGATTCCTCACGTAACAAATTGTGGTGCTGCACGTGATGCTTGACCCCATATGCTGCTGTATGCATCACATACCTTCATGTAACATATAGCAGCAGCGAAGCCTGTGAATCACTCCTCTTGGTGTGTGCTGTGGCGATAGGGCATGCTGCTTTGTTGGGCCTTGTGGCTATAGGTACTGCTCTTCTATTGGCTTTTAAATGATGTGGTAAAATGATTTCTTCAATTCTTGACTTCCTCTGTCTTCATCCTCAAAGTCTGCTCCCTACTAAAAGGATTTTATCTTGGGGAAATGAAGTTACTGAACTTGCAGCCATGAGGAGGGGGAAAAAGGAGTTAAATTCAGATATTCAGTGAGCTCGTGGACAGTCTCCAATTTGACGTGGTGCTGAGTGCTCCAAAAGGCAGAGTGCTCGTGTGTTAATAAAGTGATAAGAAATAGCATGCTCAAAAATCAAGGCACAAACTAATATTAATATCACAGCATCAACTGATAAGGCTAACTACAGGATGGTACKTTAATCCATTTTCTTTATTCTTTAGAAGTTCTTTAGGTAATTACCCTTTCTGTTACRACTGTACGTCATAACATCTGAAGAGTCTGAAACTTAATAGCTAAAAGTGCATTTAAATGTTGATGGCTCTTAGTTTGTTGTGCATGATTTTTCCTTTTTAATCCAGGATTGCATTAACACGACTTTGTTTTACATAGTTATCTCATGGCATGCCTTCTCAGGGAATGTGGATGATACTATGCGATGTATGAGTCGATAACTAATTTGTGATTCTTTTTTTAAAACCAAGTTAAAACCATTTTCAGCTTTCACTCRAGCATCACATGAACTACATGTTGAATTTCCCTTGATTTACTTGGTGAATCATGATGAGAGTATTAGAGCATTTMAAGGTGGCAATAAAATACATTTTGCCCAATACTTCATTACTTTTCAGACAACGCTTTATTCACAATTGAKGTTGCAATTTGTGCATTTTTCCCTCTTTCCTGTACCATGCACCATATAAATTCATAGTTGCACTGCAGATTTCAAAGCTGCGCATATGTCATGACATTAACTTTCATGGTTAGACAATGCTGTAGTAAAATATAATCTAATCCTGGGGTAGAGTGGCAGTATAAATCTGCTAGCATAAATATATACATCTATCATTAATTTTTTTATGAAGTCTATTAACTTTGTGGGTKTTTGTTTGTTTTTCCAGTAAAGTTACTTTGGCTAGAGTAGGATTTGATCYAAGGCCCACCAGAGTCATCAACAGCATTAATAAAATAGAAATATTGAGATGAAACTCAGCAGTCAGGTTGATCTCTAAGACTTTATAGTATTCCATCTGCACAATAGAAATACTGTACGATAAGTTTGGAGTGATGTAAACTTCTTTATATAAATGTAGGGATCAAACACTATAAAGTGTATTAAGCTGTACCTGGCCACAAAAGGTTATTTCCCTCTAGCCAGCATGCGGCTTGGTTATTTCAATGGTGAATTTGTCTTACTATCTAACTCCTTCAAAAGCAGCAATTATGGGAGATGTTGATGACTTGACTTGCTTGTAATATTTCTAGGGGAAATAGTAGTGACAACAGTGCAAGGATTAGAGACTTGAGGATGAGGTTCCTGTTCACAATTTCTTATTTGACATTTCCACTTGCTTTCATTTAGCCAAAAGGCAGCAGAGCGTTTCCTCTCCAGTTAAAGCTGTGGTGATTGTGTTCTGACCATCTGATTCAGAGCTGTTACAAATCTGGCTTTAAAAAATAGTCTATGGCATCACTGTCTGTTAAAAACTACAGGTGTGAAGCTCCACCTGACCTTGGGTAGAGTTAGAACAGGTCTGAACAYGGCACAGAACCACATTGTGGTGCTGAGCGCAGTAAGTGATCGGCCCTGTTGTGAAACACCCACATTGTTTAGTTTTGTCTTTTCCTCTTCTTTAAAAGCAYCTTTCCTCTTCTAAAAACTATGTAAAAAGCAGCTAGAACCTCCTTTTTTTTTTTCCTTTTTTCTTTTTTTCCTCTTCCACGCTCCCTTTAGCTATGGGAACAGCAAGGGTCCAGACAGTCTCCCTCTTCTATGGGACAAGAGGGGGAGGAAAAGAAGGTTATAGGATTCTTAATGGAAATGAAGAATCTTMTTGGATAGCATTATGGGATCAGCTATAAAATTATAGGAGTAATTCTTATAGCACAACTACATGTAGGAAATGCTTGCTTTTAACTTTGCAATAATTATATACTGGCTTGATCTSTCTGTAGTTGATCTTGATTTAATACAGAATGTAGGTATTTTAAATGTCACCATTTCATATTAAAAGTGAATCAGTCTCTAAAAAATTAAGGGAAGATTTTTATTTATAGAAATAATGTACATGCTAAGTGGTTTATTTGTATTTTTGGCTCTTTTTGTGAAGTCTTCAAGTCCATACAATCCAGTTACAAATAAATGCTGTTCCTATTCATTGAAAATCATGAGAGACCACTTAGATAAAGCTCTATTGAAAGCTTAGCCACTTGTTCAAATTGACATTATCTGAGTGGAATTAAGGGAGTGTTTGGAATATGCAATACGGACATTGGTCCTGTGCAGCTGTTGTCATGTAATGGTTTTAAAATTTGTTTTAAATGGGTCCTCAAGTTCTTTGGGATGAGTATTAGTAAAACAAAACATTTCTGAAACATTCTTGGATGTTTACTGATTGTTTTGTCCAACTTTTAAATCTTTTTGTGCACTAAAAGATGAGCATAATGCAGAGAAGAACAATCGTGGCTTGACACAATATTTTAAATCAAGAAAAATAGCCGGAYGGCAGTAATAACTTTGAAGTGAAGATGTGGATCTCTTCAGAAACTGTGGCTTCTGGCTCCTTCCTTTCTTCTTTCTACCAAATTGGTATTTGTTATTCCAGATTTATACTGGTGAAGTGAAGACCAGTGCTTCTACACTTCATTTTTAATAGCAAGCCGCGTTTTCTGCATGGTGTTTCTTTGTCCTGTCATTTTGTTTTCTGGGAGATTCAGTTAAATGAAAAGTATAGAATAAGTATTTTTAATTAAAATCAGATTTAAGCTATCAATTATTTTGAAATTGATATTATGAACAGAAGTCTAAAAAACAGAAAATATAGGCATATATTGCAGATATCAAACACTGCTTATATTTTTAACAAGATCAGTATGTGTGTGATTATTTGAAACATGTATAAAGATGAAAGTGAGAAGATTGTTCTTGTGTTGATAGATTAAAAATATAAATTCTCTTTATATCCAATACCAAAACCCTATAAAAGGGCTAATGGAAAAAAAAGTAATGTATTCTGATGAACCGCTTGTGTAATGCAATCAATGGGYGTGATGTTTTTGATCTGTATCATATTTATTATATGTAAGTAAAACAATAAAAATAAATCTTGTTTTCATATCATGAATAAGTATTTGATTTGGCTTGATATTTAATGTATTTGTATATCATTGAYTAAGAAAAATGTAATGGTCTCTAAGGGCAGGATACCCTGGGTGGATAACACAGTCTTAAAAAGAATTTGCCTGATTAACACCCTTCTCTCCTTAAAAGCAAGTCTAAGGATGTCTCATTTTTACCCCAAGCTATCTAGGATGCAGAATGATAACCTGTTCTCATACTGGTCAACTCATTCAAGTAATTGGTTAAAAAGTGTTAAGTTTTTAAACCACTTGCTCACTGCAGATGGTTTTACTTACTAAAATACAAAGGTACAAAATATCGAGGAGAAATGTAATGTTTTTGTCAGCAGGGGGAGCTACTGTAGTGTCCATCTACTTACTGCTTTCCCAAACTGCAACTTCAGAAATTACATAAGCAGTGAAAAGACCTTAACTCATCTGTTCATCAGTTTGGGTTCTTAGAAATCCCAGGACCACTGACCTTTTTTTATCTGGTTGAACTTATGTTTTTAATTATTTATTGACAATCTCTAGGAAAGCAGTCACCTAAATACTTAATAGAAAAATAAGAAAATATTTTGCTTCCAATGTTTTTCTGGTTTTTTTTTTTTTTTTTTTTTTTTTTGGAATTACCTACTGCAGAACTCTGTGTATTTCTAGAATTGTTTTCACAGTTCTGATAATGTTGCTGCCCCAATTAGTTGGAAGGATGGAAGTAGATGCTTGCTGTGACACTGCTAAAATAGGCAAAATGTTGACAGTGATGTTTCTGACACTATAGGTAGAAACTCACTAATATAAAACTTTAGATGAGGGTTTGTTATAAAAAACAAAAAGCACAGGCATGAAAGCACAGCCCCAGTATGAGAACRTCACCTTCCCAAATCCCCTTGGAAGAGCCATAGGTTTACATGCCACTGCCATGTCCTAGCCTAAAATGAAAACATATAATGGAAAAAAGCCCAGTGTCATCCAAATGAGTATTTTGTGAGAGTTGCTTTAACTAAAACTGCCTTGTGCTTGTTTCATGGCTAGGAAGAAGGAAATGGAAGAAGAAAATGAAATGGAGAAGAGTAGGCTTGTGTGTGCACGTATGWGTCATCCTTTGGAGGGGTTTTGGTCTGATTTTGCTTTTCCAATAAGCTTTCTTGCTTGCCATGGGTAACATTGCTACTCTAAAATGGATTTATAAGTTTCTACTGAAATTGTCATTTTGGCATAAGTTGTTGCATAAAAGAGGCTTAACTATCATATGTACCATTTTTGCAATATGGAAAGGTTTTTGCSCTGCCTTTCATTAGGGGAAGAACTTTAAAGATATTTAACATAGCAGAACTTTAGTCAAGGCTATAGTGCATTTCATTATATAGTTTTGGGGAGACCTTTTTAGCTAATTAAGACATAGCTCATTTCTTATGGCTGCTTGGCAAGCAATAGGAATTCTGGAACTCAGCTTAAAGATCTTGAAGTAAGTTTATTCTCAAAATTTCTCTATACTTCCAAGTGGAACTCTGCACCAATGCATCTGTCCTACTTTCTGGAAACCTAATTAATGGTTTTAGGCCCACCGTTAAGTCAAGCAGATATAAATACATAGAGGAGTTCCTCTATTGGTTGGTTCTCTCCCCAGACCCTATATTCTCCACACTTTGACTTTTCTTTCTTTAACATTTTTTTTTTTTTCCTTAAGGCTCTATTCACAGTTCATGAAGTGGAGACTTGGCTGCCTAAATGTCCCAGGCTACGGGTCACAGAACCATCATAAAAAGCCTCAACTGAAGGTGTGTGCAGAGGTCTGTAAGAGCTGTAGGGTGCCAGCGTTTTGCCTCTGTTTGCTGCTCTAGCACCAGCGAAGCCACTGACCTAAATGCCTGAGATGGAAAGCTGTTTCTATGCAGTTTGGAGTCTTAGATTCATATTTGATGAGACTAGTATGAGCTAAACTTCTATGTCCCCTAAAAATAAGGGGATGTTTCATATGTGAAACTGCCTCTGGTCAGCTCAGTGTCACTTGTTGCTAGATGAGGCTTAAAGCTTCTGAGAAAGAGGATTTAAGCCCCTTTTTCAAGCATAGTACTGATGTTTGGAAAGACAAAGACTTTCTGCTTGGTTATGACTTTCATCTGCAACCGAAGAGCATGCCATTTATATTGATTAGAAACACGTGACAATGGTTCAAGTTTTGGAGGAACCCTCCCCATTTACCCCCAAGTGAACTCTTCTTCCTYCTTCTCCACTCACAAACCTCATTCAAGCTCAGGTAAAGGAAAATCCACTTGCAGTTTGTGAGGACTGCAGGCTTTGGGAGGTTTGGGGGAGTGTTACCCACCGCACAACAAATCACTGCGACATGAAGATGTTCATCCCATAAAGATTCCTTAATTACCTAAATTGGCCRTTCTTTGTGGGAAACCTTTGTCATTTACTAGGCTGCTTTGATTTAATTACTGGAATCATGCTGTTAATGATGATGAAAAGCCCATGATTACGCTGCAAGTGTGTGTGTTTGTGCAATGCAAAGGAAGCTTCATAAACGTAGAGGAGTGTTCAGCACTCCCTAGCACAGTTCCAATGGGAAAGCAAGCCCAGAAGCTCCTCTGCCAGGAGGGTCTGGGGAATGGGACAGACACGAGCTCCTGTGCAGATGGTTTTTGAGGCTTTTTGTGGAGCGTTAGAATTCACGGGGCTGCAGGTAATATGGGATTATGGCAGCAAAAGCCACGTGTGTGTCTCATGAGACAGGTCTCTAGCTATGGGGCACTTTGTGGTCTGGCAGGAATGGAAGAGAAGGCGGTTTGTGGAAGGAACCACAGATGTACGGAGTTTTGTCTCTTGAGCAGCTTTCCCCGAGCCTTTCTTCCCCTTTTTATGCCTTCCCCTGCTCCCAGCRGAGTGTGCAGAAAGCTCATTTCACTAATTGAGGGGACATCATTAGTTCATAGTATAAATATTTAAAAGCATTCTGTAAGTGTATTGGTAATTAAACAAATGTGTTTTGTTAAAAATGCATTTTAACAAAAGCGCCGGCTCTCGCTTCTGCCACGCCTGTTGGTCGCTGGATAAAAGCTGATACATCTCCATCTGCCACAGCCTCCTTTGTGACCATCTTTCCCAGGGAGAATTTGCATAGGATCGGCCACTAGTGAATGGAAATAAGTCTTGGCGTCCATAAGCAATCCTGTTTAATTGCCAGTGGCTCGTTCTTGTGAGCACGAAGCGCTTAAAAATGAAGTTGGGTTGATTCCTGTATTCGTGCAGAAGTGTATCCACCACAGTGGCTTTCACTTGTAGGATCATTCCTGAGTATTCTGTTCCTGGAATAGGATGAAAGAAAAAGATTCCCCTCAAAAGTATTTCCCGAGGCTGTGGTCACCCACTAAGTTTATGTCTTTTCTCATGGATGCACAGAAAAGCAGCAAAACAAATGGTAGAAACATTTCATTATTTAAAAAAAAAAAAATGTATTTGCCTTGGTGACAASTGTTTTCTACCATAAATAATACTGATGTTGCCTTGGCTCTATGCAGAGTAATTCCTCCTAAACAACTAATTAATACCTTTAATATTATGTGTGTCTGCTGGTACTGGACTGCCAATACCTGCTGATCTGCCTCCTCTGTTTGCAAAGTTTGTGGATTCTGTGTCTCCTCTTATGAATTTTTTTTTCCATTTTTTTTTTTCCCCTCCAGATACCTTTGGAAAAAAGGTGGTTTGGTGTCTTCTTGTGCATTAACCTRGCAACGGAGGCATCCTAGCAGTAACATATGGACACAGGTACAAAGAAGTCAGGGATGTGAGCTTTGAATATTTCCCTTGACATATTAGACTGTTGGAATGTAGAAGTGTACATTTGTCTTGAGGAAGTGTATCTTCAAGAAAGCTCCTAATAACATGGCTTGTTTTCACATAATAGTGTTTGTTTTTAAACCCCGGTTTTAAAGAAAATTGTACTTTTTTGCTCAGTTCTATTTTTGTTGATTTTTTTTTAATATGGGTTAATAGGTTCAGTTTAAAGGTTACTGTATATAAACTCAGCACAAAAAGCATTCTAAGGCTACTCAAYGATCTTAACAATGTTGTATTATTCCCTCCACTGGGCACAGACCACGAACCAGAACCATGTATGTCTATTTACATATGTGACATATGTGTAAATTGGGGCTCCCTGAAGTACATCTCAAAAAATACCCCAGGCCCACATACGTYCCCACTGAGCTGAGACTTCTCTGCGCTTTATGGACTTTAAAAAACTCTTCTTTTTCCTTTTTATTTTTTTTCCTGCTGTATTGGAAGGTTTGGGGATTTTGTTTTTGTTTCTTTTTTTACTCTTTTTCCAGACAACGTAGGCTTTTGGAGAATTCAGGGTAGTTGAAAGCTCTCAGCAGGTGTGTCTCAAAACTCTCCTTGCTGTGAGCAATGACTTAAGCTGAGCTTAGAGGCATCCCACTGGGTCTCTGTTCAGGTGAACAAAATCCCACTTCATCCACKAGAGTTACAGAGTGGATCATCAACTAGCACAAAAAGACTCTGCCCTGTTTATTTGAATGGAGCAGTGATATTTTACAACAATTAAAAATCTGATTTCAAGGAATAATCCGCAGTTAAGGCCTACAGTGGGTAACTGCCTCTGAAATCGCCTTTATGTCTATTTTCTGTAAGATTGATTTCTCATTTTCTGTAGGTTTTTTTCTTTTTTTTTTTTTTATCTTAGCAAATCAAAGTTTATCTGACTGGAAGGGGGAAACACAGTTGGGGCTCCCTGTTACGGTGAAAATGAGAGTAGCAGCAACAGATTATTTTGTGTGTCTCCTTGCTGATTGCATGCGACAGAGTGGATCACACAAGTTCATCCTTTGCACTCAATRTTTGCACTCAATTCTTTGTCCATCCCCCAAAAGCAATGCAAGGTTTTAATTTTTAATTATCTTTGAATTTCTGTATATTATAATATATAACAAAGTATGCTAGGAGAGCAGAAGGACRGACTGCACTTCACCTATATGAATATTGTGTCAGTTTTCCTGCAGGGTAAATTTGTTTTGAAGTCAGTGGTCTTAATCCTTTCGTAAAATAAGTAAGTATTTGTCAATACTTTAGCTCTTTTATCTGCAGAAATTTCATTTAAGAAGTATTTACTCTAAATTAAATGTKCTTGGTTGTTCGTGTCTATTACAGATGGTCATTTCCCGGCAGTCTGCTGTTTAAATACAGGTTTGGCCAAACTTATTTGCCTGTGGTTTCTTAACCTAAGGGTATACAACTGATGGTCTCCTTTGGCTGTAGTCAGTGTAAAATTCATTCTTTCTCAGATAGAGCAATATAGGATTTCCTGGGGCTAGGAGGCTGATCTGGTGTTTAGACTCTTGTTTTTTTCACTCAATTGAATGATCGTTTGTCCCAAGTGAAAGAAAGATGAAGGCACCTTCCAGCAAAGCAAGAGTTAGGATGATGATTCACTCTTCAGATGTTTAATTACCACCTGGAGATCATATCATCAAACACATACTGTATTGGTTGACTTATATAAGCAAGAATATCATACTAKGCACAATTATTGAAATATTCAGGCTATTACAGGACAAACACAAGAAGTATAAACTCTTGGCTGATGCAAAACCTGGTATCCAGCTCACTCTTTCTACGTGCACTTATAGATAGTTAGGAACACACTGATGTCATTCAGGTGGCTTTCTTCTACAGCTGACTCAGCTGAGCRTAAGTCTTCATTATGACTTGAGTGATATCTATATTTTGCCTTTGTGCAGTACAATGTAATTCTTTAGGATTCTAGACTTGAGCCACCACCAAGGCTGATTTCTGAAGCTGAGTTTGGCACCACGCTCAGAAGTTATTAAAAGTAGGAATTAGCCTGACTTAAGGAAACAGAGATTCAGCACCTGAGAATGTTGGAGCCTCATGTTCCTGGAGGGGCTGGTAAATTTTTGAGACTCCTGTTACAGACTTCCGTGTATAGATACAAGGTGATTTTTATTACAGCTTGGAGTTAAGAGATGGGTAGGCCACTGAATAGACACTTGGTTTGCTAGCATATTTTCCCTCATGCAGTATTACAGTCTTTCTATAACCTTGTTCTGCGACCTTGTAGTCAGAACCACATATCCACGGATGCCTAAGGACATTGTATTTTGCCTGCTGCCTTAATGACATGAAGTGCTTCTCAAGGACCCGCCAAAATATTGCCTTGAAATCATTATCTTATTAACATAAGCTCATATTGATGCTACTTCATTCTGATCTACTTATGTGGTCCCTACAGACGTCCTTTGACAGTGTCTTTATTTCATGTGGACATTATAATGTGCCAGGCATACGGGCTTGCTAAATTTATTTTACCACTGACTTTAGCCCATACAGCTCTCAAGCTGTAATCACTTTGACAATCGACATAACCATGTAAACAAACAGACTTAATTGGCTAAACATAAAAATTACTAGCTTACATAATGAGTGCGCTTTTATAGACTAGGAACTATAGTCATTTCTTAAGTTTGCAAGCATGTGCTTTCTTTGAGAAATCTTAAGAATTCACCTTCAGGATATTCTCCAGCACCTGTGATGGTAGCGCTGGCAGAGTTTCTTTGCTTGGCTCGTTTAAAAGTTTGGCAGGCAATGGGCTGCTGACAGCAATGAGTCTGACCTGTGCTTGAAAGCTCTACCTTAGGCTCTGCTGCAGGTAGGTGCTCCAACAACCGAGGTTGCCTCTGTCCCAAACTGCTAGAACCTGAATCTTAGTCAATAGCACCGGTCTAAGGTGGGCTTCTGCACAGGGGTATAAAAAGAAAGGCTTTCCTTGGAGCGTTGGTTGTAGCCATTGCTTTGCTAGAAATCCACCCAACTCGAGGTACCAAGAAGCATCAGACATGGATCTCTGGTCTCTTCTTCCATGGAATTGCTCCTGCTTGTTTACTCATAATCTCTGACAGGGCAGAACTCAGTGTCSCAAGTCATGAAGGAGGACACAGCTCTTGAGGCAGAGATAGAAGACTGCCATTCTGGGAAATGTTGGGCATCCATAAATATAAGTGCATATATTACATCTCTTTTTATGCATCACCTTGAGATCTAAGGAACTACCTGTTAAGAGAGGCTACAGCACCTCTTAGGTCTTCAAGGCTTTTCTCCCTTTCCACCTCTTATTCTAGTACCTAATAGCAAGTTCTGTAATGTGGCTGGGTTATCTTTTTATGTTTTAGGTCTCCGTGATGTATTCYAAAAGGCAGCATATTCAGCTCGCCGCTGTAGTATAGTTACTCCAAGTGAGTGTGTAGGCTATTCTTTTGAATGCCCTTAAACACTATGGATTTCATATGATAAATGAATATAAACTGTTCAATGTCATACAGCATGAAKGCAGCAGATAGTAAATATATGCTCGTCATTGTTCTGCAGTGTGAACACGGCTTTTCTGTATTTATAAGACTTCTTTTACTTAGCATCCTGCTTGTCTTAATTATTCAGTACCTATTATGAGACTCCAAGAGTGGAGCCAGAAGTGAATTTCCTAGAAATGAAACATGGAAGTGTTCCCAAGGCTATTTTAATGCTAATTCTTGTTCCTCTTTTTCTACGCTTGAGCTTTAAACACCACAACTGTGAAAAGATCATACCAAACTGAGAAATGTTTCRAGGCTACAGAGATGAAATTGTGAATTGCCATTTAATCATGGAAAGTGACTCTGTAACAGGTTGTTTTAGTTTTTTTAAATTGGTGYGAGTCAGTCAGTGCTTATGGTAACAAAATTGCACAGTGGGTTTTAATTGTGCATAATTATTGCACTGCATGGTGCAGAGAACTATCTTCTAGGCATTCAGCTGCATTCTGTTAATGTTTTTCGTTGGATTCTGTGAAGAAGTGTACCTGATGGCATTTGAAATATGATTGTGTAATTTGCTTGGGCTTTGTTGCATTGGAAAATGAAAATTATTATAATAGAGTATCTTCCCTTCCCTTTATTCCTTCAGTTTCCATATGACTCATACTGTATGGGTTACCTGTGGACTTCTGCTAAAATTAACTGGAGTGTTTTTATTTCAGCTGCACAAGTGCTATAAGAGGTCTTTGGGGTTTATGCATGTCACCTTCATTAATACTGGTTGAGCACTCTGCTTTCATCTTTTGTATTTTTAAGGCTGAGTGATATTTGATGGCCTTTTAACTTGTAACTTCAGTAGTCCACATTGATTACCCTCCTTTCCTGCATAGTTTGTCTGCTGGATCTGACCAGTGTATCCACTTGAACGTAGTCCATCATTCAGGACCGGGTATTTCCTCCCCACTAGCTAAGTAAAACATGTCCATCACCGTAGCCCTGGTGAGTGTAAAATCCTAGTGCTCTGCTGTGCTTTTTCCTTTCTACAGGCAAAGCCTCCTGCCAAGCTTCTCAAGTCTTCGYGAGTGATCCGATTGTTTCTCATCTCTTCACCAGTAATGCAGCCCAGACCAGCACTGTATTGATCTCAGGAACTCAGCATCCTAGCTCTTATTCATCAAGAAGCGTAATTATGATATTTGTGGGATGTGACATTTCTGTGGAAAAACGACTCTGTGTTTTGGGGGGTTTCTGGATGAGTAAATAGAGTCTGACGTTATTGTAATTACTCTCCCACAAGATTCTTTAGTCCTCTTTCCCTGACAGAGATCAAAGTTCTGTATAATAAACAGCAGCTCCAACAAATCTTTCTCCTATTTGTATTGATGAACTTGCCATTGTTATAATGTAGATAATAAACCTTACAATACTCCTCTTTCTTGTCAGCACCTTCCAGCATGGGAACGTCTGTAGCCAGCCTCAAAGAATGAGCCACAGGAAGAATGAATTTTGATTGCACTGCTGCAAAACTCTCTTTGTTCTTGTTGTTCATATAGGAAAAAAAAAAAGAAGTAGCAGGATGAGACTTTTTTTTTTAATCATCTATTTGGTATTATTCCAAGAAGAATATTATTCAGAAGATTGTTACAGGTGAGCTTAAGCCAGAGAGGGTTTTTTTTTGCCCTTCCAGCCTATTTACATGCACTTATACCTAGTGATTCCTGTGATTCAAAGGGAACACGTACAAAACATGTTCTAATTACTTCCAGTTCTTCTCTTAAGGATGTGAGCATTAAGGAAGAGCACAGGCCTCCTGCCCTGCTCTGAATGGTGGAATTGTGCTAGGAGGTTGAGCAGTCTCTAACTTTCATCATTTCTGCTTCACCCCTTGTATCCCTGGGAAGCAACTGTAGAAAGGGCTTGTTGACGCCTTCCTTCCTGCAGTGTGTGGTGAAGAGCGCAGCCAGCAGACACCGTGGAGGCTGAGGGATGGCTGTTGATGGCAACTGTGAAAAGAAACAGTCAGTCTCTTCAGACACCTCTTTTCCTAAGAAGACTAGTCATTAACTGCAGTCTGGGCCTCAGCTAGCTGAGCAAAGTGGCTGATTAAATCAGTTTGTTTACACCTACTGCAAAAGCCTTTGCACTCGACTCTGAGGTCTTAGTCCATTTTGKTTTTTGTTTGTGGTGTTGACTCTTTTGTTTGGTTGCTTGTTCTTTCTTTAAGCTTATTGCAGTATTTCTTTATTCTTGCTTTAGTTTTTAAGGGGCAGGAGGAGCAATGAGCAACAAAAAGGAAGAAAATCTTCATTCATGCTCCTTCCACTTCATGCCTGTGCTCACCACCCAGTTCAGAAAGGTCTTTTTGGCATTTCACCATTAAGATATCACCCTGTTTACTCCAATAGCCACAGCTCCCATCCAGCCAAGGTTATGCTYCAGAATTATGAGAGCAATTAAAAAGAAAAAGTGTTTTATTGGCATACTGGACAGAAATGATCTGCAAGGACTTGATGTGTTTCTGATGGGAGGTCAAGGCAGATTGGCAGTTTCCTTTGATGGAAATGTCTGCTTCCAGTTCCCAGACTTCCTTGTCCAGCCAGTAGTATTAAATAAGGTTGCTTAGACATTTCCAGGCACTGGAATTGAAGGTTTTCTGAAATTAGTACTGGGTGACAGCCTAGGGCGGGACGGTGAAATACATTTACCATCTTTATTCATATAAGCATATTTATATTTCCGTATTTTGCTAATACCCTTGACTATAAGGTAGTCTCAGAGTGGAAAGATCCATTTATATTTGAYATCTTTTGTGAAACAGTTTCATTTACAGCATAGAAAGAGCACTGATACTCAATAGGTCCCTCCTTTCAGGTTCCTTTTCCAAGAGTTCATTTATAGGTTGCCAGGTAACCAGCAGTCTTTGACTTTTAAATAATACTTCATACAGGTACAAAAAGTGAGATTTCTCCCGAGCTGAAATGGCAAGAACTGTCTAAAATGAGCAGCAAATGCCTACAGAGCTGAGCACGGGGCTACACCACTACAAAGGTGAAGGAAGCAATTTGCTCAGCTCTTTCGTGGCTGTATAAATCTAATGTCTGCTATAGATGGCAGGTATTTTCCTAGATGACAAGAAAATTGAATCTGCATATTCTTGTTTAAGGTCAAATTGCTGTTCAATAGGTAAATCATATTCTTAATCTATTTCAGAAATTCTGGTGTGGGTTGTTCTCAGACCACTTCTGAATCTCCACTGAGCTGATCGGTGTTCCTGTAGGAAGGAAGGAAGGGAAAAGATGGGGGAAGATAAGGATCATTAAAGCTGACAGTATCAACATGACAAGCCAAATGTCCTTAGAGGGTAAGGACAGCTGTTCCTTCATCCTTGCATCTTCATGTTATAAGGAGCCTGGTGCCCTGGATTACATGGAGCGTCCCAGAAATAGCTGAGCTGGGGATGTGCCAGTTCTGCCATCCACRGGGCTCTTCAATCAATGCTGAAGAGCAGCATTATTTTAAGGATCTCACCCAAAGTGAGCTAGTTAAACAAGTGCTTAATTGTTGTCCCRTGTGTACGTATCTGGTGTAAGCAAAGCCCCAGCCCTGACTGCGGGAGAGGAGAAGCTGGCTCTTGGTGGAGCAGGGGCAGCTGTGGAGGGCAGTGTGTGTCACTGTCCCAGATGGGCACCTCTTGAGGTCCTCTGCTCCTGTGCCCTGCGTGGGGCTTTGCCAGCAGATTGGGAGAAGGCACCTAAGGTTGGGGGCTCAGCAAACGTCTGTCTGAGCAGCGTCTGGCTCTGAGTCTCTGCCCTGATTCCCACCCAGACTTGTTACTTGGTCCCCAGCTCTCTCTTGCTGGAGTCACTACTGCTCCTGGGCCACCTTCCCTGATGGGGCAACCAGTCCTCACTCCCTACTTGTACATCAACATACATCTATCTGTCAGACATGAAGTAAAAATTTCTCCCCATCAACCTACATTTATTTGCATTTTCACCACCAAAAAAAAAAAACAAAAAAAAAACCCCAAAAAACTATCCAAACCCTTACAAGAACAAGAAAATCTAAATCATACCAAGTATGTCAATTTGCTAAAACTGCAAATGTAAGTGATTCATCTCTTATAGGCACTGGCTTCCTACTATTAATTTAGAAAAGTGAAGTAGTAAGGAGATATGGGGGCACTGGAAAAGCTCATTTCAACAGCAGTTTTCATTCATAATTCATTTGGGGTTGGACCTAAACCTGTCAAGGAACTGCTGCAGTTGATTGCAGTAGGATTGTGCTCTTCAGCCCTTTACTATTCAGGCACAGAAACAAAGAGCTTAGAAATGAAATAAAGCCACTTGATGCATTGGCATATCCCAATGAATTCACAGCCTCCTCCTGCAGATCCTCTTCAAGCACTAGGCTGATTTCAGACAAAGACAGTAAAGTTGGTCGTAATGATTTAGAAATGTCCAGTGTGAAGTTTCTTGATCAATATTGCTTAAGGATGCCTAACAGATTTAAATCAGTTGACTTGGGTATCTTACACTCCACAAAACTAAAAAGAAGTTTTTAAAGAGAGACTTCTCTGGCCTTATGATTCAAATTACGTGTATCTTATATATATGCATGTGTGTGTGTGTGTGTGTGCGTGTGTATATATATATTTCATCTTGAAATGTGGGATAGTATAGTGAGGGCAATAACATATTCCAAAAGCTTAAAAAGCCTGACATAACAATAGTGCTCTTAGCCTGATGTCAATCCTTGGCAAAATAATTGGAAAGTTAATAAGGGATTTAAATGATAGAGGTTTAAAGGACAGAAATATAATAAATGCTAATCAGCACAGTTATTTTCTGAAAAATATAGCTTATCCAGCAAACCTGATTCTGAATGAGATTGTAAATGTGGTTGATGATGGTCGCTGTGCAGACTTTGATAATATTTTCCTTACATTTTGATGAGAATTTTGCATTCTACAACTTCATTAAAATTTGCATTAAAAATGAGCTAATGAATAGATCTTAAAAATAAGGTACCAGTGACAATTATTACAGAATTCTTRAAGTGCTCTAGTGAGATTAGTTCAGAGTATCTTAAAATGTGGCAGACAGACTTAAAAGGTAGTGATGATGGAGGGTTTGCAGCCTCTCTTCCCAGCTGGCAAACAGGAAAGCTTGGATGTATGTTAAACCAAGGAGATGAGAAATAAATGTTTACAGGTTTGGCTGAAGGTCCAAGTGATAGGGGCGCCAGAGGCCAAGACTAGATGCCCAGAAGCCATGAGACATCCCTTGTAAAGGAAGGGAGCAAGAGCAAGGTCACGCTGGAGAGYAGGGGAGGACAGCTTGGAGCAGGCACCAGGATTGAGCAGAGGAAATAGGATTATAAATCAAGGACCACAGCCAAGGAGAGAGAATTAGGAGCCAGGACCAGACAGCAGAAGATGGATCAGGTACTGGGACTGGAAAGACCACATACAGGTGACAATATATAAGTGACTAGACTGTAAGTATTCTTGCAAGCGCCATTTAACTTAACTTAGAATCACATAAAGGAGCAGTGTCTGGAGACAAAAAGACAAGTGCAAAAAAAAAAAATTGTAGTCACGTTTTTCAAGAAACATCCAAAAAAAAAAGTGTCAGTGTCTCCTTCTCTTGAGGTCCTCAGCCTAAGACTGGAATTAGGTATTTTAGCCAAGCATAAGTGAATGTACTCAGTGCAGAGGGATTRGTGACTGTCGTGGGATCTGGCCTGTTCAGTTCTGAACTTAAATTTAAAGAACCTATGAATGAAAAAGCAGAGCTTTAATGGAAGATGACTAAATTTTGCCTGGTGAAGTTCTGCAGCATAATTCTGTTAYTTTGAAAAGTGAGCAAAGTTGGCGGTTCTGGATGCAAACGCTGCCTTAAACACATCACAGAATCCTTGAGCTATCTAATCCTCATTAGTGCAGTATTTCACTTTGTTATTAATCCACAACATTGAGGGGATAGACAGTGTAATTTTGAGAAATCCTTACAGGAAGAATCTTGCAGGAGATAAAAAGGAATTACACTCTTTCTATGGGTTATTAAGGCAACCAAAGCATTCTAATACACTTATTTTTTAATGCTGTAAATTTCAAATTCACAGAAAAAAGTCCACTTTGGAAACTTTGCTGTAAAAAAGGTGCAATTTTGCTCAGACTGAGGTCCTTAGCAAAACACTGTGGACTTCAGTTGTGAGAATTAGTATTGAATGGGGCTGCCAGTAGACCCGGGAGCTCAGCTGGTGGGAAGAGGTCTGGAAAAAGTGCYCCCATGGGCAGTGTGGAACAACTGCTCTAAGCTGCCTCTGGCTCCAACCTTCCCCTCGGCACCTGCAAACTGAGTTGACTCCTGCCTCCGTCCCATAAAACATCCCACGAGAAAGGAGGAATGGATCCTTGGCTGTCTGCTCAGAGGGAGCAATCCCTCAGTCCATGRGAGCCTTTCAGGATGTCAGGAGCTGCTTTTGAGGTTTCTCAAGGGCCATTTCTCAGGACTGCATCCCAGGGAAGGATGCATCTCTCCTCAATTTGAGAAGCCCTTGGATGTGTAATTTTTCACAGCATAGAAGTAGGAGAGACAGTGCCTTGGAAGCAGCAGTCTCCACGAGTGATGCTGCAGTCAAGCTGAGTGGGAAACGATGGAGCTTCACGCTGCCCAGTAAGGAAAAGGGAAGAGGTCTGAGAAGTGTGCCAGAATGTGTCCATGTGGGAGGCAAATTATCTCAGTCAATAACAACAAAGTAAGCAAATAAAAGAGCTTGCATTTTCACTTAACAAAAAGAAATGGCTGTTTAGACCACATCTCGCGTTTCCTCAGCTCCTCACTAGATTCTTCCCATAGTGGTGTTAAAGGCATAAAGTACTTGCATTATGTGCTGGCATTTATCTTCACTGCAGCACTACACAACTTCCAGAAGAGCAACCTTCTCTCTGGTACTTCCTATCAGCCCTGCAGCCAGACTTGATGGTTTCAGRAGTCAAAGTGACAGGCACAACCCAAAGGAAGAGAGAAGAAGCCCCAGCACCACTTCCCAAGGGTGCCAGGCCCACGATTACGAGAGATGGAGGCCAAAGGCACGAGTCCCTTATTGGTAAATCTGTCCAGCATGGTCTAAATAGAAGATAAAAATCTCTACCACCCTGCCAGCCTCATTTTTCTCTTTCTCCTGTTCTTATAGTCTCACTACTTATATCCTTTTCTTTACCAAGTTATATGAGTAATGCCTTTAACATGTCTCACCTTGGAGAGGATAATGCTTATAAAACTGCATTATCCTAYCCATTTTTTTTCTGTGTTTTCTTTAAAAAAAAATGTTTTGGGGTCTGTCTCTCTAAGAATATTCTTGTGTACTGACCACCTACCTTGAACTTCAGATAGATGGTGAAAATTGGAATGCAGTTCGTTGGAAGTTTGTTGGAAGAACTGCCCTGCAGCTGCAGGGCCCCTGAATCCATCATTCATTTGGAGATTTCCTTACAAGATTCATTCAGATRTTGCAAATGCATTTTTAAATCTAACTTGCATGTAGACAAAAGCCAAGATAGACTTTAAAATTACAACCACCTGTATGCAATATATTTCCTATGATATTTTCTTGATTCTTAGAACTCTTTAAGGATTTTGATTGATGTTTTATAGCTCCAGATTTCCTTCTTCCTAGGCAGGCTTTTCTTCTTCCAGCTAGAACATAAATCTGAGTTAGAGCTTTATATTTTTATGAATTCCAATCCCTTCTTGCCCAGCACTATCTGGAGACATTGTCTGTAGATGGTATCTTTCTGGGATGGTATCTCTGGAGAACTTCTATTCCTCAATCACAGGTTATTTAGGACTAATCCAGGAAAAGCCTGTCATGGAAGAATTATTGCCTTTGGCCTAGAGCAGAGTCTTGTATGTATTTGAATGATTGTCCTGTAAGACTAATGACTCTTGAGTAGCCTCTATTGCTAGCTCTTTTCTGGGTGCAATGATWCTTCCTGGTAGCTCTTAGGCCAAAGTGAAGTTAAGAATTGAAGCCACAACAACAAAGAAAAGTCACTCAACAGTGTGACAAAAATAACAAAACACACAAGATTGGTCAACTGATACATACACAAAGATTGGATTTATCTCACTTGCCTTTACGTGCTGTCAGTACAGTGTAGATATCTACAGCTGCTATTCATATTAGGAAACCTTTTGTCAACAAAGAAAAATAGATATTCCAAGGGCTTCGGGCGTATATTGAACATCTTTAGGTAGCACCAGGCCTTGGTTTCACTGAGCAAGATCTTCATTGGCATAAAGCAATCCTAGAGTGATCTGTCAGATGTCAAAGTATTCTTGGTGGCGGGAGATTAACATCTCTAGCTGTTTAATATATGTTTAATAGTACACTACGGAACAGAGAAGGAAACTGTTGGTTAGAGAGGAGGGAGTGAAGGGAGAGAATTACAAATTCAGAGAGCAAAGAGGAAAAAAAAGTGCAAATTAAAATATTTCCACATTAATTTGATATAAAACTTATGCTTCAAACATTGTATAATAGYAGTTGCTGTGCTCCAGTGTTGCTGAAAAAAAACAACAAAACAAAAACGAACAAAACAATTTGGGAATTCATTTCCTATTTAGTTGTTCATTTCAGGGTTCCAGTTTGCAGGATAGTGAGCAAACTGCTTCTTACATCAACATTCAGGAGAAGAATTTCGAAAGTAAAGAAAGTTACACCAGAAAGAAGAGCTAGCCCCATGGCCAGAGCAGACCAGGAAACCCTCCGCACACCCTTTGGAAATATAGGAAATAAGCACTGCAAATAAGGTAAATGTCAGCGCCGAGGTAACCGCTGCGCTCTACATTTAGACCTGCTCACTTTCATGGTTGCTTACTGAGTATTTTATTTGCTTGGCTTGCAGTTACCACTGTAGTATTAAATTGCAAAAACAAACAAACAAAACCCCCATTATTCTGTTTGTATTTGCCTCCGTATTTCAGTGGCAGCTTAAATATTGGAAAGAACTAGAGAAGTAAGCTGAGGTTTCAGCGCTTGACAAACCCTATAATGATGACACCCTGCAGCTAAAACTCCTCAAATTCTCTTGGTGGCAAGAACTGAAGTTTTCCATTTTGGCCAAATTTTATATCTGACCAACTCTATGTATTTTACTTGCAGACTCTGATGTGATTCCCTATACACCTACAAATTGCTATGTAATGTTAATTCACCCCCTCTCTGCAAATGCAGCTACATCATTTCAGCAGCATATGAAGCATTTGTTCCTTTTCTTTTTCTCACAAGCTATTCAGCATTTATCTTGTTAAAGCCCCTGTGAGGAAAAGAACTATGTAACGGCAAAATACCATTTTCTTTAAGTGAGAAGTTGAATATTTTAAGTCTACGTGTTAGGTATAAATCATAAACACGCAAGAACAAGGTGACAGAAGGGCTCCCGCTGTGCTGACGTGCTGCTAGGACTACTTAGAAGCAGGTCAAAAAGCCCTCTCATTAGCTTGCTCCAGGTTAAAACCAATCAGCTGAGTTCTGAAGAGAAGCAAAATGATTCTGTAACTGCTCAGCTGGGCATAAGGGCAATCCTGGTGGTGCTGAGATGGCAAACACAAGAAGGGAGCAAGAAATATATATTTTTTTGCTTTTCCTGGCGCTGCTGAAGCTTAATATTCCAATAAACAGCATTTTCAAGACACCAAGTGCGTAGCACCATTGATTTTTAGAACAACCCTTGTTGGTTTGTTAGCAAACAAAGTGCTTGTACTTTGAATTGTAGTGTTGGCCCCTGTGTGTATGAGCCATTTCCATAGATTATTAGTCTTACAGATTCATAACAAAAATTATGGAGCATTCCAATTATGAGAAAATATATTTTCACACAAGTTTTTCATACATGGTAAGCTTAAGCAACTAGCTACATTTTTAGAAGGAAATATGAGGCTTTTCCTAGAGCAATAGCATGACAATATCCAGAAGGAACTGGGCTGGCAAAGTAATAAGACTGGCTGGAAAAGTAAACTGTCCATAAGAGGTTAATCTGCCATCTTCAAAATAGGTCATAAGAAACTAAGTATGCTCTTAAACAGGACTTTTGACACCGATTTTAAAAGCATCTATTTGGACAAATCAAAAGTTACACAGAGAAAATTAGATTTGTTTCAGCTTGCTAGGGGGTTGTACCACAAGGCTAAAGGTGGCAATTTCTTAAGCCAGATGATGTGCCCTGATGCCACTGTCACAGGCAAAGGGGATTTTGAAAGGATTATTTCAAGAAGAAAACATTCAATGAAGTCTATTCATGACTGCAGAGACCTGGACTTGGAGTATGTGTTAATTTTGTTTTAAAGTTACCCCTCCTTTGTCAAGCCAGGAGTATAAATGAACTCAGTTCCTTCGGTACCTTGTTCCCCAAGGATGCAAAAAGGACCGATTCACTTTGGGAAGGGATTTTCTTTTCTCAGCGAGTGTCCAAACCCAATCTTTCTAATCAGATTCTCTCAGTTTGGGACCACAGCTGCCTACTTTTTTTTGGTCCCCTAGCAGCTACTGCAGTATCAGGGGAAAGAAAGGGTTCAGGGGTTCAGTATCAGGGGAAAGAAAGGGGAGAGGGGAGAAATCCCCTCTCCTTTGTGAGGAAGTGGGGATTTAACCCTTCACTTTCTTGCCAGGCACCTAAAGGCAGCAACCTGCACGCACCGTAGTGTGCTTGGTTTGCTTCAGACAACATTGTATTTGAGTAAGGCTTTGAACAGCTTTAATATCTTCAGTTCTACAAAGGTGATGAGAAAACAGATGGTACATGGTTAAAAAATCTAATTTTGTCTTAGTACAATTTTTCCATGTTTTGCTGCTGCAAGTGTATTTTGATTATGAATTAGTGTCAGATAAAACCACCAGAGCTGCTAATGAAGAGCTGTGTCAAGAAACTTCTCTGTTCTTTTTTATGCCGCCAGCCATGTGAGGAAGTTAGGTGAAAACCAGGCTACTGGCAGAGAGGCCCAGGGGCTCCCAGTTTGCTGCATCTTGGCTAACCCATTCTGTCAGTGCTCTGTTTCTAGCTGCATTTATGGCTTGCTGATTGGAAAATACATTGGGGGAAATGCAGGACTCGATCAGCTTATTTCGATTATATTATTTGCCACAGAGATCACTTTATGCTAGAAGCAGTGATTTATTGTCATTTATACTAGTAAAAATACTAATAATCTTCTGAAGAAAAACGACACCCAAAAATCTTAAGAGAAACATAGAGCAATCTTGCCAGAAAAGAATAGGCTTGTTAGATTTGCGATGGTAGAAAGAAACCCTCAGTAAGTTGAATTTGGTCTTTAATTATTTAAATTTTTAACAAAAAATAATTTAAAAAGTCAACATGATCTCTCTCAAGCAAATTGATTTTTGAAAATGTTTTAGAGCATTAAGGCTCCTCACTGTTGTCTGCACTGTTTTTTCTTTTTTTTCCCCTTTATTCCCCCAGTCCTGTCCCCTGTGCCCGAGCGGATCACAGGAGCTGCAGAACAGCAATCTCCTTTTGTTTATTTGCATTTTGGAGAGACTTGAACACGCCACACATTCTCCCCCTCTGCACAAACCCCAGAAAGACAGAGGTATGACAGCTATTCCAGCAGAAAAGAGGTTTGTTGGGATGGAGAATGGCAAAGACTGGCACCTGAAAAAAAAAAAATAATCCTTTTCACAGCCACATTTCTTTTCTTTTGAGATAGCTCTCCTTTTCCATTTCAGTTTTAGACTTTTCCAACCAAAGGGAGCAAGAAAGCAAAGGATTTTCTTTGTTGTCCTCAAGTTTGAGAACAGGTATCCTTCAGATCAGCTCAATTAGTACAAGCACAACCATTGAGGGAGACCTGCATTTTCACAGTGCAGCCATCGAGACATAATTCTGCAGAGATAATGCAGCAGGAATGATGCGATGTCCCTGCACACTGGAAAATATTCATCTACAGCTGATTTATGTAAAATGAACAGCACCCGTCAGATGTGCTTGTTGATCTGAGGTTAGTTCGAGCTGCAGCTCAGCTTAGCTGCTGCTTCCAGGGGCTCAGCCTGGGCACATCTTTTGGGGACATTGTTCTGGCTTGCTAGTGGGTGCTGTCCTCTGTCCACCAGCCATGGTCTGTCAGGGCYGTGGGGATGAATGGTTCACCACAGCATTAAGCAAGGATCAGACCAAAAAAACAAGTGAACTGTTCAGGAAATTTTGCAGTCTCTGTTGCATAAGGACCAGAGCAGGTAATCACAGCAGCTTTATTATCTCCAAAAAAGCAACAATAAGCCATGTTACATATCTATGTTTCTTTGGCTCCCACCACTTGTAGCGTCTTACGAACAACTGCACCTGGTAGTCTGGGTTAACTGGGGTGCTAACATTAACCTTTGGTACCATTGGTACAAGACAACCAAGCAAAGCACAGTGAAATCCTAAAAGGGACAATTGCACAAGTGATAAGACTATAAAATGTTGTCATACAACTAGGATAACTATGAGCCCTCAACCTTCATGCCACAATGAGATATTATGCACATTTAGTTGGGGAGAAAYGTCACCCTCCAGGAAGATACATTTTTACATCATTTTTACATTTTACATGATAGGGATTTTATACCTATCTCTGGAATACTCACTGCTGGTTTATCTAGTCTAGTAAGCCCAGTAAGATCTTTATTTTTTTTTATATCGCCTCAGTTTATTAGTATCCAAAATTGACTCTTTCATTTCAATCTCCTTTGCGGCAGCAGCTCTTTATTAGAAACTTAATAAACTTTGTGTATGTTCTAAAGATAATATTGAAAACTCCAAAATTGTGTTCTGTTTTTTTTTTATATAATTGGCGCAGAAAAGAAAAAAAAAAAGGAGGAGGAGATCTAATCCTACTGGGCCTTCTTCTTTCTCTTTTGCTCTCTCTCTGCCTTTTTCCCCTTTGATGCTAAGCAGCAAATTTTAATTAGCTTCATTTCCACAATTCAGTCATGCATATGTAATCTTCGTTCACACTTTTATAAAGTAAAATTAAGTGAAAGGAATTGGGTAATAATAGAAAGCTTGTCTGAGCAGAACAAATGTGAATTATCAAACAGAAGGAGAAATGACTGGGACTACAGGGCTTAAGGTTGTGCAAGGTTTGAGGTGGTTTCTCTGAAATGGGACTGTATAAATAATACATTGAAACAGGTGCTGATTATCCTGTTTTGGGCCTCTTTTGTTCGTTATATACTTGGGCTGTTGAGGTACAGTGTAACCACTGAATGTGAGGAGACTGCTTAATAACAGCTTTCTAATATTTTGCTTTTATCATGAGCTGGAAAGCATCACATGAGCTTGTCTAATTAATAACAATCTCTTTATGAACCCAATCTTAGGCTTGRTATTGGAGCAGATCACTGCGCTGTGCCCCTCTCTGACTGTAACTGCAGAGGCTGCTCTGCCATTTTGCATTGTAATTTWAAGGTTTCCTAATCTATATACACACCCTCTAATTAAATGTTCCCAGGGGTTACCTTGGGAGCCTTCAGTGCTGTGGTTTGAAACTATAACTAAAGAGTGTATTAAATTCATTCCCCCAGGGGTGCAACACAGGAGGGGGCAGTATGTTTTCACTCCCAGCTGCTCCTGACTATTAGAAAGGATGAGCATGATTAGGGTTGCTAGCTTCCTTATTTGTATCAGCTAAAACATGGAGATGGAAATTTAAAGGCAGACTATTAATGTGTCTAAATCTAGAGCTTTTCTGTTTTAAAAGTTCTTATAGGATTCATTATGGTCTAAACAGGCAGTTTAAGAAGCCACCAGTCCAGCAGCAGCAGCTGAAAAATCAGAACCTCCTACTGATGTATAGCAGTTGGTGGCCACAGAAGCTGCAGCGGATGTGGAGATGTTGTTTAAAGATAGGCAAAGYAGCAGAGCACGTTGCTGTTAGCACATCCGGAGCTGAAGTATGGAGCCAGGTTAAGGTTAAATGCATAAGCAGATAGTCACCSTCCAGGCTCAGGCCACGTAATAGGCCTCACCCTAACCCAGAGCTCCAAGAGAAACTCCTCCTTTTGTCCCCGAGCAGCAGATCTGATTACAGGAAATGAGTGTCACATCTAGGACTTTTTTTCCCTCTCTTTCTAACCCTGCTTTGCTCACAGTGACTGGGGAYAGCAAAGACTTAGGTTAATGGTTAACTGAGCAGTCTGACCACAGTGGAGCGCCTGCTTCCTCCTGGCCCGCCTGGGGCTGAAGCTGCCGCTGCGCCGGGAGGAAGTAGTGAAGACAAGCAGTGAAGATCGAAAGCAGAGCCCTCTGCAGCACAACGCGCTGGAAACCGGCTCCCTCGCTTAGTCGAGAGGAAAGGAGGAGAACGGCACCGGGGCAAAGCCTGTTTGTGAAAACAGGTAACAGCTGAAGCGCTGGGTGTCAGGACGCAGCCACCATAACTAATAACTAATGAAAGCTTCAGGTGTGGCTGGTTGAGGGATTTGCCTCGTACCTGGCTGTGTTCAGAGGGGTGGAGGAAGGAAGGAAGGAAGGATCCTCCTGTGGTGGCTCTGAGTGTTGGAGGGTGCAGGGGGCCTGCTCATGGCAGCACAAACGTCCCCCTCGGACTGCTCTGAGGTCATTGATCACAGCCATGTTCCTGAGTTCGAGGTTTCCCCGTGGATCAAGATCACTTTGGCCATTCTCTACACGCTGGTCTTTGTGGCGGGGATCTTGGGCAACAGCATCACTATCAAGACCACCAGGATCCTGCAGAAGAAGGGCTACCTGCAGAAGGAGGTCACGGATCACATGGTGAGCCTGGCCTGCTCCGACCTGCTCGTGATCCTGCTTGGCATGCCTGGAGAATTCCTCAGCGCCATATGGAGGCCCTTCTCCACCCCCAACGGCAACGTGGTTTGCAAGCTTTACTGCTTCCTTTTCGAAGCCTGCAGCTACGCCACAGTTCTGCATGTGGCTACTCTCAGTTTCGAGAGGTACGTGGCCATCTGCCATCCCTTCAAGTTCAAGGCCGTCTCCGGACCCCGCAAGGTGAAGCTGCTCATCACCTTTGTGTGGGTGACGTCTGTCGTTGTGGCTCTGCCCCTGCTCTTTGCCATGGGCACGGAGTATCCGTTGGAAATCATCGAGGGCTACCAAGGCGTGACGGCCTGTGTTAAGCCTATGCCCCGGCACCACATCCCCGAGTTGAGGCTCAACATGACCATCTGCACCAACCTCTCCTCCAAATGGCCCGTCTTCCAGGCCAGCATCTTCAGCGCGTTTGCTGTCTACATCATTGTGCTGGGCGCCGTGGCCTTCATGTGCCGCAGCATGATGAAGACCCTGATGATCAACAAGAAAGGAACCGTTGCAGTGAAGGGACACCAGGAGCAGCCGCTGAGGAAAAACCAAAGCTCGGACAGCAAGAGCTCCAGGAGACAGATCATTATATTCCTTGGTAAGAGCTGTGTCCTGCTTTGTCTCCCTTCCTCCTTCTCATGCCGTCCTTCCCAGACTGGAAGGAAAACTGCCCTCTTACCGAGCACCCAAACAGGGGCAGCAGGGTGTGAAACTGAGTTAAAATAAGAGAGAGGGATGCTTTTGGTTGCAATCAAAAACGGTGTTTCAAGTAGTCTGATTTCCCTGCATGCGTTTGACTCTCTGTTTTGTCATTAGAAAAAGTGAGAAGAGAGGCAGATGGAAAAAACAATTTGCTTTCTATTTTTTGTTGTCAGATTGCGCTCCTGCCTGTCCGTTCCTCCAAACAAACGCGAATGGGTAATAGGCATTGCTGCTTGACCTTTGGGATATCGACAGGCCCTGAAGCCTGATTATAAAATAGCTTTATTGGCATTTTTTCCCATTAAATTAAAAATATGTGCATATTTAGTAAGGCTCTTGATGAGGGAGAGAATGTGGAGCAAGATCTGAAGCTTGTCCCACTCTGAARATCTGAAGCTTGTCCCTGTTAATTCCCGGTGTTCCCAGGAGGGCACTTACTGCACTTCAGTTGTGGCTGTGTTGCACTCAAGCATCACCAAAGCTGGGATGTAGAGCTGCTTTGGTCTTGCAGTTTGCTGCTGCCCTCTGATATTTTTTCCTGCCTTTATTTGAAGGCCTATAACTTTGGAATTATGTTTGATTCTGATCTCTCTCACCACATTTGTCAGACAAAAACTAATCAAGTTGTCATTTCACTAGCTTGGAATCTTTCCGGGCTGTGATCCATGTAGTCTCTGTACTTGTTGATGCTCTTTGAGGTACCCTTCATCATGCCCTGGCTAAATTACAGCTAGTTCGTGGTTTTTTGGATTGCTTAATATGATACTTGGATATAATAAATGAAGCRTCTTCCGTAAGAGCGCACAGTAGACCTAGGATTTCTGTGTAGCTTTTTAGTGCTCTGCTTCGTATTCCAGAGGGGCAGTCGAAGCTCATGGCACTGTCCACTGGTAAGACTTTCAGTTAAATTGATTTTTGAGCATCCTGTGCTTTTTCAGCTAGTCTTGCTTGTCAAGGTCTGTGGCTGTGATATGAAGATGCAGCTAAGGAGACTTAGTGCATCTGTCCCCTTTTCCCAACTTCAACACATATCTGGAGGAAGACACTGAAAAATCAGACTGATATGGCCTAGACCTGAAGAGTGTTAGGGAAAAAAAGTGCAGACCTATATAGGATGACAAGGGGTTCAAGTGGGAGATACATCACTTGATGCTCCATGGAGCAATTTCTTGTGAACCGGGCTGTGCTGAAGAAGAAATCTGTTCCTAGCTCCTGTCTGCCAGCAATGCAAATCACATGGGGATGCTTTGGAGCTGGAGCCTCATGTTAGGGTGATTAAAAGGGCTCTTGATAATATTAGTCCACTGAAATRCACTGACTGCTGGGGCTGAAGCTTGATAAATGCTAAACAAAGCACTTTGCACAGAGTGGAGCAAGAGATAGGGCTCCGCTCTTTAAGTTAAGAGCTACTGTGGGATCCTTAAATGTCTGTGGAACTCGCTCTCCTTGTAAATTATTGGCTACATTAAAGCACAGGCTTGATCCCAGTCCTGGAGCAAGTTCTCGACAGGTTGCGAGGAGACAGTAAAATAACTGCAGCGTTTCTTCCTTTCCTTCATTACTGCTCTTCCTCGATGGAGGTCCAGAGTGGCACAGGTCAGACCAGGCTGCTTGCAGAAGTGCTCACGAGCTAAATGAAAGCCCCTGCTTCRTCTCTTATCTTCAGGGAATTAGGCACCAATATCTGACGCTTTCTGTGTGCTGTCAGCTCTCTGGAGCTGGTAGATACTTTTGTGAATTCTCCAACATGATTTCTGTGGCATTTTTCAGATGGCACTTAATATAAGCCTTGCTAATTAACTGGGGTTGTGAGATAAATTAATAAACTGAAGAGTAGAAAATCCAGGAGAAGAGTGGAAAGCAGTGTCATGTGTAGACTTCGTAAGAGTGATGCTTTAGGGCACTTTGAACCTAGCTGAAAAGACAATATAAATTGTTTACAAATTGCTGCATTTAAATATAGTGATTTAGAAATCCTCTTTGTTTTTCATTTAACAGATGGGTCAAATTAAAACAAATATTTGCTCATTTCCGACATATTTCACATTTAATGTGAAATGTAAATGACAGGATATAGCAAGATGTCTTCGAACATCCAACAGCAATAAAAGCAATTTAGCATTTTTTGCTTTGTAGTTGTTAAAAATCCAAGTTCTATAAAACAGAGATTAATTTCATAAATCTGCAGACGATGAGAAAAAGATAAATGGAAAAAGATGCAGGAACTGGTGCTTTTTTAGTGCCCTGCTGTTTGGCGCCATTTGACATAATTTGTGGGAATGAATTGTGAATGTCAATGATGGTCGAACCTGCTCCCTGCCYTGCTGGGGAAGGGAGTAGGCGACTTGGGGGACACATTGTCCCATCCCCATTGTCACATTGGGGGTGACACCASTGTCATGAAGGAGGGAGGCAAAGGGGCACTGAGCAACGGGGACACCTCTGTGCTGGGGCAGCCTGAGGTTGTTCTCACTCTCGAGGAAGATGGTGAGGAGGGTCAAATCCTGCCCTGTTATTGTGTCCCCAGGTTTGCTCTGTTTTCTCTGCAGGCATCRGGTGCTCGGTGGTGTCTGTTGAGCTTGGGGGCACAGCTGAGCAACACTTGAGTGCGTGCAGGGCTTTGAGATCCCGTCTCTGCTCAGTGATCCAGCTCCTAAAATGAGATGTTCTGTGGTTTCGGCTGGGCTGTGACATAGTTCCTGCACTCTCTGTTCATGTGGGTTACTTAACCTCTCCTGAGTCATGTGGAGAAACTCCACCAGCGGGTCTGTCTATGTGAATGGAACAGATCAGAGTCCAATTTACACCATGTGGATTATCCTTGTCCTTGGTCAGGCTGTGCAGCTCCTTCTCCTTCTCTGCTGCGGGGCTGCATGGGTCTGCATTAATGCAAGGGCAACTATGTGCCTTGTCATCAAACCACATCTGACTGACCTGAGCTTAGGTCCTGTGATGAAGCGAGCTATGACTAAGCCAGACGAAAACTTTGTTGCTTCTCAAGCTTCTGTGATATTTCCCTTGGCAGATTCCATTTCTATTCTTCTGCTAAAAACTTTAATTAGTCCGTATGCAGCAACCTCAGACCTATTACAGTAAACAAGTTGAAATAAGAATGCCCTTTAGTATGGCCACATTCCCTCTGTTTTTCTTTGTGGACACCTCCTGTTCGCCCTTTGGAACGATGATTTTCTTGGCTTGCATGGCAGAAGGGGAGCTGCTAAGGGGGGCTGCAAGGAACCGTTGCATGCTTGATGGCGTGCCTGCTGGCATCCACATTTTTGTCGGATTTTCTGTCTCCYGAACGTGATGAGACTTCTGCCCATCCTGATCTCCTGCATCTGCAAGGAAGAACAAAGTCTTCCAGCTGCTAAGGTAGCTGCCCATTACGGCAGATGCGCTGCTGGAGCCGCTGCGGCGGCCAGAGCTGGAGCTGGAGCTACCTAATTGGGACCCTGCTGGTCCCGTCCCATCTCCGCCGGCAGAGCCAGACCCTCCGTACCGAGCGGAGCAGATCGGCTCTTTGCACTGACTCCCTCCATCACAAGCGAACTGGAGCTGTGCTGCTTTCGGGACCTTCTGCCCATAAGATGAATTTCGCCTACGTGCCTGGACAGCAAATAGCCTCCAGCTTCTTTAATAAGCAGGAAAGGGAATTGCCTGTCATAATGTGCATGCACTGCCTCTTCTTGAAAAGTCCTTTTTAAAAAACTAACTTTTTCTAAGTTTCGATTTGATCTAACCCCTAACTATGTCTGTCAGATATGCAGGATGAGTCTCCACCTGAAGACAGTAGCAAAATTGATTGCATGTGGTTTGACATAGTGCAGGTAGCTTCGTTTCTGCTCTTATGAACACAGTAGCAGCCAGACACTCTAGGACTGCAGCAGGTGTCATAGAAGGCAGTCCCTGCCCCTAAATTCAAATATAATAAGCAAAGGGAGGGGTGGAAAGACAGAAGGAGGTGCAAGGTGGAGGTCCAAGGCCACAAATGACATGAAWGAAACGCTGTGGAGCATCTGCAGAGCCTTGGGCTAGTGCCCTTCCCCTGGGCTGCCTGGCCCCTCCTGTGCCACTTCTTGGTAGTGACTGTTACGATGGTGGCAAGCTGTTTTATGCTATAATAACACTAAATGCCACTGTAAATACCATGCAAACAGCTGAGCCTGGCTGTAAGATAAAGCTAGATAAAACTTTGAGGGACCATACAAGAATCTTTCTTTAAAATAGAAAATTAGAAATTAGTTAAAACTTATTAGAACTTAAGCTGGAACATCCCCCCCTTTTTTTTTCTCCTCTCTCTTCTTTTTTTTTTAATGCACTGGTGCTGGCAGATTAATGCTTTGCTCAGAATAAAGGTATTGTGTATAGAAATAGCTTTTCCGAAGATCACTAAGAAAATGTATTTCATAAGGCACTTGGCAAATAGGTTTTCAGGAGGACAGATTACTTGAAGTAGTCTGCTAAAAATATGTGGTTGTCATCGGGAGATGACTCAGGCACAGTGTAACTTCACAACAGTAGGACTTTTGTTACAGGAAAATTAGATGTTTCTTCATAGGCTGGAAATTGACTGGGCTCTTTGTTGTTGTTGTTAGTGAAAAAGGTAAGGCTTGGGATGGAACAAAAATTGAAAGAACTACCTAATTGATTAGATTCTAGAAAAACACAGCTCCGACCTGTGTAGTTTGGACTCAGCTTCGTTGACTCCTTTCAGTTCATTTCTTTCATCGTTCCACGCGGCTGCTTTCCTTCAGAGACTGTTGGAGAGGTGCCTGAAGATGCTTATCTTCTAGTCTGGATATTATGTTCATCTCTGCTTTTTATATGGTGTCTCCATATCCATGTTTCCACGAGCAGGGCTTCTAATTACAAAAGGCAACTGGAAGTCTGAGCAAAGGATTTTCCTGCTGGTGTTCAGTAAAATTTGCCTTCTTCTTCTTCACAGAAGCCTTAACCTGGTGTCAGTGACAAAGCTGATCAATGCTGCTGACTGCTGGTAGCACAAAAGTTAAGCTGTGCAATTCAGCAACAACAATGCAACTAGGGATACAGCGCTCCAAGGGTGTCAGTGTACAACCAACCTCCTCRGAAGAGCTGTAGGACTTGCATTGATTTTTAAGAAAAACCTCAAAACACATTCACAGTAAATTAGACCTGAAGCAAACCTYCCCAGTTCAGGTATCTGTATGTTCAGTTTTCCCACACTGTAATTTAAAAATGAACATAACCAGAACCAGCATAATTTTCCTCCCCATTATACAGAAAGCAACTTATCTACAGCTCCTGTTACCTGGACTCGCATAATAGAAGATTGTGCTGTAGCTTAAATAGACGGTCTCTCTTCCCGCCTGCACCAAGGGATGGCAAAATGGTACTGAAAGAAAAAGAATAGATGAGTAGGGACTAATTGAAGCCAGCACCCTGAGGGTATTTAAGACTTTTGTAGTTTTAATGGAAAAATCAATGTGTGATTATACTTTGCATTAGAGTACTTAAAAATGCTCCAAAATGAAAAGCCTGCAGCTTTAGAAGCAACCCAGCCCTGTGCATAGAGTAGTTGGAGAGCCAAGTGTATCACTGGCATGGTCCATGTCATTCCCCATCTATGCTACCCTGGCAGATGCTGTCTGAGGACACATCCCCCATGTCCTTCACCTCTGGCACATGAAACCCATGAGGACGTGCACCTTGTTTGAGGAGCTGAGGTCTGGCTGTGCAARTTCAGCTTCCAAAAAATGCATCGGCTCACAGCAAACATGTTTTCCCACTAGTAGAAACCTTAGAAGCTGCCTTGGAAACAAGAAGATTTATATCCTTTAAAGTGGAGAAATACAGGTGTTGCTGCAAGTATGAATTGCTCCAAGTATGAGATGACAGAGTTAGTCCCCAGTTAAAACTAAGTCTGCTTGCATTTGATAACTGCACCCCCTCAGTTTTGGACTACTGCCTTCATCCTTTGGTCAAGAGACTATTGCCTTAACCATTAATCTTCCACTTTATCTGTGTTTTCTTGACATCTCTTCTGAGCCATATACCGACTCAAATGTGAACTACTCCTACAACTCCCCAGTTTCAGTAAATAAGACTTATTTCTGGCAAGTTTTCAGACGATTTATTGAAGTCTTCACCTGTGGAAAATTAAATGCATTATCTATTCCTCTATTGTTTCATATTCCAATTATACCACATTTCACAAAATTAAATCTTTCGTTTTTCTCTAGCTGATGTTAAGACYATTATCTTTAAACAATGATTGCTAGGTTGTGAATTTTAATGGAAGAGAGCATTTATTAATGTGAAGCTTTCAAATTTTATTCTGTGTAGCTTCTTGGTTTACAGCAGGCAAAAATTATCTTAAAACTGAGTACTAACTATCCTGCCAACTAACAGGCTAAAGATTATTTTCTTCTCTTTCATGTTCACAAGTTAATTCCCAAGCCTGTGATTTTACAGAATGGGTAGCACAGTTGGATAACTAGGGAGCAGGAATTCTAAAAGTGATGTTGTCCACTYAAGATAAGCAGTTAAAATGTTAGCTTGCATTGGCCCTCCTGTAAGTGCACTGAGGCAGTAGAGGAGAAGGAAAGAAGAGAGAGAAAGTCTGGATTGTACCCAGGTTTAAAAACGGTGCTGAACTGGTTCAGTAACAGGGATGTGCAGAGTGCCTCCAAAGGCAGCAAGTCTGATCTCGCTGTGCAYGTGCAACAGGTGAAATAGCTCAAARAGGTGGTTCTTCTGAAGCCACCTCGCAGGGACAGCAACCTCTGAGCGAAGCCAGAGCAGGTCTAATCTCTGTTCCTGCTGAGGTTTGCGAGTGTGTCCCCTTTTCTTTCAGTTTTTCTCTTTTGTCCTTTCCTAAAATATTTTCTCTACCTGGTTTACTCTGAGCCAGCCTTGGGAGCTCGTTGTTTGAAATGGGAGATTGAAGTTTTCCATTGCCTGGGTTCTCCTCCATGGTCCTGCTCCTTTGCGCATTCGCTGCTGCTGAATTCTAAAAGGCTTCCCGACAGTCACTGGCGATTCAAATGTCCCATTTCTGTTTGTCTTCTGGTCCAAGCCAACATATAAATGTGATCTTTTCCATTATAAGGTGCATATTGACAATTTGGGAAACATTGTCCTGCAGTGCAAACACTCTGATATTACAAAATATTGTTGTGTTCTCTGACTTGATCTAAATGATGGTGTCAGCACAAGAAGTAATAGGTCTATGGGGACCATAAGTGAGTAGAGTCAGGAATGAGAAAATTTCTAATCATGGGAAAGACATTTTGAAGGGCATCCTTCAGAGTGGAGACTTGGACTGAATTTGGTTCCCAGGGTTTGTGATAGTTTCTGCAAGTCTGCGAGGTGGTTGATTGTGATAGGAGGTCTCCAYTGGCTTGCAAGGAGCTCGCTGTGTTTCTCACTTTGTGATTCATTACTGGGTGACATCTCCCTTGATGTCAAGGGTGGAAGGATCTGATCTTGTAAAGAAGGTGCCACGAGTTTACCCAAGCTGAACACTTTCTTGGCAAGTAACCTGCTGCCAAAGGGAGACCTTCAGGATGGGGATGCGCACATGCCATTCCTGACCTGCAGATGAAGGACCGGCTTCCTGATCTGTGACCCGAAGGCAGGGCAAGGGGCTCCGTGTGCTGCTCTGCCCCTTTGCTTGGGCCAAGCTCCCTGTCCACCGCAGAGCTGCTTTGGGCACCTCACAGTGATCTCCTCCCATGCAGGGGCTAGCCTGCTGTCCGAGTGCCTTTCCCCAAGAGAGCATTGCTTTAACCTTATCAGATGGAAGGCACATTTAAAATGACTTAATGTTTATTTACTAACAGGCAGAGATGCTCTCCAAGTTGACCGTCACAGCGTGGACATGGGACTGTAGGACCGAATCACAACCTCTTGCTGGTCTGCAGTCAATGTTAAGTTTGGAGAGTTGGGGGGATCATGTTGGCCTCCCTGGATGYCTGGGCAGCATTCTCATTTTGGAGTTTTATACAATGAAGTTATATTTGATATTTGCATAATTCAAATAGATGWAATCCTCAAACAGGCACAGGAGACCGGATTTCATTAACTGGGGATGCAGCCATTCCCATCTCTCATGCAAATGGCAAATACCTTTCCTGTAAGCACACTTTAAAGATTCATTTCTTTCTCTAATCAAGTGTTGAAATCCTACCCAAGGGAACCAGAATTGATTTCTTTTCCCTTCAGACCGAATAGCCTAGACCTTATTTGGGTTAACTTTGGTCATGAGATGTAGGTTAACCCTTCAGTGTGCTGCAAATCAGCTCAGAGGGTTCATGTTCTCTGTACCCGGCATCGTCATTCTGCAGCGCAAAGCTCGGCTCCGCAAAGCTCGGCCCCTTGGCAGCAGGATCTATTTCTGCTGGAACGCCGGCCTTGAAAGCTGGCTTCTAAATTTCCTCCTGAGTCTTGTGTGCTGCAATTGATTATGCTGATTTTGCTTTTGGTCTGTAATGATCAAGGTGAAGAATTGCTCACAAACAGTTGAGACATCAGAGCTCTGCTGTGGATCCCATCTTGGAGCGGGAGCCCGTGCCCCTTTCTCTRTGGGGCACCTGCTGGGGCATGGGAGCTCCACCTCATTAAAGCAAATTAATAAGCATCTGCAGAGAATTAAAGCAGTTTAACCTTCGATATCTAATCTTGCTGTAGGATATAGTCCCTCGTGCTGGGCACTCCTATCTGCAGAGCTGGGCTTCTGTCCGTAGCAGAGCCAAGAGAATTACCCCTTTCGACTCAGTTGTTCAGGTATCTTTGTTTGCTATTTCCTGACTTACCTTCTAGGAAAGAGAGCTCTGCATTTTACTTTCTCTCTTTCAAATATATCGGTTTTCAGTTCATTTTTTTTATGTTAKTTTAAACTGATAGCCTGACTCCCTGCGCCACTCTGCCTCTCTCAAACATTTCCCAGTGCTTTCATCAACAGGAAGGTCTGTGGTGTTCTAATGGAGAGAGCAATAAAGAGAAAAAATAAAAGAAAAAAAGGAAAAAAAGAGTACATTTTTCATGATAATTTGGGATTCTTAGTGTTTTTGCATCTCTTTGTCTTAGAACACAAATTATGCATTGGGGAGGGTTTTCTTCTCTTCATTACTGGTGAATTTATGGTGTGTTCTCTGCCTCTTCAGCCAGCCCCTTCTTGCAACAAAAAGTAGTARAAAGTAAGTGGCAGTGAAAAGCTAATGAAAAGAAAATAGACATGACGTCCTCGGTTTTGTTCCTGTCATAAAAGAAGATTTTCTCTGTAATTGTTTAGTAAACCCTCACTGAAACGTATGTGCACTTTGGAATTAGATCTCTTGAAAGTTCCTGGTGTGGGGGAGCSTCCTGGGTATCAAGCACCAGGCACTGGTATGGGAAGGTCATGGAAAAAAAGYAGCTGCCCTGATGTTTTATTTGCCTCTGATCACACAAGGGGCACTCAAGTCAATGTTGGTCTGTAGGCAAAGAAGTCTGATGGGATGACTAGAGTCCTGAGCATCCTTGTCCGGGTTGTAATTTGTAAAGTTTCTTCCTACCGTTTCTCTGTCTTCCTCTCTCCCTCCCTCCCAGGCTCTCTTTTGAGTATCTAATCCATCAGCTGTCAATCTGGGAGGAATATACGAGGTTCTTGTGGTTGTAATGGCTAATTAAGAGACACTGTTCTTACCAAATCATTCATCAGCTGTCTCAGGCTGGTCCTGCTGTGCGCTTTCTGCCGTGCAGGTTCCTCATGCTTGGGAATTGCTGCAGCCCAGAGCCCTCTTGGTTGACAACCAAGCAGCCCAAAGTAATTGGGCCTGGAATAATTGCCCTTTCTTCCTGTACCTGGAACTTTTTAAGGTTTATTTTGAGTCTGTGGGATTTTTATTTATATTATTTTATTTAAGGAGACTCAGCTTAAGGACTCTAGATCTGATTTGCCCAAGACATCACATTTTGGAAAGATGCCACGTTCAACATAAATCCCAAAGACTAGAAAGTGAGACCTGTCCTGTGTGTGTCAGCGTGGGGGTCTTGACACCAAACTCAGCAGGAGGTGGAAGCATTTTCTCTTTTTGATGTCCAAAATTTTGCTGAGAAGTTCCTGAACTTTGACTTTCAAGTTTTTTCAGGTCAGGATAATTGCTGCCTTTACACCACTATTTTCAAATTCTTTATCCTTTGAAGCAACGCTGAGAAAGTTAGTGCTCCCAAGGCATGAATCTTCTGTATTTAATTTCCATATTTTAATATATCAATACTTCTGATCATGTTTGCTCAATATGGTTTTGAGGGGAAAATTCTGAGACAGGAAAAGGTCTGTCTGAAGTGAGACATGATGGTTTTGATCCAGAGGCTGGCATTTTGCAGTAGGAATAGCAACCATCTCTTCATAACTCTTCATCTTTCTTAAAATAGAAAATCTGCCTAGTTAATGAATCTAAACAAACACACATTCACTTTCTGTTTTTTTCAGGTTACTAAAGCAGGTTCCACAATTTATTTAAAGAAGCTGAGTAATTTTTGTGTTTCTTATCCCATAAACATGCAGTTTATTTATTCCTGAAGGCTCTGTGGTGCTCTGTGTGTGTGTGTTTATTCTTGTTCACACTGAGGCAACAGTTCTCTCATCAATGGAGTTTTAAAGTAAGTATTTTATAATGGCAAACTTGGATATGCAAGAAAAGAAGAAAAAATGGGCAATGCTGTAGAAATTCAATAAACCCTGATAAATTGGCCTGCAGGAAAGAACCTGAAATGCTTGGGAGTGAAATACTGTATTGACAGTTTGGGGTTATACGAGTAGAATTCAATATTCAGCATAATTGCATTAGAAATTGATAGCTTCAGCAAAACAAAACAGTTTGTTTTTAATAAAGAGAATTAAAATAGGTGAACCTGCCTTGCTGTATTGTGCTGCTGTGTGGATCAGGGTGCCTTGGGTGAGAGCTGTTTTCCAGCAGTTCATCATGACGAGTGACTCRTGTGCGGGGCCGTTCTTGTTATGTTACCGTAATGAGAATTTATTCACTGCTCGCTTCTCCCCTATTTTTGGTTATGCCAGCCAGATTCAGTTACTTTGCCTAAGCTTCTCTTTGATAAAATTGCATCTTTCTTTCACCCCACTCATCCGTCCTTGGGACTGAGATGGAGAGGTGCATGAACGTCGGCTGCAGATAGAGGTTACCAGGACTTGTGTGGTGGGGAAGATTTTGAGGGCTTGTTCTTTGTAGCCCCTGATTAAGTTTTTATAACTTAGCTGCTGAACAGAAATCCCTTGAACTTGGCTAAAAGTTGTTCTCCAGGTCTTTTTTTTAGATATTTAGATAGTTTAAGATATTATCAGTAGTAGCTTACTTGGTGCTGGGAGTGATTTAATTCTCCCTGCATGATAATCGCCTGTCAGGTCATGGAAAATCATGCCTGAAGGAAAGGAACACTGAGGTTCTTAAACACAATATTACTATTTTAAACTGACACCACCTTATATTAGCTATCGCTTCAATATGAAGATTATATTTGAGGATTAATAACTAAATCTTAGGCACTTCTAGCCGAAATCAATGAAATTGTCAACGTGAGCAGCATTTCAGCAATGAAATTGTCAACGTGAGCAGCAGAGTTTCAGCAGTAAGACTCTTCCCACAGGAAGACATGCATAACTCTCATTAATATTTGCAAATTCTGTGTTTGCACCCATGGAGGAGCATATGCTGCTTTAAAACAGGCTGGGGGAAAATCAAAATGAATCTTGACGTTTTCTCATCAAGGCACTTGAACCTCATCTAAAAAGCATTACGGGACAGAGAAGAGTTCTGCAGCTGGTAAACTTTATGGCAGAGTTGCATTTTATCCCAGAGCAGTTGTAAAATAAATAAATAAATAAATTTAAAACAAATCTTCTACACTGCAGATGTGCAGACAATTCACGAATAAAATGTAATTCTACAAGCAGCCTATTACAGCTATACACGCAGCTTAAAGAATCCAAAGCAGCTGGATTCTGATCATTTAAAATCACTGCTATCTAGTGAGGGCGTTGGTATTAAATAGCCAATCTTGACTTGACACAGTAAGTACTGACTTAGACAAATGTGCCAAAACATATACTGTCCTCAGAGTTAGAACTGGAAAGAGTAGTGGGAAGGAAATCTGGCTGATAAAGCTGATGTCCCTTGTTTTTTGTTAACACACTTGTTGCATACTAGTTACTTGTATCAAATATTTTGAAACTAGTTAAGAAATACCTTTATTTACAGAAGAAAAGTGGCCTATCTACATGAACTGTGTGCATGGTTTTGCTCAGCTAGTTTTTGCATTTCCTTAAAATGCGCTGGCAGGAGTGTTTGCTTTATAAACACTTATTTCTCTTTGGAGAGCTACCATTATCTGTTTTTTATCAGCAGCTTCAACGTGTGTTTAATTTTTTGAGTTAATTATCGTGGTTTGCTGGACAAAAATGATCTGTGCTCAAGGGCAGAGGGATTTGAGGTGCAAGTGACCTCGCTGGTGTGAGTCTATTCTGTCCGTTTGGAATAACATGGGGACAGCTGGTAGTGACCTGTTTGGTCCTAGTCCTGAGCATTCCTGTTGCTGGTGCATTAAATAGCCACGTTTATGCACTTAGGCTGGCAGGTTTCCAGTGATGTGTAGGGTGTAGACGTATAATTTCTAATAGGTCTGCAATTTCACGTGCAAAAGAATTATGTGGAGTGTAGGAAAAAAAATTAAGGGAGCAATGAAACTGTACGGTTTAATTCGGGCCCACATCACTCTGCAAGAACAGTAATTTGTGTGAGAGATGCAAGTGTCACGTTAATGCTCGCTGCACAGGTGAATATTTTGGACTTCTGAGAAGCCAGTGCCTGGTGCTAATAGTGCAGGTTTTCTGAGTGCACGATATGAAGATGTGAAGAAATGATGCTGAAACCTCTTCTCCCCATCCTCCTCCTTGCCTCACACTTGTGGTGCACAAATCAGTAGCTTTGCAGTGATTCCTAATGTTGGGAGAGATGGGTTTGAGGTGGAAAGATGCAGATTTGGATTCTGTTCATCCTTGTGTCGGGGGCTTGGGCCCAGCGCTYGCCCTCGCCATGGGGGCTCTGCCCGGCTCCTGCTTGGCCATAACCCCCTCTGCGCCGGGCTGAGGACTGAGGGGTTTTCTCAGTCAAGCCATGGGGAAAACGCCTTCCGTCTGGGAAGGAAAAACTCTTCCCCTTCCCCGCCGCTGACTCACGCTTCACCTTGGCACGGCCCTTTGCGTCGGCACGCGGTCAGCGCTGAGCAAACACGGAGGGATAAGGTGTGCAGCCTGCAGCTGGTACTAGATTGGAGACCAGACGTGACTCATGACAGGCTGGTGACCACTGTGCTTCCTTTCAGCCCTGCCTCCGGAGCCCGCTGCAAGCTGGAGCTGCGAGGAGGCTCCCACAGATAATACACGAGGCTGCAAAGCGAGTTTCTTATGCCTGAGCATCTCCCCTGCCTTCAATTCGGTGGTTTATACAYGTGGAAAATAGGATTAGATAGGTTGTGATTTCACAGAGGGTGTTTTTCCCCTTGAATTCCTTAAGACCTTGCTTAGCTTGACCACAGGCAATTGTGATGGGCCCATCACTTTACACTTCTAAAACAACTTGCTCTTTGTGACTTAAATAATCCTGTAAGCCCAGAGTGTCTCATGTTCATAAAAGCCCTGTCCCCCCTCTCGGGACCTGGCCGTACATAAGAGGCCTTTTCCAGCGTACCTCATCCTTGTGCTCTTTGCTCGGAGCTGAGCAGCGGTGACCGGAGATTTAGGCACAGAGGAAGAGAAATTTTTAATTCTCCTTTTGGAGAAAAAAGTGGCAGCTTCGTGTCGCTCCATATCCCTKGTTAAACATTACAGATGAAGGTAATCTGAAACACAGGAACGATTAATGACGGAATGCAGTGGGCAGGAGAAGATTTTCTGGGTAGGAAATTGCCCATCCACAGTGCACTAAAGGTTTTATTCCTTTCGTAACTCAGGACTCTGCACGCAAAGGCTTTTATGATTTTAAAATTTCATCCTACTGTCCAACTGTCTTCTCTCATTTTTGGGAACCAGCTAAGGCTTTCCCTTTTTAAAATACTGTTTCCGTGCCCCAACAGCTGATGTGCATACACTTTGCTAAGAGGCTGGCCAGGGTTATTTACTATTTAAATTGGTTGCAATTAGATTTCTAAAACCAACAGTAGTTTCAACCTTCTGCAGTTATTGAGCAAAGAGCAGCTTTCTTGGTGCTCAGGAGCAGCAGTTTCTCTCTCCCTCTCCCCTTCTACCTCCTATTCAAAAGTACAAACTTAAAATACATCTTTCCCCCTCCTCATCTTCAGTTGTCCTGGATGCTATTTAATAAGCTTGACTCTTTATACCTTTTGAAATAGATATTTACTAGCAGTAACTTGGCTAAATTTGTAGCCCCTTAAACACTCAGGGACTTTGTCTGTGCCCTCAGGCTCTCTGTGATAAGAAAAACTGGACAAGAACTTAAGAAGATGTGGCTGGAGTTTGGGAAATCTCTTCAACAAGCTTCTCTCTCAAAAAGCAGCAGAAATGAAATTACTTAAATAACACAAAAATGTTCCCCATATTGGTATTTGTGACAGCTCTCCAAACCCATCTATTAAGGCCTGTTATGAAGATCTCTATTGCTGTGCAGGTAGATCTCTACACTTGTCATAATATAGATGCATCAGTAAATGTGGTATTGATACATCCAGCTGTCATATTGCTACATTTCTTACAGCAAATATTTTTAATGGTAATGGGCAAGTTAAATACTCTTGCTGTGTAGATCTGAATTAATTTTATTGCTCAGTTGTATTGCTTTGGAGTTGAACTAGCATTTTTTTTCAGTTTGGAGCAAATTTGGGAATACAACGTTTAAGCCAAAAGTAATTTACTGGGCTAGGTGCTTTCTATCTGCGGTTTTTAATAAGGCAGGCATGGTCCAACGAGCTTCTTGCAAGCTGGATTATTCCTTCTCCCTGTTTACACAGCAACTCGTCTTGCCCCCGTTAACATCTTTTTCTGCAATGCAGTTCAGCAAGTTGGTGACAAATCAGCCCTCCTTAGTTCCAGTTTTGAAGTGAGGAGCTGTTTGAGCTCTGGAGTGCAGTTGGGAAGCCACCCAAAAAGTGCCTTTGCTTGAGGTATGAGGCCCAACGGGACAAATGCTCCTCCGGTCACACTGCACTTTTCTGGYGCCTGGGAGCCGGTTGGGGTGACCTTTTTCTGCAGTGATTTACAAGGCCCGRCTTTCAAAGAAACAGGTATTTGCCTGCCAGAAACCCAAGTCTCTACATGATCACTGCACTTTTGCACATACGAGTAGCCAACAAGGTTCGTACTCGCTGTGTTTGCTTAGTAGCTGAATGCAAAATGCTGTAGATCTGTGTGTCTGCTGCTGGATTCGTTGTTTTTTTCCCTCTGATACTTCCTAATTTTGCAGATGCTGTCTGTGCTTCTGATGTGCGTTGTGAACTCATGTAAAAGGCTACAAATTAGCTAATTTCTGGAGGAGGATGCRTGGTTTCCCAACTGAGATATTCCCACCCCAGAGCAGCAAGTGCRTATCTACCCAGAAAAGCTTTTCTCAATCCACTTTACTGTGATTCTTATGTGGTTTTTTGTTTGCATCCCCCTGTAACTTAAGCTACTACTAGTCCATATTCCCTGGTGTTCGTCCCCAGATATGGTGCATACCATTGCASTTGCATTTGGGCTTTTAAGGGGCATAATGATGAACCCAAATTAGGTCTGAGTCCACTAGGGGAGCAAAATGAAAGACCAGAGTAGTCTAATTGCTCTCGCTTTCTCATGTAATTCAGTTGCATTGCACTAAGAACAATAAATGCTGCTGGGATGTTATGAGACTATCAGTAAGATAATGGAAGATAGTACATACTGCTCATGTCTCTAAAAGAGTGCTTGCCTTGCTGCTTCAAAGTAGCCTTGAAAGGGTTTTCTGAATTGCATTTCTAAGCAAAAAACAAAAAAACAAAAAAACAAAAATTTTTCTTTGGAAATGTAACAAAATCCTGTCACAGTCCAAATCGGTTATTTAAAGTTTGGGATTCATACAGTTCAAAGAAATCACCTTGGTCCTGAGCCATCCGCGTGGCACCGTTCCAGTCGCTTTCTGAGTACTTGTCCTTTGCGAATTGGGAGTGATAGAGGTGCTTTCCTTTCCTTGTGTTTCCTAGCAGACACATCTAAATGCATCATTGGACTTTTTGTAGCAGCTATGCAAAATGCGTCACAAACTGGCGTTCAGAATATTCCACAAGGATTTTGCTTTATTAACATCAACATGGAGACTTCTTACTCTTTCATTGTGTCAGCAAAGTTAGTACAGCAGACTTGCCTTTTTCTTGTCATCTTGTTTTACTCAGTGCCCATCCAAGCTGTGATGGGGTTGCCCCATGACAGAGGAAATGGTCATAAGTTGCTCCAGAGGAGGTTCAGGTTGGACATTAGGAAGGATTTCTGCACATAAAGAGTAGTCAAGCACTGAAACCAGCTGCCCATGGAAGTGGTGGTGTCACCATCCCTAGCAATGTTCAAGACCTGYGTAGATGAGGCACTTAGGGATGTGATTTAGCAGGCATGGTGTTGATGGGTGCACAGTTGGACTTCACCTTGAAGGTCTTTCCCAACCATAATGATTGTGTGATGCTGTGGCTACTGCATCTAAACCCTGGACTCCGGTCCTGGCTCCTCTATGATCCCTCTGAGTGACCTTGTACAAGGCATATGGCTGCACTGTGTCCCTGACACATCTGACACATTCTGACTCTTTCCTATGTATGTTTTATTTGTTACTGTCCAGTTCCGCTGTCTTCTGCTGCTGCGTGAATTAGCAGCTCCCAGCAGCAGCAGTGGGCACAGCAGGGTGAGCCTGAGGACGTGCCTGGACATTAATGCACACTTCTTGCCTTGTTTTGAAGTTGTTCCCTTGGGGCAAGGAGCTGCGGGTTGTCTTTTCCCTGCGYGTTAGTCTCTAAGCTGTGCAGCTCCCATTAGAAGTCAAGCTCCCATTAGAAGTCGAGCTCCCTGTGCATCCTGATTGGAAAAAAAAAAAAGGAAAGAAAGAAAAAAAAAAAAGTGAGATTAGTTTAGCTCTTGTACTTTGCTTCCTTGGGACCCTAATGGCAGTCTGAAAAAGAAAATCACTCCTGAGAATGTCTAGTGCTTTGAGTTTCACATAAACGTAATCCAATTACCCCAGTCCAGGCCATGCGGAACTATTTGGTCTGAGGTACACATCAATCTAGGAAAAGCACAATATACAGGACTGAAAAGAAGGCAGATTGGGCATATTTCTTAATAGCATAACACAATGCAGTTGCCAAAGGAGAGGCATGCGTTTCTGTCCTGCATCACTCAGTGTCTGAACAGAGTAATTTGGGAGGGGAGAGGGAGTGAAGCCCTTGCAGGGAGGGATTTTAGAGGTATCTTCCCTGGAGGCCGGTTTTGTAAAGACATGCCATCTGGTGCATTGAAAATGCAAAAAGATTTGCTCTTCAGAAGTCTGAGCCAGGGATAAAAGTCCATCCCCAGCAGGGATGGCTTAACAGTATCCAGAGAGAAGGATGAGTTTTATCACAAGCAGGGAAATTCTTCCTTTCCTCCGCCCTTAACCTCTAATTCGAACATCAAATAGAGTGATCTTGCCCTAGCTGCTAGCTTCCCTAATGGAAGTTTCTGATGTCCTTGCAGTGAGCTGTTAGGTTATCGTTTATACGCCCCAACTCAGGACTCGAGCTCCTCAAATCCTCACGCTTCCCTGCGTCTCTGAAGCGTGGCAACCTTAATCCCAACGCGGATCTCCCTCGGTCTGGGCAGTTGCTGTGTGATGTGGGACGTGGGAGGTGGTTGCGGTGTCCTGGAAAGGTATCAGGCATCTTCCCCACGGTCTGTGACCATCAGTCACAGCCAGGTGGGTGCTCATGGTGACACTTACTTTGCTTTGACCCTTGTTTATTCCTTACTGATGTCTCAGATCTGCTGGGTGTAGTATTATTGGGGTCTAACAACTCCCATCTGAAGCCTGGTTATTCAAAAGAAGGGGAAATGTTGTCCCTAATTTTGTGAAGTTTGCTTGGTTAAGTGGCTGCTGGGGTAGAACTAAAACTTGTAATGTGAACCAGAGCTTCTGCTGTACCTATTTAATCCTGTTAGTTGAAGGAGAAGAGGCAGCACAAGGGCAAAAACCTGATTTCCTATTGTGATTACTTATGTGATCAGGCAAATTCATGCAAAATGAATGTGTTATGGAGAAGTGGTGATAACGGAGCCCTTTCATTATCCTTTGTGTGGTCCTTCCAGGGCTGGCTATTATGAATAAATCAAATTCTTTAATCTATAATTTTGCTTTTCTGCTTGTTTTTTCTTTTTGCCATGGAATTGTYGTTTCCTACCTACTCTGTCCTTTCTGATGCTTGGACAGCCTTCATTGACTTGACAGCTCAGGAAATCTGGGAAAAGCTTATTCAAATGTAATTTGTATGCTGGGGTCAGGCATTGCTCTTTGCTTTCCCCATGTGTACGTTCCCCTCAATACCAACTCAAGTGACAGAGCGCTGTGTCAATGAGGCCGAAGGAGCAGAGTTGCTATCCAACCTGGGAGAATATATTAAAGCTCTGAAAACCAATTAAAGGTCAAGTAAGAAGCAGGGTTATTCTTAACTTGCCTATTCCTTTTAGACTCTTTCCTAATCATTCTAGTTGGAAATGACCCAGAAAAGTGGTTCAGGTGGAAGCCAGCACAAAACAAAAAAGCCTCCTGAAGGAAAAGAAGTGTTGAGGGTTAGGGTTTTTACAACAGTCAATGATACTATCACATTTTGCCCTATTTATAAAACGTGGTTTGGAGTAGTTAGTAGTGATTTGCTATGATGCACACGGCATGTGCGGTTAAAAAAGTTTGTAGTTGTTGGTGTTGCTGGTGGTTGTTCTTTGGGTTTGTTTTCTTTTTCTGGCATACTCATGAATAAGGAGGTTGTTTAACAGTGAGATGGTGAAAACGGTAAGAAAAGCCATTGTCTGGATGAGTTATCCTGAGGTTTTACCCCACTTTAAAAGTCAGCACTCGCTTCTGCAGCATCCTCAGTGCTGAGAAACCTTCCCTTGGGGCTTGCAAGCGCCAGCCTAGGAGGGGAGGCCGTGTTGGGTCTCTGTGTGCACGAGCTCCTCTCTGCACGTTATGTGGGACCCTGGGGCACCTCGGCTGGAAGGGACAAATTTCCCCGGTGTCAAACATCGGGCAGCACCTCTGCACATCCCGAACAGCAGGCATGAAAGGTGGGTGATGCTGACGGGCATGAACACCACGGGTGTAAGGATAGGGCTTTCCTGCTCCTCATGCCTCCCTGGAAATGCTGGAGACGGGCAGGGCCTTTCAAGTGGGCCGTAAATGCAGGTATTAAGGTTTCACTTGGCTTAAATTGGTGATTTCCAGCATATGGACTGCTGCGATTATATACTGCTCCGTGCCCGATTTTGTGGTCCTGCAGGCATAACTTCTGCCGGGGTTTATTTGGGCATAAGTAAATCTTAAATGTACAGATCATTAGAGGGAGTATTGAGCCATTTGTGTGTAGAGCAGACATAGATTAACTTGGGACGGATCGGTGCACTTTTATCGCACGGTGTCAATAGCAAGRCCGAAAACTTCTTGGGGATTAAAAAAGAAAATCGTTTGCAGTTATGAGGAGCCCGATAGGGCTCAGTGTGAGCTGCACGACAGCTTGTGTCCTCTAAATGCAATAAGTATTTGTAAGCAGACCTCAGCCTTAAATTTAGGACGTAAAAATATGTATATATATATAAAAAGTTATAAAATTATATTAAAAAACACAATAAAAACGTAAAAATAAATACTGAGGGAGATGCAGAGGAGACCGATTGAGCAGCCCCTAAAYGCTGCTCAGCAGCAAGTCAATTACTGAGGCAAGTCCCATGGCTTGCCTGGATTGAGCAGGTTGGACCAGGAGGCTGGAGTGGCCCCTGGAATCTAATATTGTGTTCGTGCCCTGTTACCCTCTGCACTTTAATTTGAACCACGATTTGATCAGAGCATGAGCAAGTGATAGAGCCCCTCCGTGAGAGCGTGCCAGAGGAAATGCTACGGAAACAGGATTAATTGGAAATATATATTCCACGAGTGAGATATGGACCCTTTTTCTAATAGATCCAGACTTGGATATTATTATTGAAATACTGGCAAATTCACACATCAGTGTAAATTGTCTTGCTGCATCTGTCAACAGGCACCTAAAGCAATAATAAAGGCAGAATAGCTCCTCATAAATATCCAATATCCTAATTATCAGAGCTTGACTTAACCAATGGCAGGGTAATAAAAAATGAGATTTTTTTGATCTTTTGCCATGAAAAATGCATATTTTATTCTTTGAAGACTGACTGCAGTGTCACAACTTTTGTGGCAAATAGAGCATGAAGCATATTGTCAAAAATATGGTTAGGGAAAAAGAAGCCACTAAATAATTTATCTTCCCAGCAATGTACTAGGATAGAAGTATAAACCTTAAATCTATCAGGTTCCTCCTCCCACCTTCCAAAGTGTTTTAATGATATAGAAATTCAGGTCCCTGAGAGAAATGCGGCACATCCGTTTTCCAGCGTGCTTAGATATACTGAGCATCATGAATTATGTAGTGTTTGCGTTGGGGTTTAAAATGTCATCAGTGTATATCTCTAAGAATTGTTTAGCCGTCATGCGTTATGAACTTCCTTCTCTTTTTTTCCTTTTTACCAATGAATGAGGATTCGCGGGCTGGATGTTATCGGGAGGGATTTGGAATCGGAAGTTGCCTTAAACCTGCTGCTCCGGCTGTTTCCAGGTTGGATTTGCACGGGATATGATGTGGGGAATTGCGGTGTCAGGTAGACTTGAGACCCCGATAAAAAGGGATGRGGAATGTGTGGTTTCTCTGGGAACTGAATTCCCATCCCGTGCTTTGGCCGCTGTGGTGTTTCTCTTCCCAATTAATCAGGATGGCGTGTTCATGTGGCGTGGTGAGYGTGTGAAGGGCAGGCTGTGGAGAGGGAAAATTAGAGATCTTGCAGCATGGAGAGGCATGAAGAGGACTGGAGAAAGGTGAGGAGCTCTTCTGAGGTTCTGCCTTCACCCTAAAGCTCCCCCTGCAAGTGAGGCAGCCACCAGGTTCTGCCTGACCTTCTCTCTTTCCATGTACAAGGCGGGACTAGTAAAGATCATTCTGTGCATGCAAGGGCAGTGGGGGAAGTTTCYCTTTGGAAGTTGTGGAATATGCAGAGCAACCAGGGGGTTTCCCAAGGCAAACTGGCCTATGGAGAGCAAACCGCATGAAGACACATGCCATGTTATTCATCCTGTGGCCGCATTTATGATTGGGAACCCTTTACTTGCTCAGCGAGTAGATGAAAATCAATAGTAAAAACATGAAAACTACTGAGCAACTGGATAGAGGCAGTTCACTGTTTATTAAACCACRGTGTAAAGATGATGTGTTGATATTCTGCATGACAAAGACGCTTGGGGCGCTTGACTGACCAACGTTCACCTGGGTCTGGTGAAGAAGGTGTGTGACTGAGGAAGCTGATGGCTCSTGAGAGCTTTCAGTTCTTCTCCACTATATAAAGAAAAAGAAAGAGACCTGGGAGTGTGGATACTTTATTTGTGTAGGTTTTTGGCAAACTCTGCTCCTCTAGTGTAAGAATTTGTGTTCTGTACCATGGCGCTGGCATAAAAATGTTGCATCCACTAAATTCCCTGTCATTTGAAAGGAGAAAAAAAAGGTCTTTGAGCATGTATTAATGTTTTGACAGCAGTGCTTCTTGGGCGGCTTTGTAACGGGCACTGCTGCTTTCCTGATGACAAAAGCTCACAGATGAATGTCCACAAAGCGCTGGGTCCAATTTTTTACAAGGAGGAGGGGAAAAACATCTCCTTTTGTAGCACATCGCTCACGCTACCAGTGTGTTCACCTCTGCTTTGAAGGATGAAAGCGCCTATGAGGCGGGACGTAGCGCCCAGAGCGYGTCCTTTGGAGAGGCTAGTCCATCATCTTGTCTCCAGCTTTGTGCTCCCTGTTGAACAAGTCTGCCAACACGACACTGGATACTGATTAGCAATTTGTATTATAAAAATATTGGCAGAACTCCATTGTTTTGCTATTTAATTCTTAATTTACATTTTTAATGTGCTGTGTCCTCATTCATATTACAGGTTTTCCTCTTCTGTGTACATCTATAATAGAATGATTTTTTTTTCCCCCCTGAAAAATAATTATGAATACTAAAGAACTGTTACAATTGCTCTGTGTTTAATTTATGGGCTGTGCTGGCCTTTTAAGCTCTGCTTCCTCAGGATGGGATTAGACGTTGAAAGGAGGGAGGAAAAGACTTCTCAACCCTAGTAAGACTTGTCTACTCTAGAGAAGGTGGATGGTTTAGGTTAAATCTTTTGGCATGTTCTTCTTGAGCTACAGGTTGATTTTCAGTCATCAGGCTGGCAAAAAAAAAATGCAATAAATGATGGGAAGTGGAGATCAACTTCTGGAAAGCCTGTCTCAATAATGTTTTTTTTTTCTTTTTTTTTYCCCCCTCTTTTCTTGCTCTGTTCTCCTCAGTCCTTGTTTCCTAAAYGAAAAGGATGACAAGCCCAAGAAAATAAGAGCTTTGCAGTTATACCTTCGCTCTCTGTGTCCAGGAGCTGTTTCCAGAAAAACTTAAATAGGTGTTTCCAGTAAAACGTTTTTACTGGACTATTATTTGTGCTAGAACTAAACTGCTGGTARTTGGGTTGATTTTTCACCTCCAGAACAAGGCACCTATAGAAGGCAACCCTAGTACAAGTGCATTTTTGTGCTGTTTTCACGTGACATTTGAATGTAGCTGTTATGGGAAGCAGAGAAATATTGTGTTTATTTCTTCTGTGAGTCCTTCTCTCCGAGAGCAGGAGCTCCGCATGAGCCGCTGCCTTTGGGCTCTTGGTGGCACCGTGGGCTCTYCTGGAGGTCTGTGGTGGGCAGGACAGATGGGACCTCCTGCTGGKAGAAACCAGCGGTGGATGCTGCTGGAGAGAGAGCCACGCAAAGCATCTTATTTCATGAAATGCATCGTTATTCCTGGTAATTAATGATTTAAGGAAAAGCACAATGGCACAGGAAATGCCACGTGTTAAGCGAAGAGGCATCTTGGGGCAAAGGATCCAAGGGACACTTGTCCCTGATGTGCTGGAGTGAGAAGACCTTGGTGACAACTGGTTACCAATTAATGCAGATCTGGGCACTCTCACTCACTGGCAATCGCACAGCAAAACATAGCTCAGGTCATAGAGTGCAGGAGAATAAATGGAATAAAGTGGATTAAAAGCATTAAGGAAAGCTCCATGTTGAGGATATCACAGAATCATGGAATGGTTGAGATTGGAAGGGACCTCTGGAGATAATCTAGTCCAACCCCCTGTTCCAGCAGGGACACCCAGAGCACGGGGCACAGGGCGGCATCCAGGTGGGTTTGGAGACCTCCAGAGAAGGAGACTCCACAGCCTCCCTGGGCAGCCTGTGCCAGGGCTCTGTCACCCTCACAGGAAAGAAGTTCTTCCTCACATACAGATGGAACTTCCTGTGTTTCAACTTGTACCCATTACTCCTTGTCCTGTCACTGGCACCAACCAAGAAGAATCTGGTCTCTTCCTCCCTGCATTCTCCCCTCAGGTATTTACACATATTGATCAGATCCCCTCTGTCTTCAATTCTCCAGCCTAAACAGGATGCTCCAGTYCCTTAACCATCTTTGTGGCCCTCTGCTGGACCCTCTCTAGAAGCTCTGTATCCCCCATGTGCTGGGGAGCCCAGAACTGCCCCCAGTGCTCTAGGTGCGGCCTCCCCAGAGCTGAGTCCCTTGTCCTGCTGGCAACGCTGCTCCTGATACAGCCAGGAGCCCATTGGCCTTCTTGGCCACAAGGGCACTGCTGGCTCATAGTTAACCTTGTTATCAACCAGGATTCCCAGATTCCTCTCCAAGAAGCTGCTTTCCAGCAGCTTTCCAGCTCTTTCCAGCAAAGAAGACATTTACTAACTCTGCYTTCTAGGCATCCTCCGTCACCAAGGCACACTCCCCATTCAGGAATGGACTAACATTTTCCCTAGTCTTCCTCCTGCTGATGCTGTATATGTAGAAGCCCTTCCCGCTGTCCCTGACATCCCTTGCTAACTTCAATTCCAGATGGGCCTTGGCCTTCCTCGTTGCATCCCTGCATTCTCTGACAATATTCCTGTATTCCTTCCATGTGGCCTGGCCCTTCTTCCCCATGCTGTATGTTCTCTTTCTCTCATTAAGTTTACCCAACAGCTCCTTGCCCATCCATGCAGGTCTGCTGCCCACTTTGCTCGACTTCTTTCTTGCAGGAATACACTGATCCTGGACTTGGAGAAAGTGGTGCTTGAAYRTTAGCCAGCTCTCCTGGACCCCATTTCCATCTAGGACCCTGGCCCAGGTGATTCCTCCAAGGAACTCCCTGAAGAGGTCAAATTTGGTTCTCCTAAAGTTCAGGGTTGCAATCCTACCTTCTGCCCAGCTTCCKCCATGCAGGATCATGAATTCCAAACAGGTTTCCAAGGGTAATAACCGCTCAGCAAAACCCTCCCACTCCCTGTGCCTTGGGGTATTGCTCACCAAGCTTTCAAGGCAGGTAAAAGTCTGCAGAAACTTTGTGTTTGACTCTGAGCTCATTCCTTATTTGAATATAATATTTTATGGTGCAAAGGCCTATGGTACACTGTGCTGTGGGCTAGTTTCCTTAGCTTTTTTTTCCTCAAAGGTACTAAAGTTTGGAGGAAACGGTAGCGTGTCATCCAGTGGCTTTTCCTGTTGGAGGAAGCTCTTTGCGAGGCACCRAGCGGCTCCCAGGAGCTTCCTGAGCTGCTTTGAAAGGAGCCGACYGCCTTTAGATCTGCCTCAAAGGGACCCGCGTGGTTTGTAAGGTGATGTTTTTACTTAAGAGACACGTAAAAAWTTAATTAATCTGTTCGGTTTTGAATTCATGAGAGTAGATAACTWTGCTTGGATCGCTGGGTATCTGTGATCTATACTTTGGACCCTAACTACTCATTATATGAATTTATATTTTTATTCAAACATTTGATGATTTATTTACCTTTGCAACAAACAGTGCTGAAGATGCTGAAAATACCTTAAATACCTTTTTTTCCCCTCCCTCTCTCCTCAGTCCATCAGCCCTCTCTGGGCTTTGGTGGGGAGGGATTGGGGCATCCTCCTACTTGCAAGTGACAGGAGTTTGCCATCTTGGWGGCATTTAGTTCATTTAGTTTGTTGTTAAACACGTGTGAAGGAAATGTTTGTAAAAGAAAAGCTGTTRCTGTAGAGAAAGTGTCCAAGCTGCAGCGAATGTCCGTGAATGGGACTGTCCCAGGCAGGTTCAGGCAGTAGTATTCCCAGTGGGAATCTCTTAAAGCTTGCCTCCTGCAGTTGTTTYTTTTCCTTAAAGTAGAGTGGGAGAGTAATCAGTAGGTGTGAGAATTTGGGGGAAGATGTTGGGTTAAGGGCCTGTGAAGACGCAGTGTTTTGCAGCAGCCCCCGCTTTGTGAGCCGCGTTTTTCCTGGGAGATTTTGCACTGGCCGAATGGCCATGGCTCAGTTTTTTAATGGAGCCACTTCCACATCCCACTGAATTCACCCGCCCGAGGTTCTCCCGTAGGGCAGACGGAGCAGCCAGCGCGCTCTAGCGATCCACTGGGAAGGGCAACATTCCGAGGGGCCCGGACTGGGATTGGGACCCGTCGGAGGCTCCYGGTCCTCGCCGGCAGAAGGGGGCAGCAGCAGACAGAGGGAGCAGGGATACCACATCAGATATGAATTCAGGAGATATCCAACACCAAGACAGGGGGTGTGGGATAGACTGGGAAGGGGCTATTCCCACTGCGCCTGCCTTTTCCAAGGAAATATGTTGCAATGCCTCCCTCTGTGCCCTGGGCAGACTCTCTTTCCTTCCTCAAAGCCACGTGGGGTGTAATAAGCTGCTGCTGTGAGGAGTCTGCTGGGTTCTTCAGTTTTAATTCAAAAGGTGTCTTTAATCTTTCTGTGGCTTTGTGTAAGTTGTAAATTACACAACCCTGCAGAAAATTATATGTAAAGGAGGATTATGGCCCTCATTTTTATTATGCAACTGACTCTGCATGGTAAAAAATGCTTCTTGTGATCACTTAATATTTCATTTACTYAATGATTTACATTTCCTGCACTGAATTCCTTAAAATCTGGATGCAGTATTGCAACTGGCACCTTCCACACTTATTTAGCAATAAGCTTGCAAAGCAGAGGGGGAAGAGATGAAACACCTATTATAAATGAGCATGATCCAAGTATCTCCCATAAATGACCACGATCCAAATATCTCCCCATAAATAACTGGTGCCTACATCGGGGAGCTCAGCCACATCAGAGCTCTGCAAACAGGCTGAGGAGGGTTTCTCTGTGAGTAAAGGGGACATAAGAGCACAGGAGACTTGGAGCAAGGTTGTCCATAAAGGAGAAAGGTCTCTGTRCAAGATGAGGAAAGATGGGATCAGATCCACCTGGACTGGCATGGACAGAGCCGACTCCTACATCCATATCGTGGGTATAAAGCACCACGGTAAAGAGGAAGGAAGAGGGGAAGAGCTGGAGAGAAGCCAGGAGGCTCGGGAGGAACAGGGAATAAGTGGGGGAAATGGAGAGGAAATAACTGAATGCAGGAATGGGAGAAGATTTAGTATAGCACATTAGGCGCTTGCTCATGTAACGTGAAGAAAACATGAAGATTCTCAATGACGTTGAGATGTTAACCCTATACTAAAACAATACAGAGCAGTGTGTTCTTTTGCTGATGCCATGAGTGCTCCTTGAGCGCTTCCTGGCTGCTCCATGTGCCTCTCCTTTTCCACAGATTGAAGCTTTTGTATTTAGGCTTTTCCTTGCTCTTCCTCTCTGCTCAATTTAAGCAAGATTGGTTCCGCTGGTTCTGATTTATGCAAGTGCAGGGAAAATGTGTTTTCCCCCACATCCTCAGAATAAAAACTGTGCACCCGTGTAAGCCTAAGCTGCCTGTAGCCAGCAGTGTCAAATTAGCTTGTTTATAGCCCTCGCTGGAGAGTTCCAAGCTTTGGAGAAAATTGGTGCCATGCTTTAAGCTGCGACTGCCTTGGAAGGCAGCATTTTCGTGTCTGCACATTAGGTGGCTTCGGGTTTGTTGTTGTTTTTTCCTTTCCCCTAATACTTTTAACCTGAATCCGCTTTGAGTATTTAAGGATGTATCGCTGGGAGGCTCTTGCATTCAGTTAAAGTTGCCTTGCTAAAGCACTTTGGTCACACATGGGTGAAGAAAGTCGCACACTTTCTTTCCTTTAAAATAAATGTATATCAGGCAGCAAAATGCAAGGGGAGGCTTGCATGGTACAAACCAATTTGGTTTATTTTAAATCCACAGGGTTGGGGGCAGCTGGCCTTTGGTTTGGGGTACCAGAAAGGTGCATGGAGATCTGCAAGGGTGCCCCGCTGGGCCCGAGCGCTGCTCTGGGGCCAGCCCCACGCACCAGRCATCCTTTTTGTGGGGCACAATTTGTCACCGTGTCCTCAGCAGCGCYGCGGGCGCCCGCACGTGCCGCAAACCCTGCGCCCTTAACCCCCATCCGTCACTACGGGAGCCCGGCTGACGTTAGCGCTGGGAATAGAGCCTTGGAGGGCTGGAAACAACCAGCAAAATAACCTAAATGTAAAGCTCGTGCCCGGCCCTTGAGCATCCCTGGCCTAGATGCTCTGGAGCGCCGGCCTCGTCCGGGGGCTCCGTGTCCCCGACGCTGCCCAACGGCCCCGTCGCCATCCCTGTCTCCCGCACCGCAGCCTTGCGGATGTGAGCGTTGCCCCGAATGCAGGCGTTGGGTTTCGTCGTGCTCCTTATCCTTGCTTGCAAGTGTTKATTTTTCTCCCTCCTCCTTTCTAAGCTGCTCCGTGACTGCCTTCAAGCACAAGCAGGTGGCTGTGGGAAATTCAGCAGGGAAAACCCTATTTGCACAGAATAATCCGCAAGCCAGAGCTGCTCTCGTTGAAGAGGARGAATGAGGCTGGTACTCTGTGTCTCTTTGCTTCTCTGCCCTTCTCTAACCCATCAGTTTGGCTCCTCAGGCCTCCATCTTCCCCAGAGGAGAAAGGAGGAGAAAGACGGAAGGTTCCCACTGGAGGAGGGCAGCRGGATAGGGAAGCTTAGTCCATGGGGACAGGAAAAGTTAGTCCAAAAAGCAATGGGAGGGGACAGAGGGACATTGCCAGGACAGGGCAGCCCTCCCACTGTCCCCATGCACATGGTGGCCTGTCCCCGAGATCCCCTCTAGCTGCTTCTAGAGTAGAAGAATCTCTAGTGTAAAATCTGGGAGCGAAACCCGGGTGCAAAAAGACGGTTCTTTAACTCCTGGTGGCAGATCTGACTGTCACCCGTGCAGGGGTTATCAGTGGTCCTTCTCCTCTGCAAATGTATCCACGATCCCTCTCTATCATCATTAACATTTATCATCCTTAATAAAATTACTTACTTAATCATCTTAACCCTGATGTTACCCTAGATAAAAGACCYGCGATTTATCTGTAAAGGAATAACTATGTTTGATACAGTCGGGAAGACGGTGTGGATTTATTTCGGTCTGATTTATGGCGAGCACAGCCCGAGGCCCCGCGCTTGTGGCCCACGGGGTGAGTGGTTACGGTGCCATATCCATTGCCACCAGCTCCAGAAGGCTCCATGATTTTGTCTTCATAAAAATACAAGAGTTTGAGCAATGAAGGAGGCAGCTCCGTTCACAGGAGCAGCTCTTGGAGTCCTTGTCCCTGGGAGAAGATAACCGAGGGGTTTCTGCAGCACCAGCCCCATCACCGTCACACGGGAGGGTCGTTTGTACTTTTTTGTGCCTCTCCTCTTTTAAAAAGAAGTCACCTCCAAGGTCTAAACCCTTGGCCAAGAGTGCCTGGATTTGGGGGATGAAGAGCCTCGGGGATGAAGGCTGTCTCACGGCAGAGCAAGCTGCAGTGTGTTGTTGTTTAGTTCTTAATTTTAATTTAATGTGACTTTTTCAGCCATGCCTTGATCACGTAGTTCATCTCCAATCTACAGAGAGAAGTGGATCATTAGGATAATTAGAAACCATTAAGAGGATAGGATAGCACCACTGTGAAGCTATACAGATGTTCTCTATTCTTTAGGTCTCCATCAACGGAGGAAATTTAACATATGTCAAGTCCTATCCATGATGTCTATTTTATTCATGTGCCGTATAGGAAGTTTAGGGGGATTCATCACGCTAGACTCGGGATATTTTTTCCTTCCTTGTTTTCTGGTACAAGTGTTTTCTTCTGAAAACCAGCCAAGATACTTTACTGTCCCTCCAGACACTTAACCACCCCTCTCCATATACTCAGAGATATAAAAGAGACAGTTTACACCTCTTAAACCACTGCTTACACCCCTCTCCGAGCTGAGCCTTGCCTTGTCTGAGCCTTGCCTTCTCATCTCCTGCATTTATTCTCTCTATGATCACCAGTTCTGCATTACACGGACTTGTCTTCTGACCTGTCACTCTCTCCTAGAGCCAACGAAAGGGATGGCTCTATCTAACCATGCTTGTCTGTGACCAGCTTCGGCCACGTGCAGGACGGGGCAGCTGTCCCCACAGCGTGGACTTGCACCTGAGGGGCCACTGATGCTTATGTGGGTGAATCGTGGTCTTGGTCATTTTATAAACCAGTTTTGATTTTTTTTAAATTTATTTAGTATTTTTTTTAAGAAATGTGCWTGAGTTTTTCATGAGCATATACATACTTTTAATCTAATTTAGGTTTTGCCTCCCTTTCTGAAATGTGTTTCTTAAGGTTGCTTTTATTCAGGGCACCTCTGAAAAAGATTTCCAGATACTTTGAATGGGTACCAAGGGCTCTTTTAAATCTCTAGGTTAGATTTGGTTCTTATCGATACTTCACTCACTCTTCACTTCTTGAAAAATGCTCTCGAAGGGAGAGCTGTGGTCCTGTACCTGAATGATTGGCACCGAGATTTAATAATCTCTTTTGTCTTTGTGTCAGTTCCATTTGTAGCAATTTAAGCATCAGTCTCCAGTGAGCCCAAGTCAAAAACTTTATTTAATATGAGCCAGCTAAATATCATTTTCCATTTCTTTGATCTCCCTTTTTTAATTTGCCTCTTATCAGGYACCTGTAGGGCTAATAGATAGCGATAATGATGGTTTGCTGCTTGCTGCAAGATGTGATTTAAGCTGCATGGATTACTGGTAGCAAGATGTTGGAGTATTTTTCTGATTAATGACATGACGGGATGGATTACAGACCTTGCTGCTAGCAAACAGCCTGCAGTTGTGAGTAAGGGCTTTGCTCGCTGCCTCTCCTCGCAGCATCTGCAGTAAAATACCAGATGGGGAGCTGAATGATGCACTGCTGCAGTGAGCGCTGGTAGGTCAGCACCGTGGTCCTGGCTAAACTGCCAGGTTTGGTTAAGCCAAGCTGCCTGGATCGTGGTGTGAGCACAAGTTTCCTCTTGCCCCAAGAGCTGCAGCTGAGATGGGACTGGTTTCACCAGGCTCTTGTCTGCAGTGCGTGGTGGTCTAAGCACGGCTCTGTGGTGGCATCTCCTCCTGCCTAACATCCCGCTGGTTTGTGTGATCCCTGGTCATGGTGGCTCTTGGAAAAGGTGCAAGGAGAGCAGTCCTTCTCAAAGAGAAGGTGTGAGCAAAGCAAGGGGCAGAGAAGGGACAAGGAGAACTGAGAGTGGAGGGGCTCCTGRCGCTCAGCCTGCTTCCCAACCCTCAGCCAGTGAGTTAGGTGTCCAAGTGCTCTTTGGCCGCAGCTGGGGAGGAGCAGAACATCCCAACCCTTCCTATTTCCTTTGCTGCATTGCTCCCAGCAGCAAGATGCAGAAAACTCTCCAGAATCCCTGGAGCGACGTGTCCRAGGAACAAGTATGATACAGAGGAAGAACTGCTGGGCTCAGTTGATGTTTCACGCTGTCAGCTGCACTCCATTGAAGATCTAACCTGCTGTTTGTGCTTTTCTTTGTCGAAAATATATGTTGAGAACTGGCGAGGATGAACAACTCCCTCTGTGTCCTCCTTTTTCCTCCTGCCTCACCTGTGGAGACCACCTGAGCAGGTATTTATAGCAGAAAAAAGCAGCCGCTCTTTCATGTTCTGGATTTCAACACTTCTGTTCAATGGTCTGATAGAGACCTTGGTGCTTGTGAAGTCGAGATCAGGTGCGCACATGCACACACAAGTACATTACACTAATTAGAGGCAATTTAAAAACCAAACTCTTCTGCACTATTTAAAACACAATAAACAGCTTGCTCCCTAAGTGTTAATCATCTCCTGCTGTTCACTCTCTGAAGCTAAAACCCTCTACTCACTTCAAAACACTCTCTCAGTAACCAAGTGTGACATTGCAAAAAGGATTTTGAGGACTTCAGTCCGGGAACAAGCAGATGTGTTTAGGAGAATAAAATCACCAGGGTCTTTCGATCTACAAAGAAACTCCAGGCAACAGAAGGATAAAAAAAAAAAAAAAATAGAAAGAAATAAACAGTCAGCATATATGGAATTACTCTATAAATAGGTTTCTGGAGTCTKTTTGGAGGCAGAAGTGGAAGGGGTGACCACTGCGTGGGTACCCTGCCATACTCGTGCTAGTGGGAGATGGAGAGTGTTATTAAGTTGAATCTAGAAATAAAGGAAGAGTTGGGAAATTGCTACAGTAACTGACCCATGCATTTATTATAATTGAGTCCATTAGCTTTATTTTATAATAACCAAATCAACTTTGCACATTTACAAATGGCCTTAATTGCTTGATGGAGGGAGATAGAGTTTAACAAGGCTAAGTACATAAGAACTGTATCAGTTACATCAGTATCAGTGGGTTCATTTGTAGTATAATGCCTGCAATTTAGATGAATTTAGAAATTGCTTATAGACAGGCTACTGCAGCATCTAAGTTACTTTAAGTCATTGTAGATAGTAAAACAAGAAAAAAAATTACCAAACGGATGTTTCCACACTCAGATTTCTACCTATGTTAGTGCATGTTAAGCACTTAAAACAACCCTTGAGATGCTTATTAGCGTGAAAACATGAAATTTTAAATTGCCTTTTTTCCCCTATATCAAAATCCTCATGCAGTGTTTGGCTCAGTTACCTGGAGCAGGTTTGTGAAGGAAGTTCAAATCTTATGTTATTGGCTTTTCTATGAACCCACTGGAAGGAARTTCTCATTGCTAGCCCTCCCGGTGGGAGACAGACATCAAGACAAGAACTGCTTAGTCTGCAGGTGCATATTAAAGGTTTTGGAAACAAACTTCTCAGGAGACAGTGCCCAAATCCCTAATCTTTATTTTTCTGTAGCAAATCTCATGAACAGAAGAAGATTCCTCCAGTGCATTAGATGTGAAGTTTGGTTTCAGACAGCTTGAGAGTTAGGCTTAATGGACATAGCTCTAAGGAGGTAGATATTAAAACAGCCATTACCTTTTAACTGTTTGTTTTATGTACATGCTAAAAAATGTAAAACTCATAAAAAATCCTCTACTCTTGGGTATGATGCTAAAACTTGAATTCAGRTTCAGCTAGAGACTAATTGGCCCAGTACCCCAAACACCAATCACTGGTGTTCTTCTCCTGACGTGAAGCTTTTCAGGTTGATCTTCTGATTATTGAGAGATGTCAGACTCTGATGCTGAAGTGCCTCTGTTTTCAGTGACTGTTTTGTGTGAATATTTTAATGTTTTTCCTGAAATGTTGATATGTAGCCTCCGTGGTAGCATTTCCTGAAGGTGCTGTGAAGGATCAGTCTGTCCTACTGCAGCCYGACTCTGCTGCCGTTCTGAGCTCTTGAGCAACCTGCTAAACCTGGAATCTGACTTGTTTGAAGTAAAAAAGGGCTACGAGTTACAAGTTGTAGTTCTGACATTTTTGTCTAAAGAAAGTGAGTTATAAACCGAAGGCTGTTAGCAAGCAGCAGCAACAAGAGCGATGGCTAAATTAAGTACCTATTTTTCCTTCTGTCTTCCATTTCAAAATATCAGTGCTTTTCTCCCGTTCTGCACTAGACTGAACTCCCTCCACCTTTCCTCCCCTCCATCCCTCAGAAGAAATCCCTCATTACCCATAATTTGATGGCAAGGGCTCTTGGAGATGAGCGGTAGAACCAGGGCTGTGACCTAGTCTGAACTGCCAGACTGTTGCCTCTTTCGAGGTTGAATCTCTCTGGTTACATCAGAAATTTCCCCTGTGACTGGATGATCTTTTTCCGGGGAAAGTTTTGTTTAAAGCTATATATATATATCTATTTCTATATATATGTGTGTGTATATATAAAAATATATAATTATAATATATATTTTGCTATATATTTATATATTAAGTATTTTTTTTTTTCTGAGGGGGAGGTGTGCAAGGAAGATCCTGACAAGTTCTAAGATATATTTTCAGCAGAAAATATATATAKATTTTTTTTCCCACCAGAATAATTCCTGCTATAAAATCTTCCAATAACGTGTGTCCGGTGAGACCTATCCAAGTTATTTTCTGAAAATACAGACAACAGACACTGTGTGTTCAATGCTCTATTTGTTGTTATATTTGAAGCAATTTGTTTTGTTGCTCACCACCTGATTGTGAATCTGAAATACCACTGAGAAAAGGAGAAAAGTTAAAAGAAAAAAAAAGTCTCCAAGGTGTGTGGAGAGCAGCTATAATTTCAGATGGTGATGGTTTAAAGACGTTGCTCATGAACGGCAGTGTTGAGGCYGAGGTGAGCTCGGGTGCTGTGCACATTTGCAGGGCTGCGCTGCTAATAACGGCAGCAGAGAGGAATTGAGGAAGGTTCCTCAGCAGCGGCTGCCCTGCTGTGGCTCTGGAGATACCTCCTGTCTGATCCTTGCCCTCCGAAGCCCTGTGAGCTGCTCCAGTGCTCCTAGGTGCAGAATAGCAAGTGTTTCCCGGCACGCAAGGATTCATCCCAAACCAATTCAATTTTCTTTTTCAGCTAAATTTGCCGGACTACTTGGCCTGGAGATTGGAGTTTGAGATTTTCCTAAGGCCACAAAAGGTCTTTTCATTTGCTGGTGTTGGAGGGAGTCTAACAGTGAATTTAAAGCAATCGCTTTGTCTTGATCACTGTCTGTCTTCATTTGTCTTGGGTTGTCCTCGCTGTTTTTGTTCAAGGTGATGGTGGTGAAGGCTACAAGTGTGGAAAGTTTAGAGAAGACGGAGAGGGACAGGGCACCAAGGGTCTCACTGAGGAACTGCCAAGTCCAGAAGGGCAGTTTCTTCCTAATGCACCTCTGCATGGAAGCACATGAGCAGTAAATAGAAAATAAGAGGTATATAAGCAATAAGAGACTTCTTAAAGTCTTAACCTGCATGTGCAGTCACAGGAATCRGAGCTTTTTTTGAATGAAGACCTATGGAGAGTAGTGCATTTTCCTCTCAAAATATTTTTCTTGATGATGACATTGTTTGTTTCTCCATGATCTTAATTTTGTTGGGGGGAAGGAAAGTGGATGCAAACTAAGACATGAGTGAAAAATGGTAGTGGACTGGAATGAGGCACATTTTGCAAATCAAACTGTAACACTGCTGCCAGTTAGAGTAAGTTCATCCAAATGAAGGATGTGAGGCGAGAAGATAGTCAAAAAAGGAAAAAGAAAAGAGAGAGAGAGCAGGAGGAAGGAGTTGCTGTTGTGTGAAGATGACCCCCATCCACAGAAGTTGTTGTAGGTACAGTTGTGACTTCAGTGAAACTGCCTTTCTGATGCTGGGGCGGAAGGGTTCAGCAGAGATGAAAATACCGAGTTTAGAGGCCATAATGGGACGATTTGTGCTGCATCGTTTGATGTCTGACAATAATAATAAGCATCCTTTAAAGTTTAATAACACAGAAATAGGAGTTGGGAGCTGTGGTGGAACCTCAGCGAGTCCTCAGCCGTAGGGCTGGGCCCATCCTCCTCTCTGCGACCTTCCTTGCTCGCTGGACCTCACCACAAGGTGCCTCCTTCGTTAAAATCCCAGTTCATTACATAGCCCAGAGAGCTCACAGGTGTGTCAGCTCAGTCTCTCCATGAGTTATTGATGTGAGCTGGAAACCCTACAATTAAAGGAGGGAATTTTGTACCCCAGCTGGCACTATAGCCAGTGCACTGCCCTAAGGAGAARTATCCTTCTCTGCAGGGAGCGTGGTCAGCAGGGGCTGGCATTGCCTTTCCTGAGGCCCAGGGAGGGAGATGCTCTCTGAGAGCCCTTTGCTGGGTGTTAAGTTCCTCAGGGGATTTTTGGGGTRGAGGAAAGGCCACTTTGTGGCTCTCTAGGGGATCCAGCCCAGGGCTCTGACTCTCTTGGCTCATTTCAGTTCGGGGAGCCCAAGTGGTCCATGATGCTCCATGTGCTGCCATGCCCAAGATGTCCCATGTCCAGAGAGCAGAGGTGTCCACAACAAGAAGTCTGCTTTAAATTGGAGCCTTGTGGCTGGCAAATGACAGAGCTACAGCTGAGCRAGCTGCATCTACAGGGGGTTCCTTCAGGCTTCTCAGCAATGAGGAAATTGTGGTCCAAGGTAAAAGCTCCAGGGAAGTCAGGGAAAATGGTCACTTTTATGGCAGTAAGATCTCTGGAATAGTGTGGGGACTTCTGGGCTTCCTGGTGTTCACGGGAGGGATCAACTGAAAGGATGTTGGGATGAGCAGTGGGATAGAGCAGTTCTGCTGCAAGAAGATATCAGAATCGCCTCTTTATTTATCCCAGCATAATGAAACTTGAGAAGGGATGTGAATTGCTGTCTATAAATACATCAGAGTAGTAAACACYGGGGAGAGAAAGGAGCTAGTTCAGCTAAAGGACAGTGCTGGCACAAGAACAAATTGGTAATAAACTGGCCGTGAATAAATTTTGGATGGAAATTAGAAGAAGCTTTTTAATCAGCAAAGAGGTGAGGTTCTGGAACAGCCTTTCACTGGGATTTTGGGGGCAAAAACCTAACTAGCTTGCAGATGGATCTTAATCAGTTTATTAAAGGGATTGCGTGATGTTGTTGTCTCCAATATCAAGGGACTGGGCTCCTTGACCTAGATGTCCCTTTAGTGCTATGTTCCTACATACTGTATTTAGTAGTTCTCTGCGAATTGCCAGAGTACACAGAGCAGAGAGACACGTTGCGTTCTTCTGACGCAGTGTTATTTTTCAAATAGCATATTAAGCTGAAAATGTGCTGGGATAAGGATAGTGCTGGGCACCTATTTAACCTGCTTTTTCACCTGCTCCGCAACTAATTTCATTTCTGAGATTTGCTCTTTGAAAAAATACTGCCTTCTCGAAACTGGAGGTGTTGGAGGGTGTATAATATTCAAGGTTACTGTATGATTAAGGACAGCAAGCTGCCATCACATGCCCTAGATGTTAACATAGCCCTGTCCACGAAAAGACCAGGAACTAATCATTACTGCCTGCCACTTCCCATGGTGGTAGACACTTCAAGCAGTGGAGAAAGCAATTTCTTACTTACAAATTGTTTTACCCTTTTTCCTTTGAACATCTAGAGCCATCACTCGAAGGTCCCCCCTTCTTATTGATTGACGGACAGTTTCAGTGGAAAAAGCAGTTGGCTGCTAAAAAAGAAAAAGGAAAATCTCTAGTTTTATACTTGGAAATGTGAGCGTTCAGAATCACTCCTTGGAGGCTAATTGAATGTGACTGGCATCTGTCGCTTGATATAGCAAGGAGAGACCTCCATACTGGATAGGGGGCTATCAGATGCCTACAGAAAACCAATACCGTGCAGAAAAGCTATTCTTTTTCCTTCATTCATCATCTCTTAGAGTTCACAACACCAGCTAGATAACAGAAGACAACTTCTTGATTCTCTGTCTGATATATCAAATGTAAAAAATCCTRTCAACACTTTCCTTCTTTCTGGGCTAAGAGGTCTCAGAAATTAAGTCGCTATCATGAATGTACTATAATGCTGAAATTCCAAAAATAATTACTGTATAAGTAGTATAAAACAAGTTTTTCTCTTGAGCTTGTGGCATATTTTACACTGAACAGGAGGTTTCTTTCAGCAAAACCCAACACCGGTCCCCGAATTCATTTTTATTTTAGAAAAGGTGTAATAAGCAGATCAAAGAATGTGCGAGAAGAAAGAAATCAAAACACAACAGCCACAGATAAGCTTGAAAAATAACCTCTGGGCTCAGGATGTGCCTCTATAGAACACCACAGGTTTATGGAGATTTTAGGAGATTTGGKGCATCGTTCTGCCAGTTGCATAATGAAGCTTTCTGCATTTGAGCCCGATGCCGGGCACCGAATTGGCAGGCCAGGGGATATGCCTGGAGAATATCCCCCAGGTTTCCCAAATGATCTATTCCCCTAACCAAATTGCTGGTTATTGCTTTTGGAAATTGTTTTCCTTCTGGCCAAGGGGAAGGGTCGGCAGGGAAGACCCCAACCRGGCCGTGTTTGGCAGCTCCTGAGCGCTTTCCCAGCTGATCCCTCGCTGATCCCGTTCCCTCTCCTACTCCGTGCACGGCCAAATTCTTCTTCAGGTTGTTTTGTGGGAACTGATATGAAAATAAGGAATAAAATACTTAATGTTTGTATTTCTGGAGTAAGAAAGCGAATGCAGCCCAGTGGCCATAGGATTTGAAACATAAATATTTTCTAATTGTAGATTCAACTCTCTAGCATTTTCATTGCCAACTGGAGCAAAATGGAGTGGTCTGAGCACTGCAGTTTGGTGCTGCTGGCAGCACCCCTGGGTGCTTCTGCATCCACTTTGGGCCGGACCACACGGTGACTGTGAACTGGACTTGCAGAAGAGCCTGGGAGGGATTTCGACATGCGGAATTAGTCCTGAAAGACAAGACTTTATTCCAAGGACTGTTCCTAACGTGCCTCTCCAAAGTTTGCAGCTGASGTGCACCTCAGAGTGCACCCAGCARAGGTGCAGGGATGAGTTTTAGAGGTACGTAATTCCCGTAGGGATTTCGGAAGGATGCTGGCAGGGGCTGAGCTGCCTTTTGCAGATGTTTGCAGTGTGAGCAGCAGCCTGGGAAGCAGCGCGAGCTGCTAATGAGAATCCAGGGGTGGCTGTTAAGGCTGAAGAAGGAAATAGCACAGGATGGGCAACAACGGGMAACAACGGCCACTCTGCAGGTGGAAATAAAGCCCCTGATCCGGATGTCCCGCGGGAATGAGGCCTGCGTGGGGGAGCTGGCAGGATGGACACGTGCACAGCGTGGTGGGCAGCGAGGTGGCGGTGACCGAGGGTGGTGGCCAGAGGGTGACACCGGCCTGCGCTCGCACTGACGCTGCGGACAGGTGGACACTGGGGGTGCCCCTGTGGGGACACATCCAGGCAGGGCTGCCACGGAGAGGYGGATCCGAGGGACACCCTGGAAACAGGAGCTGCATTTGAGCTGCCAGCGGAGACAGGGGGCACCAGGCTCATCCGTGGGGTCCTGCAGGAAGGAAAAGAGGAGTTTGTGTTTCCAGTGATTGGAAGAAGGAAGGATGGAATCAGAAAAGGCTGAGCTGCTTTAGGGCATGGAATATTTTCCATCTCTAGCAAGACTCTGAGATCGAGAATACTCATTTTGCATTTTTAGATTTTTAGAACATCTTGGGGGGAGTCGCTTCTCGTGTGACTTACGATCGTTGCGTGATAGTTGTATGAACCRTCTCCAGCACTTGCCTGGCCCAGCTCTTCCGCCCGGGCCCAGAAAGGTGTCGGAGCACYGGGGTCCCCGTCGCCCGCAGCGCTGGTGCCGCCGGGCACCGTGATGCCGACGGGGCTTTGCTTGCCCCGTCCTCGCTTCCTCATCCCTCTCCCAACGCTCTCTTCCATAAAGACACAGAGGAGGCTCCCRGCAGCAATACTGCAGGGATCGCCTTGCCTGTGTATGTATTTGCAGCCTGCAGTTGCAGACAGCCACGGAAACAATTCCTGGCACGTCCAGTTGGAGGACRTTTTTTCTAAGTGACTTTTTGCCTAAGTCTACGATTATTTTTAAATATTTTGATGCATGAGAGAAACTTCTTCCGTGCTTGATTTATGAGATGCAGTGCTAATTAAACTGCAGAAACAGTATCTGCCACGGCGCTAGTAAATGATGTTACTGAAGCAACAAGAGGGAAAGAAACAATTTATTGAGGACAAACCAGAGGAAAAGGGGAGCAGGAGGACAGCTAGTGGGAGGCAGGGCAGAGCAGGGCTGGTGGGAGCACCTGGAAGGCGCTTCCCGATTAACTTTGATTTGCCACTTTTTAATTCGAACCGGATTGCAGGATTGTCACCTCTCTGTCACGGGCTGAGCAGGAATTTGAGGCCAAGCAGTGAGCAAGTAAATTGATAAAATGAATCCTCGCTGAGCATCCTTCTCAAGGATGCAGGATGCGTGTTGGACGCCCCCCTCTCGGCTCCCTCTTCCACATGAGGAACTTCATTAAGACGCTCGTTAGCGGTGCCTGGTTCACCGGGCAGCTGGGAGAGCGGGTCGGCTTGAGCTGGTGCGTGTGTTAACAGCACTGATGTGGGAGCATTTGGTGCTGCTGCAAGAGGGAGACAGTGAAATGGCCACGCTGTCTTCTGCAGCACTCAGAAAGAAGTGAGAATAGTAAAAATAAAATAAAAGACCAATACAACATGGAGCAACCGGCTCGGGATGTTTCACTTATGGATGGACGTGGTGCTAAGAGGCTGGTTATTCAGGGAGACCTATGGGTTTCACAGTTTAACATTAAAACAGGTTTTTACCCTTCTCGGCCTGGCTGAAGTGTTGGCACCTTGTTCCTCTTATTCCCATGGGAAAAGTCTTCAGGTCCACACCAGAATGTGTGGATTTGTCACGCGGTTCCTGTCCATGCTTTGCTTTTCCTGCATGTGATCCCCATTAAACGTGGATACACGTAGTTAGTTTTGCGTGGGGTCAGGCCTACAGCTCCCGAGCAGATTCACCCTGCAAATGCAAATCCCGAGCAAAAATCCTGAGCAAATTCCAGATCCTTCACCTGGAGGCCCCTTTCCCGCTGTGGCCGCTCGGTTGGACTCAGCGCAGGGACTGTGCAGATCCTGGATAACCGGCCGCGCGTGGGCAGGGCTGCCGGGAGAGGGATGCCCRAAGCCTCAGCTCCGTCTCCCTAGGGAGCCTGGACATGGAGGCTTTGAGGGTTATTACGTGTGGGATCTCCACCTTACAAACTGTTGATATTTTTTAATTTCATTCCTGTGCTCTTTAATTCCCAAGCCATGATGCACCTGCAGGGCTCCCCATCTATCCCTGGAAGAGCAGGAATATCCACAGCACAGCGGTGAGTACCRTGCCCGTGGCCTCTGCCCCGAGAAGAGCTCCCAGAAGGAGAGGCTGGCAAARCCGAGATGCAGCATCCCGATCCATTGGATCCAATGGGACCCTGCAGCATTCCCGGCTCCCGCGCTCGCGTTTGCGCCGCCCRCCCGGAACTGCCGCCTGGTTTTGACACGAGGCGAGAGCCCTGGCATACAAAGCACCGTCACGGAGCCAATTTGTACTGTAGAGGCAAATCCCTCAGAAACTACTTTCTAATGGAAATGATAATGAAACTKTAATTATAACTGTGCTAGTTCGCTCCCCGAGCGTACACATCCCATTAGATGGTTTTCTGCTAAGATAGTGACATCTTTCAAGCTCATTTCCAGGCATATTGGGGAAAAAGGGGAAGATATTTTACCTGTGACATGTTACAACTGTTGGTATTTTTCTGAGTTCATCAAAATCTCATTAGCATTAATCAGAGACGTGACCAGAGAATAACATAGTCCTTTGAATTATTGAGTGAACGGGAATACCTGCACGAACTGGAAATGTTGCTGGGCTTGGTGAAGTTTTAGTTGTTTAAAAAAAAAAATGTTTTTAATTTCCACACAGCATAAAGGCTCGTAGAGAGAGTTGCTTGCACCACGTGCAGTAGAGGTTTTTGTTAATGCGATTATGCAAACATTCCCACTTGACTAGCACAGGAAAAACGCACCGTGGTCTTTCCCGTCCTCTCTTATCTCCGTGTCATCCTCACTAATTCTGCAAGGGGTGATTCGTGTTTTATTCGTACGTGACACAAASCCCCTTGCAGGATGGGGGCAGAGGAGCCTTTCTCAATGCTCAGGAAGGTGCCGCTGCAGTGGGAGCCCATTAACCTGCTTATTAATGACCTTCATTATTCATCGACGGCCACCAAAGACCTCAGATCTTTGTGCTCCTCTCCTTGGACTCCACCAGAAGGAAGGAGAGGCTGCGCAGTCCTTGTGGTACCGCTGGGTAACGGGGACCCTTCATGATCCTGTAGTGACAAGGAGTTAGTGGAGATCTTTTCACAGTCACTTTGTCAAAAGGCAGAAGAAAAAAGGCAGCCGCTGCAGTGCAGAAGACATAAGAAAGGCCAATGTTCTTGCCTGGAAACAGCCCCCAAAGCAGTCACTCCTCTTGCTGAGTCCTTGTGGAGCCCGTCCGGCAGCTAGGAATGGTCCTTTTCACGTTTAACCTGCTCCGTGTGCCCTGCTGGGAGCTCCCTGGTGCCTCTGGCTCATCTGTGTGAGCAGCACCAGGTTGCAGCAATGGAGAGTTGACATCRTGACATGGAATAAAACCTCTATTCCTTTGCAACACGGCGTGGATGAGGTTTATGGATGACCTTAGCTCCTTGGTGTTAACCTTAAGTTGCCCTCATGCTACCTTAAGGTACCCTCAAGTTAATGGTTATCCTGTTATGGAGCAGCTCCATCATCTTCCTCTTTGGTACTTCCCTGAACGTGCTCATTGAGCGCAACCTGAAGAGTCCCTGTGGTTTAACTGCTGTGCTGGTATGGGAGGAACGGAGAAGAACGGTTACCTGGAAGGGAGGGATTTGGGAAAAACGCATTCCGTGGCTTTCCAGGGAGGCTGCCAGGAGCTAATTTTGGAAATGCCGGGAAGGTGAAGCCTCCGTAACTGGGAGGGGAAGTGGAGCAAGTGGGATAGATCCAAGGCTTTGAGTTAGAAAAAAGTACGTGTAGGTGCATGAGCAAAGATATAAATAACCCTTCCGTTTAATCCGAGGGCTTGCAGAGGTGTGCTGGTCTAAGGCCCGCTCTTATAAGCATTGAACACAGCTTTTGGCTGTGTTCACAAGGTCCACAAAATGAACATAAAAATTGCTGTTTTGTGGGAAAGAGCACTGTGAATATCAAAGGCAGCCAAACAGCATCTTTACTGTGACTGTACCTCGATCAGTGTGAGACGTGTCCACGAGGCCTTCTTGTCTGAACCCAACTGCACAACTCTCTGCAGGCCTCGGTAGAGCCACACGTGTTAGACCCATCTTGTGGGACCTGTCCCTGTACGTGGGACCTGTCTGATGAGCACAAACACATGTAGACTTGGGGCTCCCACCAGAGGAACATGACTCTGAGCTGTCCTGTCAACAGCRAACTCCTCCAAGGGGAGGCCGCTGGCACAGGGTGTAGCTCCCATACATCAGCTGTTGACTAAATACTGAAACCTAAGGCTTTTCAGAAGAAAACCTGCCACAAGGAGCTCCAGGGACGTTGGTTATGACACTTTTGGTGTTCAGCCTCCTCCTTCACCGTGGGACAGAGCATCTCATCTCGCTGGCTTGGCCCCAGCTCCTCCATCCCTCCCCAGCTGCCGGATGAGCAAAGAGCCATGGAAGGCTGTGGAAAAGTGAGCGGAGGTGAATGGTCCATCCATGGAGCGATCACCCGGCCGCGGTGTCGGCGGGAGGCGCCGCGAGCTGCCGGGACGTGGGAAACCTCACGGAGGTAGCGCTTTGATTTTTAATTTTACGCTGCTGGCAGGCAATCAGAGTCTTTAATAGTACGGGGGCCAGAGGGAAAATGTTTCAAAACAGCAAGGATCTTATCATAGTGTGCAATTAATGAATAATTATTAAAACCCAGAAATAGCTGGAAGAGCAGGCAAGAGCTTGTAATGCGATTCTCTGGTTTCGGGCCTATAATGAAACCTCAAGAGAGGGAAATATGATACGCAGCTTTGTGCAATTAAAGCTGTTTTTTTTTTTTTTCCCCTAGTTGAAAGATCAGTGATGTTGAAAAAAAATATACCTGCCACTTAGTTTTGTTTCCCAGTCACTTAATTGTCGTGGTGAGGCATTTAGCAAAGAATCCAACAAGCACAGAGACATTCTTCTGTAAATTATGGAGGATTTTTTTTTTCTTTTCTTTTTTTGTTAATTAAATGGCACAATTGTGGTTTTTCTTTTTCCAAGCTGCTTGAGCAGAGTCTGTTGTCCATAGGAAAGCGCTGTCCATAGGAAAGGGCAGTGGCTCTTTCCCATCGCACCGATGCCGAGAYGGGATGGATGGTGGACTCGGAGATCCAGGAGGTTCCCTGCTGATGTTGGGCTAATGTCTCAACCCCAGCGGTGTCTTCCTCTTGATTAGTAAAAAAGAAGGCGGGAAAATTCCCTGTCCCACCTTTGAGCCTACTGTTTTCCTAATTGGAGGTGAACTCACGTTTTGTGTTTTCACTTGGCGCTGCTGTCCCATCCTGTACAAAATAAACAAGGAGAAGTTGGCTAGAGCTCCCCGGCGCTCCTGCGTGCGCTGCTGAGAGGGGTTTCCTCTGGGTGACGGGATGGCAGAGGGTTGGGTTTAGGTGGCCCTGTTCTATTTGTGTGGACTTTTCGCTGTTCATTGAGACACTCGGGTTTCCCAGCCCTGTTCCTTGGGGAATCTRTAGGGGTCGGGCACCAGGGCGGCCGATGGCTGGAGGAGGTGAAGGATCCGGCTGGATCGGCACCTCTCGAGGTTCCCGCTGTTACTAGGAGACAGAGCTGGATCTCGGCTGCTGCCTCCGGTTTCTCTGTGGGGTTTTGTTCCACAGACACTTTTTTTTCCCCCTTTTTYCCAGTTTTCCTCTGTCCCGCAGGATCTCTGCCGGCCTCTGAGCAACTTCAGCCGGTCCCTCCCGGTGCCCCCTCGCACCCCTCACCGTGTCTCTGCACTTGCTGTGGGTGCTTTTCACCAAGAAAAGTTGTTTTTTGGGCAGCCTTGCATTATCTCCGGTGCCTCCATTATCCCCTTGGCACCCGTTGGCACCGGGACCTGTTAATCCGCAGTCTGGCTGAGCCGCGGATCGGGTGAAGAGCCCTCCGTTCTGCCACTGGCCCTGGCACCTTATTACTGATTTATCTCCTGCTTCCAGGTGGGGAGCTCAAAGTAAAGCTGTAAATCAGGCGTGTGAGTGGAGCGGGGAGCCTGTGGGATCTGCAGGCATCCATCCCGCTTCGTTAGCGGGGAGAAAAATCCCCTGTGCCCTGCAAATGCGCACGGCAAATTCCTCCTGCTAATGCTTCCGAGGGCGAACATGTCCCTTGGAGCCCCACACACCTCATGCTGCCGCTCGCCTTGTTGCAGCAGGATTTTAATTTTGCCCCTGAGACCAGACAGCAAAATAGCTTTTCTTTTCTTTTTTCTTTCTTTAAAGCCCAGTCGCAGCGTGTGCCTCAGTCTGTGAAGCAGCCCCTGCAGTGCGGAAYGGCCCTGCTGCCCCTTAGCCCATGGCCTGTTCTGTTGCACCTTTTTCTTTAAGAAAATAAAGAAGGGAAAACAAGCCAAAAGCAAGCAAGAAGAAGAAACAGAAGAGCCACATTGCAGCAGCCCCATCTCCTGTCCTAGGGGTCCTTCCTAAGTGAAGCCCAGCTAGTGTCTTCCCAGAAGGTTTTCCCTCCGCTCCCTCTCCCAAGTCACCTTCCGCTCGCAAGTTGTCCYGTTCTTTGCCCTCTCCAGCAGCCCCTTGTTTACTGGAAGCCACCTCAGTGGAAAACAGCATGGTTTACTCAAACAAGCCAGTACAGACGAGGCGAAGGGGCGATCCCCGCTGCGACCGCTGGCGCCAGCCCTGCCGCGGCGCCCTCCCCGCGCGGCCCGTCGCGCTGCTGGGGCTGGCGGCGCCTTCCGCTGCGTCCCGTCCTTCCCTCTGCTCCTCACCCTGCCCCAGCAGCCGCCTCCTTCTGACCCGCGGTCTTTGGGAAGTGCTGGCGCCTGGCAGTGCCCAAACCAGCCTTGTTTTAGACCAAGGGCTCCAGCTCTGCACCCGCAGCGTCTGTGGGACCTACACATTCCTGACGTGCTCCACAAGGCAGCCAGAAAGCAAAGCCAGAACATGAGGAGGGATCATCCATTTCAAGAAAACATCCCAAATTTCTGTTCCTGTCTTTTTTGAGGTCTGCCGTTTTTGGTTGCTCTGTAAACACAACCTTATAAGATGAAATASCCTGCCTCCAAAGTGTGAGCAAACAGGCGGTGACACCGTCTCCTGATTTATTAGTGTGATTTCTTTTGTTATCCAAAGGTAGCCTCTAACAGGCTTTTCTATTGTGGCTACAAACACTGCATTGTACATAAGATTTTCCCGTTCAGATCAATTTGCTAAAGTCTCATTTAGTTTCCAAGTGGTTCATTTTTGTCGAGGCTTCATTTTGTTCAGCCTAGCAGCTCAAGAGGTTTCCCGTAGCTTAGAGAGATTGCTTTTSAATTGGCACATTATTCAGTCATGAATTGTTTCTTTAGTATATGAGCAGCCGAGTGGGGCTTTTATTACAAATATGAGTTTGAGTGCAGAACAAATACTATTTTGACCAAACAAAAAAACGTAAAATTAAGCACGAGCCTTCATAGTGCGCYGCGGTGCTTTTCTGTGCTCTGTGCATGGGAGGGTTTTTTTTGTAAGTGCTTAGTGAGAACCTCCTGGAGAGCACAGTAATGTGATTGACTGTGAGCAGGATTTTAAGATTAATCCATCGTGGAATGCCTTGCTTTGCCCCACAGGCTTTGCCCAGGCAGGAGCCTGTCCTGGTTTTAGTGTTCGTACGGGCAGCACTACTGCCTAGGGCTCACGAGAGAAGAGGAAAATATCTCTTAATCCCGGATATTTTCAGAATTTTTCCTTCTATGAGCTCGTGGGAGTCAGAGTGGTGTGCAGTGGGTGAAAACCTTGCGAGGTTGGACTAAAAGGAACCTGGGGGATCTCTCCGCCCGGGATAGGTGATAGGGATGAGGGCGCAGACGCGTGTGACAGGTTGGAGCGATTTCGGGAAGSGGGCTGAGCAGGACAGGGCCATGGGAGCTGCCGTGTGACGCGAGGGACAGAGCAGCACCCGATCCCATAGGGAGCAGGGAGTCGTCGCCCGGTTCTGCCCAGCCCAGCCGCTGAGCGTCGCGGGATGTCTGTGCACACGGGTAGGTCCTGGCACCTGTAACTGCAGAAAGCATTGAAACAAGCAAACAAAGAACTAAAAGAGGCTTCTGAGCAAGGCAACAACATTGCTTCCTTTTAGATTTAGGTTTTCCGTAAGCTTTTTTATGAACATTAATCCATAATCTAATCTAAAGCGCACATGCTGTCCTTTCAGTTGCTGCAGTTAATGATGTTTAGGGTTTTTTTTTGTCTCTCGTTCGTAGTCATATGTTTATTTTATGTGACAGGGTTATTGCCAAAGTCTTTTCTCCATCCCTGTGGTCCTGTGTGCCCAAAGCTGGAGCAGCTGCAGAGGCTGCGAGGGGAAATGTGTTTTGTGACTTAGTGTAGATTCAGCACAGGGAATATTTAAGAGTGTCGCGGCCTTGCTAAAATCCTGTACTTCACTGTGCTCTGGAAATCATCGTAATTGTCACCAGATTCTGGAATTTCCATCAGAAATGGCATAACTGAGTCAAATGCCTGGTTGCGTCTTGACTTCTCATCCATGTTAACAGGATTTGCCCTGAAACAGTGTCTCCATCCTGCTTTTCCTAGGGTGGGGAGGGCAGGAAGCTGCTGTGGAGCTTTAATGAGTTTCCTCGAGTCTGCAGTAACATCTGCAATCCTTGGTGTTTCTTGGGAAGGTGCTGCAGAAGATGGGGATCCCTCTCCAGGAAACCTGAGAGAGGTAAAAGAGGAGCAAAATCGTACCCTGTGAGGCTGGGATAACAAAGGAACAGGAACAGAGGCTGCTGCTTTTGTCTAAAGCTAAAAAATATTATAAGGGGATTTGCTTTAAATAAATTAATTAATTTTTTTTAGGAAAATCAGTAGACCGAGCTGATGGCTTCTAATGCTGAGCTGCAAGAGGAAGATTGTGGTTGGACACAGGATCTGTCCCATCGAAGGATAGATCTAACTTAAAGAACAAAACTGTCCTGTTCTTTTTAATAGTTACTTTCTGTCCCCTGCATCCACACGCTCGCAGGCAGCACTGGAAGGGGTTTGGTCTTCATTCGCCTGCAGGTTTGTAATTGCCCCCATAACGAGCCTGGCGATGCCCACGGCAGCTCCCCCTGCTTCCCTTCTCTGTGTGAAGGATGCCTGAAATACTCCGACCTGCCACATTCCTCATGGCAGCGCTGCCAGCCTCGGAGCTCTCCCACAGATCATGATCTTCCTGGAATCTTGAAACAAATGGATTCTGAAGATATGTGAAACTTCACATTTCATTTCTACTGCTTTTTTTTTTTTTTCCCTGCTTGTTTCCCTCTGAAAAGATGAGGGATGTCTTCGGCTAGGAAAAATACTGATGGTATGTCGGAAAAAAAGCGCTGTTAGGAGGTGTCAGGAGTCCTTCGTGCCCCGTTGCAGGGTCCTGTGGCCACCCCGCTGCCCTCCAGCCACGCACAGCGGCCACCTCCTGCCTTGGGAGAAGCCACAGCCTCCCGGGAACGCAGATGGCCTCAGCAATGGGAATAACTGTGATAAAGGGACGTTCACTGTCTTATGGCGGGTGCAGAGGAAGCCGCAGCACCGCAGGGCCTCGTTGGGTTGCACGTGTGGGTGTTGTGGCCGGGCTGCGCTGGACGGCGGAGGAGGAATCACAGGATGGTCGAGGTTGGAAGGGACCTCTGGAGATCATCTAGTCCAACCCCCTGCTCCAGCAGGGACATCCAGAGGACAGGGCACAGGGCGGCATCCAGGTGGGTTTGGAGACCTCTGGAGAAGGAGACTGCACAGCCTCCCTGGGCAGCCTGTGCCAGGGCTCTGTCACCCCCACAGGAACAAGTTCCTCCTCACCTGGAGATGGAGCCTCCTGTGTTGCAGCTTAGGGAGGGCTGGTCGGACGGACACAGCCAGGGAACCCTTCCCGCCTCCCACGAGGCCAAGGAGGTATCACCGTCCCCGGGCCCACCGTAGTGTCCCCCTGTCAGCAGTTGGGGAGGCCTTGGAGGCTGCTCCCAAGGCACAACCACTCCACACCAGCCTTGGTGCCCCCCCGTGCCACCTGCAGTGAGGCTCTGCCCTCGTCGCTTCCCGTTTGGGGCTCCTGGTGCAGCGTTGGAACAGCCCACGTGGTTTTTGTGGCCGTTGGCTTTGCTTTCCCGCCTCACGCCGGCTGCCGGCCGCAAGCGCCGCTCGCTTTGGCTTTCAAAGCAGCTGGCGATCGGCATCAACAATTCCGTTTCCAGCTCGCTGGCTACGGAGCAGCAAGGGTTTTCTTTTTCCATTTGATGCTTTTCAGTGCAAAAATGTGACTTGGAGATGACGATATCGCTGCAGCCGAGGGGAGCTTGGCCGGTCCCCGCCGGGACCGTGGGTCCCACGGGGGGCCTGCCCGGCCGGCAGAGCCCCAGAGGCCTGGGCATCTGCTCACCTGCTGTTTTGGCTCCCTGTATTCGTATTCCGCTGCGGATCCCTCCGTGATTCCTCCTGCCGAACGGCAGTAGATGAGCTGTTTAATGTTGCAAGGGCTGGTTTGCTAATTTAAAAACAAAAAACCCCACCGTCCATTCCAAATTGTGTTTGCTAGTCAGAATCCAGAATTTAAATGAGATTTCTATGGAAAATGTATTTTTTCCATTGTTTCGCCAGTGCAGATAGAAAACAAGTGTTTGCTCTTTCTGGAAGGATGTCAAAGCAACCAGTGCAAGAAGTTGTTTAGCAGGGAAGGAGCATCCATAAAAACAAARTGGTTTTTGTCCATATTATTTGCCCACATTACTGTTCTTTTTTAAATACTTTCTCTGTGCAGAAATAACAGTTTCTGATAAACATGTATTTCCTGACAGCTGCAACGTTCACATTTCTAAAGAGGAACAATTTAAGATGTATTTATTATATCACAGGATGCCTTCAGGTGGTGATTATATGTGTATTTGCACAACACATTTGATCTTCTTTTCCCTCAAAGGCGCCTTGAATTAATTTGTGCCTGTGTGTGTTTGCTGGGGCCTCTGTTACCGTGGGTGGAAATGGGTGGTTCGGAAGCCCATTGAGTTAGAGCTGATGACGAGCACCAAGAGGAGGGTGGTRATTAGAAGGGTGAAGACAAGGGATCAGGTAAATCCCTGTTTCAAGCCTAAACTCCAGTGTAACAAGCAGGAGCGATGGGTGGACACCATCAGGTCAGTCTTCCTAGAAGGAACTTGTGTTGGGGAGACTTGTGTAACATTGACAGTAAGTGTGGTACCTGGCCCATCATTATTTTAATATAATGATTTCCACTGAAGTATTTCCAGTACGTACTGTGTTTTCCATGCCTGTCTTTCCAAAGGACTTGAACAGCTCCTTTTGCAAGCAGGCGGCTCGCCTGCMGCCACAGCCCTCCTGCCATGAGAAATCCTTGAGCATTTTCAGCTTGGTGCTGGTGCTTGCACGGGGAAATGGCAGTATTCAAAAACACTGGAGGAGCAAAACTCAGCCCTGTTAAGAACTGAAGGTAATTGTCAAGTATTTGAACTTGCCGAGAAGTAAAACCGTAGACGCTTGTGCCCTGATTAATAATATCCTGCGTTTTTGCGTTCCGATATCACTGTGGAATCAGAACCAGTGCCCTGCTCCTCAGAGCTCTGCCTGCCCGTGGTTGGAGACGCGTGTGGAGGGACCCCTGGAAGCTGCTGTGTTTTAATGGTGCATCGGGAAAGACTGCACTGTATGCGGCGTGTCCTGGGAGCCCCAGCTGGGAAGAGGAGTTTGTGGGACATATCCTTGGGACTTTGGCTTGGCTCCATGGAAGGCTCTGCTGATGCTCTCCTCGGTTAGCAGCAATGTTTGTGCTTATCAGCCCCCTCTGCAATCTGCTGGAAATTTTTATGGAAATTGGCATCTAGAAGCTTTTATGATGCCCAGAGCAGGAAATGTACCTGACTAAAGCACAAAGGAGATGGAAAGACCTCTCTTTCTATCTTTGGCTCTTCAGCGAAGCTCATGGGCTTCTGGGCAAGTATTAGACRGGGGGGTTGTGAGCAATGCAAAATTAGCCTTGTCCTTGGCCTCTGAGTGGTTCTTCCGATCTTGCTGTGCTGCTTCCAGCCTCGAGATGCTCCTCCTTGATGGTCAAGGAGAAGGAAGAGGTGTGGCGAGCGGGTGGGCAGCGGTGGGTGACCAGGGGCTGCCAGCAGAGAGTCTTGTCTGCACTCATTCGGATGCGTCTTTGCTTCGACCCGAGGTTGGTGCAGACCCCTGACGAGCCAGGTTGGTGGCAACGATCTGGTAGCATCCTCAAGGGAACTGCTGGGGGACAAGAGCCTGATCCACGTGAGCGAGTAAACTGCAGCCTGTGCTAACATCTCCTGGGTCTTAGCAGTGGCTTCTTACGCTGGCATCTGGGCACCTCTGAAATGAAGCAGCAAAAGCAGCTGTGGGTGATTCTCAGATTGCCAAGGGTGGGARATGCTTCCGTGATGCTCTTCTCAGCGCCCCTGATGGCGCCACTTATCTAGGGAAGCTTTGAATGGGGATAAAAATAAATCCCTTGTGTTTTCATTTCTGGCCACTTGAGCACATTGCTGCTTTGGAAACAGCGCTGCTGTTCACAGGAAGGTCGCAGTGCATCTCCTGAACACTTGTGCTTTCGCCAGGCCCCCAGTGGTGTCTTCAGCTGGGCAAGAGACACCTTTACATGCAGCAGGGCAGCAACGTGTTTACCAAAACCCTGCACTGTTGTTATATATGTTGCACCAGGAGGCAGCTTGGTGCTTCTTGGTGTCTCTCATTTATTGCTTKGCTTTGTGGGACAGCGCGGTCCCCATCGCGCGCTAATGAGAGCCACCGAGATGAGCACCAAACGAACCTGTGTCCCTCCGAAGGCTCTGGGAATTGCTGCACCATTGGCTTTCTGGAGATTGCCGTGGGAATTGCTGGTCCATTGGCTTTGGTCCTTTGGAAATTCGTCTGCTTGTGCTGGTGACAAAGCCGTTGACTTGCAACCCCCTTTTCCCTTGTTATCCCGGCCCTACAGGCTCCAGTGGGAGAAGGGGCTGGACTTTGTCCAATCTCCTGTTGCTCCTGGAACCCCCTGGTGCTGGCACAGGGTCTTTCACTGCAGGGACAGTGGGTAACTGCTGGGAACGCTCGTTTGCTGCAGCGGGTGGGCACATAGCTGCCCCTCGGATCTGCTTTGGGGTCACAGAGACACAGGAGATCTGCGTGGTGAACAGAACAAGCCTAGTATAGAGACAGGCACCCGCCATCTCCTGCTCGGTGCCTCCTCCGCAGTCACAAATCCCCTCCTTCCTGTTCTGAGAGGCAAATCTGTGCTGCTGAAAGGGGCAGGAACAAGGGCCAGAGCTGCCAGATACCTTGAGCTCACATGGAACGTGTGCAGCARTGCACATAGTGACTAGTTTCAGGGAACATCAACATTTATTGTCCCTTGAACTGAAGAGTGACACAGACAAAGCAGCGTCAATATTTCTCTCTCGGGTTAATACATTTTTACATCCACCTCAACATGTATCAATATGTGTTTCTTTATCTTCTTATGTTCTTGAATTGCAGGGAAAAGGGAGAAGGGGGGGACTTACCTACATTAGTATTCCAGACCTCATCCAATGCTTGATCCCTCTCGGAGCACACTGCAGTCCTCACTCGAGCAGGACTTGCTGACGGCTGCGGCTCTCCATGCGCTAAGGAGGACAGCGGGAGTGAGGGGCTGGGGGCAGATGTAGGGTGAGCTGTCACCAGCACGGGAGCAGAGGAACCATTGCTTGGCTTTTACAGACCAGGTTCTTGGTGGGGCTCTCGGTGGGAGCGCGTGGCTGAAGGATGCGCCCAGGTGCTGACCGCAGGGGCGACGTGCAAGGCAGGACGTCACAAGGTTTGACTCTCAGGTCTCGCCGTGAGTCACTGCCTGCAAAACGGTGATGCTGACGTTGAGGAGCGACATCGTGACATTGTTGGGAACCTTGTGTCATGCTCGTTTCTTTCAGAAAGCCTCTGATTTCTKCAGCTTTTGGCATCTGATTTCCCTCTGATCCAATGTTTATGGGTGTTCTCTAACACGCAGGGAATACAGGGCCTCCCACACGTGGGCCAGGCAGCAAGTGGCTGTGGGGAAGGGAGAGGCTCTCCCTCGTATCCTGTGCTGTCCCCACCGTGGTGCTGGTCCCAGGGCGTGGAGAACAAGACGACAGAGCTGTCCCAGACAGATGAGGGCAAAAGGACATAGAGAAGGTGGTACAAAGGTGTCTGTATTGCCCGTGTTTATTGCCATTTGCTTTTTTGGAAGGGCTAAAAGGCCTYTGTGGAGACGCACGTTGCTTCGCAAGGGTGAGCTCAACGCGGCGGGGCAGGCTTGGCCCTTCCCTCCTTTGGGAGCTGGCAAGACCGGCAGGGAGGCCTTGCCAAGCAGAGGGCATCAGTGTCACACTCCACCGCTGAGCACAAAGCCAGGCCCAGGCTGCTCATGTGAAGCGAGGGCTTCCAGGGCAGCCCTCCCTGTGAACCAGCTGCGCTGCTGCCGCACTCGACTCCCAGCTCCGCTCACCATATGCTCCTGTTCCACCAGCAATTGCCATTTAAATGTCAGTTTACAAGCAGATGTTGAGAACCCTGCTCTGCACCATTCGGTTAATCGCGGGAACAAACAAAGTGTGGGATTTAACCCTGCTGAGGCTAGCGGGGAGCAGGGCTGTGGGCGCTGTGACGGGGAGCCCGTCCTCAAGGACACGTGTGGGTGCTGCCACCCAGGGATGCTCCTTATGTGTCCTGGAGAGATCCCACGTTTCCTGGGTTGCCTGTGGGTGGCTAGGAGGGTGTATGGGAATTCTGGACTATAAAATGGGACAGATGTACATGCTCGTGTGCAGGGAAAATAGACTGAAACTCTGCTTGAGAGGAGAAGCAGCAGAACGRGGAAGGACGGAGAAGGAGCCCTCTGCACTCAGCCAGACATTAGCATGTGTTTAAAATCCTTCCCAATAAAGTTCATAATGAATTTAATTCAGTCCCCTATGGCCCAGAGGAATGTTCTGAGCAATAAAAAAGTATTGTTAAGGGAGCGATGACTGCCAAACGCCCATTCCGTGCCAGTGATGCATATTCACATTATTGGCACTTAAATGCCGGGTTTGCTTTACTACCTAACTGATCCTTTGTCGCATATTAAGAATTAATATCCTAAGACCCACATTTGAGAAGCTGCAATAACAGTTCCAATTTAAATCATTGTTATATTTGTACTTTTTTTTTTCTTCTTGAAGAGCGTTTTTTATTTGATTTTAGGCAAATTAATGACTGAATGTGACTTTYCCTGTTTTGGGTGAGCTATTTCATGGCTGCCTCATGACCTAACTTTAAAAATGGTTCTAATCAATCTCTTAACACTCTTCATGTCTCCTACGTTATTTTTTTTAATTACCTTGAACTATCCGCATCAACATTAAGTGAGTTATAAGCTCCAATGCTTACTTAAAGGTGGGGTGTATTCACTTGGATAACCCAGGGTCTCCTGGCTTCAGCCTGCRCAGCACAAGGGGCTTTTGCACATTCAACCTTGCAGAGCTGGAACACCTTGCAAAGGGGTGTTGGAAACTGCAAGCTCCAGCGATGGAAGCTGAGGAGCCCCGGCGTTCCCGTGTTTATCAACAGCATTAACACGTGCAGGATAAATGTGTGCTCTYGTCTAGGAGCTGGTGCCACTTCAGCGCATTCGCCAGGAAAACTGAAAAAAAATGGCATTAGCTTTCAGTTTTAGAAGTGCAAGGGGAAGCTGGATGTGAGACAAACGTGTAGGAGTTAATTCCTCGCAGGCAGCTTGGCACCGGGGTCTAGGGGAGAACGCGTCAGTGCTGGCAGAAGGCGCAGTCTGGTTTTTGGGCAAGTGGGTTGAAAGTTTTTTTAGCATCTTCTGCATATTACAAAAAACAAGATTTCTAGAACCTGCKTTGAAGTTCCAATCGACTGCAGAGTGATTCAGTCCAAGTATGTAAGATGCTACGGTCTGAGTAAAACCAGAAAGACCTTTCTTTGATATACTTATGTTTGTGGGAACTGTTGGAGGAAAAAAAAAAACCCTCTTTTTCTTCTTTTTGCCAGCATGTTTATTTACATGATGCAGCTCCTTTAAAACAATGAGTGTTTTTTCAAGGGTAAAAATGAGCAGCTACTCATCTCTGGAAAAAATGCAACGTTTATGAAGACAACTGCTCCCTCGCCACGAGGACCAAGCACCCACCCCTGTACTATGCAAGGGCACCCATTTTTTCACTGGCTGTGCACACAGCCAAACACTAACTTCTCCACAACAAAAATGTTTCAAAAATATAAGGGGAATCTTAAACACCTGGCAACTGGAACTGAAGAGGGTCAGCAGCAAAATAAAATCCAGACAGAAAAAATCAGACCTCTCAGCACACTCTAGTTGGGCTTAAAGTGAGGGCATGGACAGTTTGCTCAGTTTTTCACAACAGCTCTTGTAATTTAGGAAGGTGTATATTGATATCTTTTAATTAAGAGCAAAGGTTTATTTACAAAATAGAGCTTTTTTCTTCTCGCTGAAAGCAATAATCAAGTAAAACCTGAGAGGCTTTTGCAGGCCTGTTTGGTGGCTATCAATATTTAAGCCCCCACCAAACCCGGAGCACCCCTTGGCTCCCTGCTCATCAGTCCCATGCCAGGACAACCACCCCTGTGTCTGCTAGGCTGACGGCAGAGAAAAACCTCTGAAGACTGGAAAACCCGCAGGACTYGGAGCTCAAAGAGATGCTCAGCTAAGCCAAGGGAAGAGGATGAAAGAGGGACTGGGGCTAAGGAGAATTGCAGGAGGTAAAGAGCAGGTAATGGTAAAGATAAATGCATTTATCTTTTCCTTTGCTTTTAGCCTGCTAAAACAGGCTTCTAGGTCTTTTTTTCCCCCCAAGCCTGATATGCCAGTGTCATATGTTCAAATGCTACTTGCTCATCCTTCCAAAGAGTATGCTATTATCTAAAATAATGCACTTCAAAATGAAATGTTGTATTACGTGACTGAGGAAGCCAGGGATCAGTAAGAAGTCTTCTGTTTGGTATTACAACAGTTAAGCCAAATATTTGCTAACTCCATTATGACTTTCAGGAAGAAAATTTATTTTTAAAAATAATTGAAATTTCACATGTTTTTGCTTCATGGGGGTTGAGATTAGAGGGAACTTTAGCATAGGCCTGGTAGTTTCAAACTCATCTTTTGTCTTCTGCCCTCACTCTTCTTTACCTTCATTTCTTCCCTCCAGCAAAGTATCATTTTCTGTCTTGAAAAAAAACACGAATTAGAAGAATTGCGTTCCTCTAATAGTCTGTCTAATGGGGGTGTGATACGAAACCTGTCTTAYTCCAGACAGGTAAGCGTAGCCGTGGCTTTGTGCATCGGTGACCAAAGCCAGGCTGTGCGGGCGGTTGTGGGGCCAGGAAAGGCTGYAGCGGCTGTGAGCGGCGCCCTGCTGTCCTGCTCCCCCGGCCCTTCGGACACGGCCYGGCTGTTGCGGAGAGAAAAACAGAGTGGAAAGAGCGACCTGTGGAACGCGCTTCTGCTTTGGAAGTAGCGCTCTGGGGAGGGGGCACTGAGCAGGACTTACTCGTTCACCATGTGGTCCTGCGCGGCATCCAGCTTTGGAGTAGCCCATGGCACGAGGAGCTGCGAGGAGGGTGTCCCGGCGTCCGTCCGCTCCGGTCACCCCCTCCGGAACGCGCTCCGTGATGCGGCGACACGCAGTTATCTTGCAGGTGGAAATACAAAGTGGTCGGGCATCACATTTTGAAGCATACTTTATAATTTAAAGCTGCTTACACTTCCAYGGCTAGGCTTAGGGTTTTCTTTTCTCAATTACATTCATCATTTAATTCCACTGGAATTTGGTTTTTAAGAAAGCCCAACATATCTTAATTACCATAGAAAGATCCGTACATATTTTACTTAAAAATATCTTCTGTAAGAGGAAATTTACCAAAAATAACACCAAATATATTATTATGCATACTTTTTTTTTTTTGTAATGTACAAACAAGAATCTGATCTCTTCTGGGTATTGYCTGATCTAATATGGCTATAGTTTGTTGTTTATTTTGTTTGTTTTCTTAAATAAAGGGTAAAACATAAGAAATATAAAAAACACACAAAAAACCCAAAAATCCATTCTTTCCAAAGATACAAGTACCAGTGAAAGAACACTTGGAAAATTAATAAAYGACGGTAGGTACAAAGAAACACCATCCAAGCAGTATGTAGTCTTCACCCCAGCACGCTGCTGCACTGACCTTGGAACAATTATTAAAAAAAACCCAACCAATCCCAAACGCTACCGGCAGAAAAAACTGTCAAGCAAAACCACTGAAGAATCGGTACTATTTCCTAACAAGTAAGTGCATAAGTGATGCTAAATATTTGATGTGTTATGTTTCTCTGTGGCCCCGCTGCCCACCCACGCTCCTTGTCGCTCTTTCCATGCGCAGGGCTCATCGTGGCCACGCTGGCCGTGTGCTGGCTGCCCAACCAGGTGCGCAGGATCATGGCCGCGGCGAAGCCCAAGCAGGACTGGACGGTGCCCTACTTCCACGCGTACATCACGCTGCTGCCCGTGGCCGACACCTTCTTCTACCTGAGCTCGGTGGTGAACCCGCTGCTCTACAACGTGTCGTCGCGGCAGTTCCGCCGCGTCTTCGTGCAGGTGCTGCGCTGCCGCCTGGCGCTCGAGCACGCCGGCAAGGAGCGCCTGCGGCGGGCCCGTCCCAGCGCCGCCAGCAGCGCCCGCTCGCTGCGCCCGCTCGTCGGCAGGGCACCCCAGGGCGGCTCTTCCAGCGCCAGCGCCAACGGGCTCTTCCTGAGCACCTTCTCAAGAGCTTCCAAGGYGGGATGTGGCCAGCGGGAGCCGTCYCCTGGCTCGCTGGAGCCCAGCGAGGAGCGAGCGATGCTGGAGAGCGGCTCGGAGCCCGGCGCCGAGGCRCACAACGGCCGGTGCGAACACGAGATGTGACTTGGCAACGTCAGTGATCAGTAAWGAACCGAAAAGCACAGAAATTAACATGACTGGGAACTGACCGCATCTTAAAAGTATTATCACCGCTAGATTTGTTTCCAAATATGCAAAAAAAAGCAGGCGTTCTGTATGCTGCTGTTGGGACTCCTCATTTTTCAGTGCACACTGGAAATTCAATCTGCTAACTGCATTCATCAGCTGCCCAAAACACCAGCCCCTCTCTTCCCCAAACCACCGAACTCCCCCTCTTTTTTCATAGGGATTTGGAAGCAAATAGAAAATAGCTGCAGTGTCTTTGAGGAAAGGAGGAGACGCTCTGGTGAGAGCACACGCTCTGCTSCAAGGTTAGCGCTGCAAAGACGCAAGAGGCAGCGCGAGGAGCAGCACGGTGGTCGCCACGCGCGCCCTGGGCGTCGCGCCCGCGTTCCCTCTCTTCTTGGGCCGGGGCCCGTTGCAGAGCGGCGTGTTGCAGCAGCTGATGCAGACAGAGTTCACCTTCCCCGGCGAGCAGAAGGACTGGTAGCCGGCGGAGGCGATGAGGCAGGCGGCCGAGGACGCGCACGACTTGCGGTACATGATTCCTGGGACACAGAACAAAGGTGACTTAGCTTGGCAGAAACTTGCTCTTATTTTTACCATAGGAATCACGTTTGAAAGCTCCTGGGTCTAGCAGCCCTAGGGACTCAGCCACACACCTTAGTTACCATATGACAAAGTTCTGCCCTGCTAGGAGAACCACTCTGGTTTGGGATTTTTCCTTTTTTTCCCTTCCTTTTTTTTGAAGTCTGGTTGCAACCAAAATAAATTCTAAACTTGATTCATATGCCTTCTATCACATTGCGTATTTTATAAGCAGAAACTCTTACCTTTTGGAATAACGTTGAAGGAACTAAAATTAAAATGGAATTAGTTTGAAAATGAGTCTGGTTTCTCTTGCTAAACACACCTGAGTTGTCTTAGAGTATGTCTACAAAATCAGTTTTCTATGCTGTTGATTTATGTGTGTGTGTGTGTGTGTGTGTGTGTGTGTGTGTGTATATATATATATATTTCCTTTGCAGCACAACTTAAAGCAAAACTTGAAGGAAAAACACACTTTCCCAGGAAATGTTAGGTCTTGCTACCTTTGGAGTTCTGAAAAGCAAAATAAACAAAAAAGCTCACCTTTTTTTCTAAAAGTTGGAAGTGCCCCTTTTAAAATCTGTTTTCTGAAATGGTTTTCATCTGAAGAAACTGAGCACTTCCCAATGCACACAGCTGTTGCTTTAAAATGTTTCATAAAGCTTGTAAAACACGGGTGTATTCCCCCCTTCCCGGGGGAACTAGCTGTGCTGGTTCCACCTCTCATTACTCTGAAATTTTCCTGCAAATGATACACTAGAAACTGGTGTATTACCAGTACATAACACACACATACACAGGGGAGATTTGCCCATGTTACTTCAGGGAGTGGGACACCGAGAGGTAAATATATTTCTATGGGTAATAACAAAACTTTTGAGAATCCACATTCTAGAACAAGTGTGATTTTCCTTGTATAGGACATGGCCACAGGATTCCCATGAAGAATATGGATATCTCACAGCACAGCTCCACTGAGTTCTTAAATACACGGTTATAAAGACTGATTTGGAGGGAATGAGGTAGGATATGCCCTGTGAGTGCTGAATTTACAGTGCATAATACGTTTATTTGTTAAATCCCCGGGGAATTAGGAAGTAAACCTGATGGCACCTGCAGACTAGCTGTATTTCTGCAGCAGCACCTGCCCTGCGTCACTAATGGCTGTGCAGAGCAGCAGAGCGCTGGCTATTTGGGTTACATGCGCATGGAAGGGTTTCCTGGCTTCCAAAGATTTTAATTAAAGCAATTCCCTTACATGGTCGCAGCACTTCTGCCATACCAGCAGTGCAGGGACTTCCTTCCCGTGTGTCCTTCCTCCCCCCACACCTGAGCTCTGAAAGGTGGTTCAAACTATTTATCTAGTTCAAATTTAAAGGCACCTACAGAGCCAGTGTTAAATCTTCCTCGGACTCCAGCGAGCTCCAGTCCATCAGCCTGGCAGGCAGGCTCTGTTTGAGGGAGGATGAGGAGCTGCAGGCTGCTCTGCCTCCGCAGCACAGGCGGGCACATGGCGGCACAGGCTCCGGTTTGCAGCAGCAGAGCTGGGTTTCTCTGGCCCAGCCACCGCTGCCAAGGGGCCTCGACCACGTTGACACCGTCAGGTTCGTGCACTGAAATCCCAGCTTCCATTTCCCACAAAGTCCTTTGTCCATGTTTCTTCCCCAGTTTTCCAAGGGCAGAGACAAACGTCACCCTTCCAATGGCCAGGATTAGCTTGCAGCCATCCTTTGCCCTTGCATGCCATAAAACTCAGCCCAGTGGTTGTTCCTTCCTCTCCAAAGCAGCACCCAGCTCTTTGCACAGGGCACTTCCCTGCACGCACAGACACCCAGCTCAGCCTTCCAGACAAATCTGCCCTTCCAGACTTCTCTTCTCCAGGATAAATTTCACAGAACAATCCCGAGCTCTTTTAGAAATCAAAACATAATATTCCTTTACACACTGATATTTTATAACTTCTGCATTGTACTTTCATGCACAGATGGACCATGTCTGTGCCCACACTGAAAGAACACTCTGGCAAGTAACAAATCCCATTGCAATGCTTCTCCTGCAGCTTTTCTGTACAAATATTTCTTCTAATAGCAAATTTCACTCCTAAATGATTGTTTATTCTCATTCCCAGCTACAGTAATCAGACTTGTAATAAGATTTTTAACATTAAGGAAAAAAAAAGTCAGCACTTTATCAGGTTTGAGATATCTGCTTGACTAAAGGCACTCCACATCCAAGGGTTTTTTTCTTTGAGTACTGATGGAGCTTTTGGAGCTTGCGAATCAGCTGCTATTATACACTAATTGCGTTTCCAAGATTATAAGAACCATCATGTATAAGCTGTATTTGATCAGGATAAAAAGGCTGTGCTCTTTTTTTCCCCCCTGTGACCCTGCCATTTCTTTATGGTTAGCTATAAGGAAGAAAGACACAGAAGATTAATGGGAAAAAAAAAAAAAGTGTTATCACCAGAAGAGCATCTTAGTTATTTTTATAACATAACAGCCACGTCCTCACGTGTTTTCATGGTGAGTGCTGGAAAGGCATGACACCCCAAACAGTAAGAACTAAATAGTCACAGGGACACTCCCCTTCTCCCCATCAACCTGGGATCCTGATTGTGGTAGGAAACTAGCACAAGTGCCATCCATGTTGCAGTGCCAGGGGCAGCACTGGCCTCGCTCCAAYAAACAGGCTCATACTCCCTGCTTACCGAGTTCAGCTGGGGAATAAGCCAGCAGCTTCGCTTCTGGATTTTCTAGCTCTAGAAGATTAATTTCTCTTATGCCTCGAGGGTGTCTTTCCTCMAGACTCCTTGCTTAAGTGGCAGAAAGGGAGGTGGTTTATTGTGCTGCTGAGCCAGTTTTGAATCTATTTCTGAGATCTTCCTCAGCTATTTGCCAYGAGCAGGCTGACCTGCAGATAACGCTGCAAAGTGGTTATCTGCCTCGTGAGGTACATACCATGGATGGTACTGCTCATTATGACTGTGCAATCAATTTGACATATACATTAATACATCACCTAGAAATATAGTTGCCAAACTTCCCTGGGAGCTGTTCTCCTACCTCGGTTTGCTCCAAGCTGCTTGCTTGGYGAGCAGACTGTATTCTTCACATTAAGATTTTGCTGGGATGGAATCATTGAAACCTCACCATCCAACGCYAAGTATTTTTACAGCCCAGTCTCTTGACCGGCGAGTACTGAACAAATAATTCAGCCTTTTCCAATGATTCAACAGAGCCCTGTCTGGACTGTGGGTTCTGCCTCTGCATGGGTACTGTAAAGAAGTTTTKCTATGAAGTCCTTTATTCATTTTGTCCCCACATTTGTGGGCTTGGCTAAAGCTGTAGTTCAAATGCTAGTAGTTCTTACAAGAGGATTAACAGAGGAAGGCATCTGTGTGAAAATACAGTAGTATTCCACCTTTTCTTCTTCCCCAGGCACCTAGCATAAGTACATTATTAAGAAAGCTTTGGGCTTAAAGCAAGCTTTGAAAATTTACTTGGCCATCCTCATACCTTTCTCTGCCCCATTTAGGATCACACATTTAGAGAGCATAAAGACCTACAAACTACCATTTCTGCCCATTTCTGCACAACTTCTATCTCATTCCATACACTGAAATGCTGAAGGTAAAAGTCTTAAAGCTTTTCTATTACTAAAAAAAAAAAAAAAAAAAGTTGTCTAGAACCATTCCACGCAATTCCACAGAACTGCCAAACTCCAAATCTCTGCCTAGCCACTGTCTACTCTAGCGCATCTAAACCCTGGCACTCAGCTTTAGCCACATGCAGATCCATTTAGTCTTGACAGTAATAAACAATTCATGCCATAATTTATTTAAACCCCAAACCCAAGACTTCTTCCATCCACCCTGTCTGCTGAGCCAAGTACATGTTCTCTAGACACTAGGTAACAGCTTGTGACTGGAACAACCAAAAAAAAAAGTGACATTACAGATGCTTCCTATTCTGTGTATACAGAGTAATCACTAGCAGATCCAGCCTGATTTTCTTACTGCTTGAAAATAACCTTATTAAGCATCTCAAATTCTTCTAGTTATAACAAGGAAAACAGAGCAAGTGTGGGCATGACTCCAACCTAACAGCCCAGTGTAACGCTGAGAATGACTAGCTTTAGTTCACACCTGTACTCTCAAGGCTCCTTTAGTAAAATGTACAAAGAATATTGGCAATAGGCAACTAAGATACCAGCTCCTGTGTCAAGGATCTGATTATCAAAGTCTATGGTCTTTTGGGTTCAACGAAAGAGCATTGTACTGCCCACAAACCACTGTCCCTCYGGGCATATGAGTGAGCAAAGATGAGGATGTAGGCTTATAACTTAATGTGACCCAGTGCCGGGGTCTTGGGAAAGAGCCCGTTTTGGAAGCRCGAGCTGTAGGACAAGCTGCTGCACTTGCTGTTGTGCAGAGTCCTCCGGGCTTCTCAGCCAGAAGCAATAACAGCTCTGAGATGTGGCCTTACCCTGAGGAGCTAGTGTTTACTATAACAAACAAACAAAAAAAATACAGTAACAACAAAAAAAACCCACTTCCATGTTTCCTCCAAGGAAAAGGAAGAAAACTCAACAACAGGTGACAGTTTTAGACCACACAGGATGAAAGTTGAGATTGTAAGTTTTAGAGCATCCTTATACTCTAAATATCCTTGTACGTGTCTTATTTTGCTAGATGTACAAATACCTTGTAGGGAAATGTAGAAGGCATCTACAGGTGAGACGACAGACCACAGTCCAACTTTCTATGGATTCCTATGGATTCAGTCCTTGGTTCCTTTGCGGCATTCCCATCCCCTTCCTGCCTGCCTGTATTCCCTCAGAAAAATCTGGTAAGTATTTGCTGCAGTTCACAATGTAGCACACACAGCCCGTGTGAAACGTGTCACAGTCATCCGAGCTGTYGTATGCTCTCCTGCTTTGCATGTTTCTTGTTTTGGATTTTATTTTAATGCTGTTGGTAAAAACAAGACTTTAGTGCAGTGTATATGAAGTGATAGTTCACCTTTGTCACAATACCCCAAATAGTTTATATTTTTCTTATTTTAATGACCTCTTCAATTTTCAAGTCCTGATAAGTCTGCAGAGTTTTTCTTTTTGATGTGCTTAGCCTTGATGGCTTGTCTGTCTAGCTGTATTTTCTCTGTAGTTTTAGTAATATATGTCATTCTTTATTTCTTCCCCTAAACTGTGTCACTAGCTAACCCTCCACTTAAGTGAAATACAGTACCCTTTAGGAGTAACAAAAACTCTTTGTGTGATTCCACTGAAATACGACAACTTATTCCAAGACCAGAACACTAGCTAAGCATTTAATATCCTTTTCTGAGGTACATAAAATATACAGTGTGATTATGTTCAGATAGATTTTACTATATCAATAAATTAAAAATTGGGCTCCAAGCCACACATGAACAGGCTTTTCAGCTCTGGTTTCTACTTCTCTTATTAGRTTTTAGTCTGACTTTTCCCAACTGGGTGGATTTTTGTAACCCATCTTTTTATACCTTTCGTAATTTGGCACTTGATAACAGTCTATTCCTTAGCTAGTCCCTGCTTATATCTATCATTATGCAGTCACAGGATGCGTTAAGTCCTACTKGGATCTGCCCTCTGGCTTCTGGGAAAAAAAGAATGGTTATAAACATTTTCTCCGATAAGGTCCCAAATATTTTAGGAGATAATGGAGTATTGAAAATGATTGTTCTTGCACGCTTCTCCCAGAAATGGCCGTGCTCTTAAGTCAGATCTTGTTTATATTGTTTATTATTATATTGGCTGGGTTMTGGTATATGGTTTATTATATTACACTGGCTTAAAATGTAAGTTAGACTTTCTCAACACCTTTGATATAAGACTGTAAATGCATTGTTTAAAAAAAAGTTTAAGCCAGTGTAAAGCGTAACCGCATCCAACGACATCCTCTGTGTTTCATTCTAAGCCAACTCTTCCCATACATATTTCTTCAACATTATCCCTGGAACTCAATCATTTAAATAACTTCCACATTGCTAGAAATTCTCATAAAAATTACTAGTTGCTTTCTACTAATTTCAAGCTAATTTCTAAACAGCACAGATTAAGTGACCCGAAATCTAAGGTAGACAAACCTGAAATCTAAGCTAGGTAACAGCTTCCTGATTTYGAATCCTGTTTCAGGACCGCAGCTATTTCATGCTATCTTCTCTCTTTGATGCATTCAGTAGATGAGATGAAAGCATATCCATGCAATTAGGCTATAATACAGTATAGAATTCTTGGGGGTGTGCAGGGGGAGGGAAGGGGGAAGAAATTACCTTCTCATATTAGCATATTTTCTTCATAAATCCCTATAAAAATCTACTCAGTATGATCACAGCTCCATATATTTGTCACTTTAAGAACTGCATTTTTCCAGAAACCAATAGATGGCTTTTGACAATGCAAGAGTGCCTTCACCTTCAGATCCTAACTGCCATGACATCCTGCAGAAATTAGATATTTTTTTAGAAAACTGGACAACTAAGTATAATAGGATGTACAGCACCCTGCCTATGACAAGGGGTTGGATTATCGGGACATTTCTTTATAAAGTTGAGGAAAGCGGCATCAAGTCATACTTCCTAGTTCTTATACTGGAAAGCAGAAGGAARATTGCATTGTTGTTAATGCTAACAAAGTCTATTACTGTTACATCATGACAAATCACAAGCAAAGCATTAAATTGCTTAAAAAAGCAGAGACTAAGAAAATTAAGTACTGCTGCTAGTGGTGGTATTATAAGATGATTTTTCTTTAAGGCCACAGAAAGCTACAAACTAAAAGTCAAACTCAACTTTCACCTACGTCTAGTTCTCTTATTTTCAACCATCCTTACCCCTTTCTCTGCTCACTAATGGGGACCAACAGCCAAGAAGGAAGCACACACTCTTCCCTTCCAAGGAAAGAATCATTGGTAATTTGACAAAAGAGGATCTCTCAMGTTTTCCAACAAATATCCAATCTACAAAGGGAAAACTGAGATGATAACAACTTCCATTTGATTAAAACACATGTGCTGAAGTTTGATAATGCCTCTAGAAGCTGAGGCAAGATATGGTCGGGTCACAGAGAAAAGTCTGTGGAAACTCAGATTCATTTGTGTGTGAAACACAAAGGACAAGGTGGACAGTCCTAAGGGAGGTTTAAGAGACAGCTGGCTGTGGGCACTATCCCTGCAAAATACATTTGTATATCTTTCATACAAGTCCAAGAAATGGAAAAACATAAAGAGCTATTGCCCATGTCTTGTGGGAAATGAAATTCACTGGACCAGATATCACAACTTCCTTAAAATAACGCAGCCTTTCATCACTTCTGCATTTAGCCCTTTGTCGTGACTTCCAAGTCATAAACTGCATGGAGTCAACTGTTAACCCCACTGTTGCTTGTCTGTATTTAAAGGTGCTCAAGACAGCAATCTGTTACATGCTGTCCACAATTTCACCTTACCTAATGCATGTAATTCAGTTTATCCACTCTCTGTTCGGAAGTTTTGTGAGCAATKCAAAGTATGTAAGCAACTTATTAGCAAGAAACTATGCTGTACAGCTTGGCATCTGAAATAGTTTCTAAATGGTAACACTAATGGATACACTAGTCTAAATTTTCAGCTTACACTGAAGATCAACAATGTATGTGTTTTATTCACACTAGCATCAAAAATGAACTACTTGGTTTGAGTATTGGTTATTATGTCTTCATTTCATTTGGCCCCTGACAGTGCAAAATATTTGTTACCACYGTCACACATCAAGTTTCTTTTAAGCTGGCAGTAAATATCTATTCTGTTATGTTCTGAGATTCAAAGAAACAAGCAGTCTTCTCCCCAATTTTAATAAGCTATGACCAAGAAAGTCAGTATCAAAGGGAAAAAAACAACCACTGCAGGCTAGGTGATGTTTCTTACTACTTTTGAAATGGATACTGAGGATGCAGCTACTACCTATAAAACTTTAATGCCTACAGTAATTCTAAAGGCATTAAACTTTGTTTGTTGTTTTAATCGTTTTGTCAAGAAATGTACACCAGAGTATAATTTCCCCTTGATGCTAGTATGCAATTAGCATTAGTACTAATGGAGGCTATACATGTAAACAGAGAAGGGTATATGTTCCTGTAATCCTAAACGGCCACGTATGAAGCAACTTGAGCTTCCAAAATCAGAGGTAAYGAATTTTATACCGTGCAAATCATGGCACAGCTTAGATGCTGCTTTCCTCTGCTTGATAAAACAAATAAGAAGGAAATTAGTACTGAAAAAGAAGTCTTAAAGGCAAAAAAGCACCATTAAAATTCACTAGGTAGACAGTCATCCTGTTCCTGATGTTCCCATGCACTGCTTTTAAGTGTACAATTACAGTAATTGCTCTAATTACATTGCAGGATTTTATACAACGTGAATGCATGAGAAAGGCCACTCTTAAACCAAACAAGGGAAGTTTCTTCTTGCAGATTAATAATAGAAACAACGAGATTGTTTCCTAATTCAATYGCAAAGTGAATTTCATGAACAACCTTAGTTTTACATAAAAAAGAAATTTTAAACTACCAATCTTGCTATCATGGAAATGTTTTTTTCCCCCCACAAAGAAAAATACTTGTAGAAGTAACTTTGCAACTACGTAAGGGGAGATAACCAGAGAAGGAAASGTACCATTTAAGATGTTTACATGGACACATTTACTTAAAGGAAGTTCTCCAACATTTGCATTTGCTGAACCTTCTGCTTTGATTCTCTCCCCCTTCACGACTGATACTTCTATGAACTATTCATACTACATGTTTCATTCTGCCTTCGGGGAGGTTTAGAGCAGCCTTAAGGCTTAGTTAGATTGCTCTTGTACTCAGTAAAAGGCAGACTTCATTATCAGTATGGTTTCTATGAGTATTATTAGTATGTTTATCAGTATTTTGCTCTCTACATATATATACAGATACACATATAGTKCTCTCCTAAATACCACATAAATATTATAAATTCAAAATATCCCTGGGATATTTTGTCTGACCCTAACACACAGCAGCATTTTTTGTTCCTACATTCACTCTAAAAAGCAGCAGAGCTGAAGTCTCAGAATGGAAACTTCATAGAGGGAAGGAGGGGCAAGCAGGACAATCTGCCATTTGTATCACCACAAAGTATTTTCAAGAGGCATTTTTATAAGAAAGTTCTGGCCCTTCATCAAACATCTCATCCTCACAAACAGTTTTCAAAGACCTGATTATTTAGCTGTAGTATGAACTAAACATCCCTCACTGTTACTGTCTAATGGACTAAAATGAGCCAGTGCAGTCTTCAGTACCACTTACCATGCTAACCATTCTTCCCTATAAAGGAAGGAAGCACTGATGTTTTTTAAAGATTAAACTAACAAATTACATTGTAAGCCGCTGCACTGCAGGCAAAGTACCATTCTTCTGCATCTCCCACTAGTACAGGATGTTAATATAACTGCATAAAACTTATTCTAGCATTTTTAAGCTTTATTTACAGTGAGGAAAGGAATGTTTTGTCATTGACCTGACAAAGTCTCCAATTCTGCACACTGATAGATCCCCAAAGTGCAACTGAAATGTAAATTGCCATAACAAAGTGCTTGTGTGCAGGGGAGGCGGAATTGTAGTAGATCCACATAATCACTTCGCCAGACACATGCCTAAGTACTTCTCATTTCTCAGTTCATTTTCTTTTCGGCTGTGCAATGGAGCTACTTTCTATCTGGTATTATAAACTGCTGGGATAATTTGCTTGCTGGTCTAATTCAAAATATTCATGACTAATACCTGCATCCTTGGCTACTCACATCACGGATTGTCACTTCAACAGTTGCTTGGGATGGTATCTCACCTGSACTAGAATGTATTTCCTAAGACTGACTCCCCATAAACTGGTAACGTTCTGAGACAAAATACAGATGTTTGAAACACTAATTCCGACTCTATAGTAATGGAAAAGAAGCCACTTGTTAGCTGTGGTCATAGTATAGGGAACTGTTTACAACATATATGAAAAAAGCTGCATGCAGTTTTCCATTGAAGCATTCAGAAAATTTAATATAGAAATTTAAGCTGAATTTAGAGCTGGCTTTGCACAGCCAACCACTAACAAACAGATAGGAAAGAAAAAAAAAATCACTGACTACCTGCTGGTTTCTACATCACAGGCACAGAATGTGAATCAGTGATCCCCTTCATTGCAAAACAAATAGATTAATGTATCTTGTAAAGGACTGCAGACTAGATCAATGAGGTTACTGATTCTGATCATTAACTTAATCTAAAAATACTGCATTTAGCTTTAAGTTAGGTTTAGGAGAAGTTGTAATATTTTGCTCACTGACATAGCTATATTAAGGGCAAAAATGGAGTTGCTTATAAAAATCAAGTTACATTCCTTTGACTGTATCTAGTCAAGAGGAAAACCCTCTATGTATGAGACTGTAGTTTTGAATAAATGCAAATTCATATTGTGAGTTAAAAATTCAAACTCAAGTCTATTATAAATTAAAATCAATATTTGACACACTTCAGCTTTCAGTGATAAGCAACAACCCAAAGAACCAAGTTATGGAATGCACTAGCAGAAGTAAAATGAATTATTAAATAAAATTTGTGAGAGTAAGGCATTTACATCACACACATTTAAATATCAATTAGGAAAAAAGGAAGCAATAGAAAAAGATTAACTGAATCATCTATGTTTTACAACTAATCCTCTCTAGAACGGATGGAGGGTAGGGGAGAAACTGAGTTTGCAATGTAAATATTGCTCAATTTGAAATGGTTAAGAAAAAACATTTATTTTCTAACTGGAATTCACAATCTCTCAAAGAGAGTAAGAACTGCATTTACAGAATTAAGGCAAGGAAAACAGAACCTTCTATGCACAGCAAGATAGTTATCTCCTAAAGGGAAAAATCCAAATGCCAGCCTAAGCCAATACAAAAGCTACACGTGAAAAAAAAAAAGGCTTCTTACTTATTTAGTGTCTTGCAAATCGATTTCCTCATAGGAGCAAGCCCCAAGTTACACAGCCCTGTATGTCTCAAATGTTTAGAATGGCTCCAGTTAGGGTTTTCATGGTCCCACTGGCCAATGTGCAACCACGTTTCCCAGCCTGAGAAACCAGCCTGCCTGCACCCGGGGAATGGATCTAGGCTGGGCTTAGGGCATGCCCAGGTGGGTGCGGGCACATGTGCACCTCCTTMATCTACGAGTGGCTTAATCGACTGAACCAGTCACTTGAAGGGGAGATTACAGATATGCTGCTGGAAAACGGATGCAGTTTGAGTGGCTCTGAAACAAAAGGGCATCAGGGAAGATGTTAGAAGTGAGAACAATTGACTTTTTTTTAAGCAGAGGACTATTTACCTTTGTCTATACATCAATCTGATAAGTGGTTCAGACAGCCACATCATCCATTTACACCTATGAAAGTCACTGGGGAAGGTTTGGGGTGCAAGGGGCGAAGCCCTGTCACTTAACACCTTGCCCTTAAACATCTTAGGGGCTCCTGCAGTAGGAGCAGGAAGCTAAATGAACTAGAAAGCACACAACAATTTCCTTGTTACTTSACACAGCCCAGCAGTCTCCAATGATGCTGAGGTCCTCTACTCACTTAACTCATTGCAGAACAACTAACTTGGGTGTTTTAAAACCCAAAACAATGCTCTCRAAATCTCAAATGCCTTCCATCATACAACAAATAAAAAACAGGAAAAATCCATGTATAGCACAGCGCAAAAAACAATACCAGAGAGAAGCAGAATCACAGCTTGCTTCCCCTTGAAGACATTGATCTCTAGATATGCTAACTTAAAATTAATTACAGTAAGAGAAAAGCCCCTTGACTTAGAAAAATCAATAGTGTGCACCTTGGAAAAAAAAAAAGTTCTTCATAGCTGTCTCCCTCTTGATGTTTTCTTTTATGGATGAAAGCAAGGATGACTACACTTTTCTTCTCTTGGGAAGAACCTTTAGAGTATGTGAATTGCTAGAGTAAATAACAGAAAGGAGGGAATTACTAATTTAATGCTTTTTCCTTCCATCCCTTGGGGAAAAAGCCCACGTAATTAACTGTAATGAGATTAAACTAGCTTGTTGTTATTAATTTCCCAGTGCTGGAAAACTAAACCTGAGACCCATAAGATGGTGTATTAACAGCTCAATCAACATTTGGGTTGGATAACTCTTTTTTTTTTTTTTTTTCTGGTTTTCAATGGAAATGATTAACGCTATCAGGTTGCAAAGTTGCTCCGAAGTCTGAGAAATTGCACTGGAAGCCCCTTTCAGCGGGACTACACCAACACAAGCCTCCAGGCTGGGCAGTGCGCCCACACAGCGCCCAAAGCACCAGCCCCGACCCAGGACAAGCCGCGGGGGCACCGCGGCCAGGCTCTCACCGAAACTTTTCTCCATGACTTCCTTCTGACACATGTCTTGCACGTTGACCGTACAGTTGACGATGAACTCGGGCGCGGAGCAGTCGTTGTTGAGCTGGAACTCCTCGCACTGGTAGCACTGGATCTGCAGCGCGGAGCCTGCACCACACGCGAGTTTCGCTCAGAATAATAATCGCGAGATACCCGCGCGGCAGCAACACGTGCGGCCGGGGCCGCGTTCCGCGCGGCTGCGGTGCCGGCCCCGGCGCTGAGCGGCTCGCGGTGCCGGGCGCTCCGCTGCCCACGGCCGCGCTCCGGGGCTCGCTCACCGCCTTCCTCGCGGCTTCGCCTCGCTCTCCTCCCGCGCGGAGGAGCCGCCGCGCCAGCCCTCGGCCCCCGACGGCAGCGAGCCGCGGGGAAGCCGCGCCGCCTCTCACCTGTCCGCAGGCACCATCCGCAGAAAGTTGCGGCGAGGAGGAAGAGCCGCATCCTCCCGCCGCCGCGCAGGGCATGGGCGGCCGCGCCGCTTCCCCGCGCCGCTGCCGGCCGCGGGCGGCGGCGCCCGCTCCTCCCGCAGCACCATGTGATGGCGGCGGAGCGGAGCGGAGCGGGGCCGCGCGGGGCGGGCAGGAACCTCGCCCGCCTCCTCCCCTGGCTGAGGAGGGGAGAAAGTTTGGAGGGGCAGGAGGAGTCGCCCGCCCCGTCGCGCCGCCCGCGGAACCCCCGCGCTGCCCTCGCGCCGCCTCGAGGGCGGCTCTGCCGCGGTGCGCGTGAGGGGGAATCGCGCCCGGTCCCACGGCGCGCGTGCTCGTGTGTGTGTGAGGGGACACCRGCCGTCTGTGCGGCGCCTCAGCCCCAGAACTGCACTTTATTCCCTAAAAAACACATCCGCGAGCGYGGGGGCGGGCGCTCCCGCCCGCGCCTCCGAGGGGACGGGGCTCGGCTCGCCCTGCGGCTGCGGCGGCCGCGCCGCGGCAGGGGGTGCCCGCGCCGCGCGGCGGGAGCCGTTGGGCGAAGGCGGCCGTTAGAGGGGCGGGGCAGCGCGGCGGCCGTTAACGGCCGCGGGGAGCCGCGAGGCGGGCGGCGAGCGAGACGGTGCCGAGGCGGTGCCGAGGCGGGCAGCGCTCGGCGCCCCGGCGGGACGGCTCTGAGCCGAGCCGAGCCCAGGGCGGCTGCTCCCCGCCGCGGGAGTCCGCGTCTCGCTCCCTTTCGGCGCCTTGCCTGCCGTTACGGAGCCGGGATGGAGCGCGGATTGCTCCTCAGCGGCCGCGTCGCCAAGTCATCTACCGGCACCTGAATTTTGGAAGCAGGAGAAACGAGGGATCGGGAAGGGAAATGGTCTGCTCGTATCATAGGGCATCACGGACCTGGCACCCTCTGCACAATCTAGTTTCTTTCTCTTTGCCCCCCCTCCCCAAAATTACTTACCAGAAACATCTTCACCCATCATTTCTTTAAGTTGATAACTCAAGTTCAAAAGTTTTAGTAAAATCTACTTCATTATATGATACCAGTCCCAAATATATATATACATATATAGAAATCTCTCTTTAAACATATATTTTTAAGAGGAGTTTTATTTAAGAAAGATGTGTCGATGGAAATCTCTTAAGTCAAAAAAAGACAATAGAAGTTTACATTGGAAATTACTTTAAAAAGTAACAAATTGCACAAAATATTAACACTGATCATACAATATCATTTAAAAGATTAACAGGCGTGTGCTAAAGAAACTGTAGGGGCTAGAAATATCCCAAATATATCTAGTTTACAGATTGCTGTACAAAAAAAAGCCATTATAAATACTTCACAACTAGAAAAAATACACAGAACCTTTGAAATAGACTTTCCCTTACATATAAACAGTCTTTGTAGAAAAACGAACGAACAACACACACCAATCCCCCTGCTCCTAGATATGTTTCAACTAGTACTGTTAGCACCAACATCCTGTTTAAGTAGCTCACAAATAGGAGTTGAGTTTCTTTTTTTTCCTTTCTTTTTCTTTTTTTTTTTTTTATTTTTGTATTTTTAGGGTTTACAGTAAGAAAGATCAAATCGGGGGCTACAAAAGGGGTAACACCGTATGCTACATTCAGGAATTGGTAGGAAGTGGCTGCGGAGGAGGAGGTGCGAGCAGGCCGGCTGTGCTGCGGCCGGCATTAAAGGGCAGTCGGTGAAGGGCTCTCTCCTCCGCGACTCCCATTTGCTTGGGCAGGGAATTGCTCTGACCCTGGTCTTCCCAATAGTTCTGCACATGATTTRTGGAATCCCTGCAAACGGGGATTTGTACCAGCAGCACCAGGCCASCTCACCCGCTCATATTCTCGCTGTGCCAAAAGTCAGAAGCCTCTTTAAATAAGACACCTCTTGTGAAACTATAATAACTCAAATGCCTCCCTCCCTAGAGAACATACATGGCATTGCACTAAAAAAGAAAAATCTAATGGGTTTTGTAAAAGGGAGGCTGAGAAAGTTACAGACAAGTTTGGCAGGCTCAGGTTTAGGGTAACGCAGTGTTTCTACAGACAGTTTTAAGACTAGAACAATTATAAATCCTTTTCTTTTTAATCTACTAACTTTCCTTGTTAATATTAACATCAATTCCTTTAAGTTAGTAATCTGCCATTAGAGGAGCATAGCACCGATTTAAAATTTATTGCTGTCATTTATCCCTACAAATATATTTTTCCAAAATATTTACATCTATACAAATATTCATAAAAGTGCAAAATTAAGACTTTTCTTGCGTGTGTGTGGAACAGCTTGTTCTCTTCCATTGCCAGGCTCATGCATCGTGATGAATGCAGTCCTGCCCTTCCTTATTGCTGTGTCATGACAAAAAAAGAAATAAAAAAATAAAGCCAGGAATACCCTGCTGGGAATACAACCCTTTCGGGGGGAGCATTTTCAACAACTGTCTCTTCTCCCCGTCCCTGGCTTCCCTCTTTCCTCCAGCTCCTTAACTGCTCCATTCACAGCCCACTGGAAGGTGCCTTTATACATCATTAGAGCCCTGGCTGGCGCAAGAGGAGAAGCTGTCGTACAAGGAATCACTCAAGGATTCCAAATTGTCCACGTCTTGCCGATCCGAGTTATTTAAGGAAGCCTCTTCTTTCTTCCCATTTTCTTCCTTTTGTCCTTCAACCTTGTTCAGACAGTTCTTCTCCTTTTTTAATAGAAATACATTATTGCTGTTAAATTTATTGAGAGACTCCAGGGAAATTTTAGATAGTCTATTCTGAGAATCTCCTTTTGTTTCTTCGGTTTGCTTCGATTTCTGAAAAAAAGGGAGAAAAGTGTTAGAAAACATATTTCTTACAAAAAAGAAGTTATCTTACTGTCATTATTATTATTTGTTATCATTCAAAGTTCACAGGGCTCAAGGAAATAGAGTGTTAGATACTTACACCTCTGTCATAATTAAATGGAATAATAACGTCCATTTTAGGACAAGTCATATCTTTAAYGATTCTGCGGAGACAAATAAGGCCTCATTTGCAAAACAGTTAAGTGCCATCAACATTATAAGCAGCAGGTCCTGGAATCTGTATGTGTAACGTAACTGCAGCAGCTTCACAGTAATTTACATCCACTCCTTTAGGAAATACTTCTTTTTTGGTGTATGTTTAAACGCGCATTCATCTACTAAAAGAGTTTGCATTATGCCAAGAAAAAAAAACAGGGAAAGAAAGAAAGAAAGAGACGCAGTAGACATTCAGAGGAGAAAACAGCACTTTGCATAATTTACAGATACAAGGGAAACCTGCTCGAAAATAACCTCACATTTTGCATTTGTAAGCCTATTGATTGCCGTGAACCCAAACCGGCTCTAATAGAAAAGAAAGCAACAAGACAGGAAATTACAGTGGACGGGTCCCATCCCCACAGACCACAATCAATCAGATACTGTTGAGGTCGGCTTTGGGAAGTGCTGTAATTCTGCTGCAACTCAGGACAACGTATTAGCACATTATATTAAAAACACACAGTAGGATTATACAGGAGTAATTTTATCTCTTTGTTAGCCACTGGTCTTTTCAATCAGAGCCCTGGCCAAGGAATTGTTGCTTAGAGAGAAGTTCAATAAAATCAACCAGCTTTTTATATAGAGTTTTCTTTCTTTTTTTTTTTTTTTTTTAAATAGACGGCAACCCTGTTACAGATAATATTATCGCGGAAATATGAGATAACATTGAGCATTTTACAGGACTCTCAGGTAGACGCAGGACTATTGAAAGGTGCTGTCAGAGAGCAAGCCATTCCTTATTTTTGCTATTACTATTAGGAAGCAAAGACTGAATTAGCAAATTCCTGTCAGTCCAGTGCAGTACTATTTTAGCTAGAATACGAAATGCCTTTTCTTTTTCTTTTTTCCCTAAGCTCACTAATGATATAGCATGACCAGATACATTGATGATTTGGGTCAATAAATATATAGTTGTAAAAGGTCATTAGAAAATGTGGAAAAATCCAGTTTCCAATTAGTCACATTTTGTKCCAGCTATGCTGCTTGTCCTTGGAAATCTCGGGCAAGAGGAAGGCATCCTATTACCCAGGATATGGCCATAGTAGCGTTTTGTTGTATTGTTTTTATGGCTACTTAGATAAAAATTAAAATGCTTATCTAATGGTTCTTTATGTTGCCCTTTTGTCATTTTTAATGAGCTAAAATTGTCTGGTTGAAGCTACTATTGGTATCAACCATTCTGGGTAAACTCAAGTGAAGCCGTAAGAGACGTCAGCCTTAGTAAATGCAACTCTTCCGGTTGGTTCATTCATTACTGAACAGCCCAAAACAATTCAGGGCATCTTAGGTTAGATGCAGGTTTTAAATGAGAATTAAGACTAAGGTATTTAATATCTGTAATCAGGATTTTCTGAAGTAAAGGAACTTGACACTTGGTGATAAGGACTAATATAAGTTTAGGACACTTGAACAGAAATTCCCTACTTTCCTAGCTTTAAAAGTTCTTCTTTTTGCCCTCATTTAACATATGATATATTACTGAAACAGAACAGTTGCTTCACTTCTGTGTAGGCCAAGTGAGAAAATTCTCAGACATAGCATCAGTAAAATACATTCCAGCACTTTTTAATCTCTGAAATACTAAATCTAAAATACTTTATCCTATGAATGACTCAATGATCTTTCTTTGCATGCATTTTTTTCCCACTTCGCACATCTTTCTGGATAAATTGAACTTGGCTGCTTAGCAAAGACTAGGGTCTGCAAGAAGTCAATACTGGTGTTAGTCAAGTCTATGATAAAACTCTTATTGATTCAACTGAAGGCCAGTCGGTACAAGGAGCTGTGTGGGCTGCACTGGGCTGGGGAGACTGGCATCAATTCATCCATATACTCCATACATACATGTAGATCAGCAGTTTATTATATCCTGCAAGCACAAGCTGAAATAAAATCCTACTTTAATCACACCCTCGTTTGTCATTTCATATAAGGCTAATAAAATATATTGGAAAAACTGCAGGCTACAAAATTCTTACTTTAAGCCAAGTCATTGAGCTGAGTGAAGCTSAAGTGAAACCCACTGGCAAAAGATACACACAGAGTAGTGCCCGCTATGATAGAGACTTGTAAATTTAATGCATAGAGGTGTTCTTGCCTATAACACCTGGTATTATGCACCAAGAAATAAAGGAAAAAAAGTTGCTATAGCAACTTTTATAATTAAAATAGAGACCATTTTGTATTCGGAAATAAGTTACAAATACTTTAGAACATGCAGTTGCCCTCATTCAATATGTCTTAATGTCCACTTAAATGACTTTGTTAAAGATATTTTATCTTTTCCTTTAAGACATTACTGTAATAGTATGCAAGACAAATGTATCATGTAATAATAATACTCATCTGATCTGGCAACTAACACTTTGTTGGGTTTTTTTTTCCTCTTGATAGTGATTTAACCCACTTAGGACCTACTGTTATGAAATCTTGTTCCACACATAGGAGCTAGGGCCAAATACTGCTAATTTMTTAATTAAATAAGAAAGCTGCATCATCTAGACTGGACTTCTCTCATTCTCACTAGTAGTATAGCTGCACTTAAATAATCTGTTAAATTACATCATATTTAGAATGTTATATAACGCTACTTGTAAATACRAAGTCCTTGAAATACAGAAATAAGCTCATTCCTAACCTGAATTCTATGAGCAAAAATAAATAAAACGCTATGCATAAATATTAATCTAAGAAGCTCCATAATCATCAAATCATTCGTACTGCAGAGTAACAAAATAATGTACATTCCCAGAGGTGAAAGGCCACTGCTGATTTATATAAATTTGCTGTCTCAGAAAGACTTATCTCCTGTTCTTTCAATAATCTTTTCTCTAGTTATTAAAGACACTATTTGGAAACGTAATTACCAGTGAGTATTTAGATCCATCCATCATGTATCCAAGAGACCTGGGCGAGATTTGGGAATGGTGCACCGAGCCCCTAACCTCCAGGTCACCGGTTCCACTCAGATCTTTCCATGTGAGTAGTGACCAAGAAAAGGTTCCTCCCAGTAGCCTTTCTGATGGACTCTTGTGTTGCACTGGTTGGTGGCCAGACTTTCCGTGCAGTGACACTTCCTGTGGGTCTCACCACCCAGGGAAACGATTGTGCTGAGTGCGGCTACAAGGGCCAAGATGGGAAGAAGAGCACGTGGGTGCCCTCAGACACGGTCCTTCTGAGAAATGGTACGTAAAGCCTTTCCAGCCCAATGATGTTGATGTTGCTGCTGACTAGTCTGCACCAGCTCCATAGTCCATAACTAACTGTACAACCAACTTGGCTGCATTAATGCGGTCACTTGGACATCTTCCTGACTGTTGGCCTCACAGTAAGGATAAAAAGATTTGGCCTAAACCCCAAGCAGCTCAGTGAGGGAAAGGGGCTGGGACCTTCGCAGCGCCTTTGTAACAGCACTGGGCCACTGTCCTAGAGCAGATCAGCGTAGAGCTTATTTGGCTTAAACTACATCTTCCACGTGGAAAATCCCAAAGCTAATTGTGCTAAGAACAAGCATTTCCCATGTATTCCACCCTGGATTTACAGCCTCTAGGTAGGGGAGCATGAGCTGCTCAAGTCTGTAGCAGATTTTCTGCCACCCAGAGCAGCGACTGGTTGTCAGGAGAGGAGAGACTCCCCGTGACCCAGCAGAGACATCCGTGAGGAGTCACATCGCTTCCGAATAACCCGGTGAGTCACCAACTGGAATGCTGCTTCCTTGCCGGCACCATCCTAAAGGGAATAACTGAAGCCCATTAGTGATACAATAAAATCTGGCATGTCACTTCAAGCACAGCAAAGGAGGAAAACAAAGCTCGCCCGCAGTCACACTGGTACATTATAAATAGGTGCTCTTTCTGCATTTACATCAAATTAGATCTTTCTTTTGACTGTGGGAGCGAGCGGCTGCACGTGGGCAGACTGCATTCCCTGTGCAGGGGCCTTCCTGAATGGCACGGAGTCTTTGTGGGGCTAATGGAAAGGAGCAGGGCAAGGTGGGATGGCCACAGGTAYCAGGGACTCAGCAGCAAGGCCATTCCATGTGTATCGCAACCCACGGAAGCCGCCCTCGCCTGTAAGCCGGGCTTTGCTCGCAGGGCATCCACAGCTCGGAATTAGCAATGAGCCTTCCTGCAGGATAAATGTATTTTCCAGTTGTCTAAGTTTAGTTACCCAGCAGTTTAAGGGGCTCAGAATCAGTTACACACAAGAATAAAATGAACTTTATTTATGTCTCTCGTGCACAGGGCAATTTAGTTTTTTAGATTAACACAAAAGCAAAAAGGGCATTGCTTCAAGTGAAGTATAACTGCGAAACACTATTGGGTAAAAGCAAGTAAATTGCTATGAGAATTAAATATAGATCAACAAAGTCAATACTTAATTGTATAACTCAAGGTCTTTCATTTCAGATCTGATCTCTAAGAGGAGGTACACAGTGTGCTCAGTATTTCTTTTTGGTTATTATTTCAAACTTTATTGTGAAGGAAAACAATTTTCTAGGTTTTTACCTTCCTACAAATTCTGTGCATGCCTCTTTGCCTGTGCACCTTCAAGGTAATCATGATCCCACAGAGCTCCCGTTTACCCGTTTAGATCCAGGCTTTCACTAATTGAGATCCTCTGCAGTGCTGTAACTGCTTGGTATTTATGAGGCAAAGGGTCTAAGTGGGAAACAGCAGTTGAAGCCAYAGCTGCTTCTTGTAAAACGGGTGTATTGAGATAAAGAGCAGTCTTCTCTATCGGGAAACACGGGTCTCGTCAGAAATACCTGAACTCAGCAGAGCTGCATTTCTGGTTCCCAGATCTTTGTGCTGGGTAGAAAGGTGCCATGTGGACACGTAGCAGCTTCCTTCAGCTGGCAGGGCAGCCTCTCAACGGGAAGGAACCGTCCCCACATCTCGTTTAACCCAAGTGATGGGAACAGGGGGTGGACAAGTGACACGGAACCGGCGCATCCAGGCGCCTGCAAAGGGATGAGCTCTAAAGCACAGCCTTAAACATCAAGCCAAGCCTTGCTCTCCCTCGTCTATTGTCGGAAACTTTCATTGAGTTTCTGSACTGACAGTAAAATAATGAGTCATTTTTTTCTTTTTCCTGCTTGAGCAGAAATTCCGTGATTATTTGCTTGTAACAATGACCTTTTCAAAGAAACACCATCAGATTTTCAAAATAAACAGTAAGTCCCAATTTCTTTTCCCAGAAAAAAATAAACATTGATATGAGGTATTTATAAGTTCATTAGTCTGTTCAGAAGTTTATGAGAAAGCAATACAAACACAGGTAGTAAACAGCATCCACACATGACATTATGGGAAATATAACAATGAAAACAAAACCAAAGCTTGCTGGTTGTATTTAGGAACATAACAACCTCCAAACACAGTGCAATTTTGATGGTCCTCTAGTTTAAATAAATTACTGTAAAGCAAATAAACTTATTATCATGAACCGTGTATGATTCACAGCTGCAGATCTGGACAAAGCAGCTACTGCTTAATGAAGGGCTGACTGAGAAGATGAGACTTACGTTATCTGTGGCTTGAATCCTTGTGTGTCTTGGAAGATAAAAGATGTTTTTAGTGAATTGAGCCTTATGCTTTCAAAAGCACAATATTCCTAACAGGACAAGATGACTTCATGCCTGCACATGACTAATGCCAAGAACTCTGTCTTCACCATTCAGCAAAGTATATGGTTCTTGTGTTGATCTGCTTAGGTATCTACTAACTCTCTTTGAATGTGTGCATATTTCCATAGACTTGGAATTTCAGGCCCCAGTTTCCAAGTCAGGGAKGTCCAACTCCTCACTGTCTGCTCAATTATGAACCACATGTCACGAGTTAGAGTCGTCATCTCTTAGTGCCCTGGCATGGCCATGGAGTGCATCTACTATGCCCAGGCAAAGTTTATTTAAATCCAAATAAGAAAACACAATTCTAAGTGGATTTGCCTTAGAAAATGGTCACAGTGCAATATGCAGGTACTCAGCCAAGTGTGTTGAGGGGAGTTATTAAAAAGAAAAGCAATTAAAGACTGCTGCTTTCTCCAGAGGGTAATCAGGGCCTCGCGCTGTTCACGTTGCTGGAATCACCAATTTTGCCTCTCGCAGAGGGGCTCAATTCACTAAAAGCTGAGAGCAGTCACGCGCTCTCACAAGGCGTTAAGAAGAAATATCCACGGTGAGAAAGGAGACTGAAATCCAGTTTTGAGAATCTGGGAGTGTACAGGATACACTTAACATTTCAGGGTTTGGGGGCTTTACTCCTGGGGGGAACAAAGCAACAAAGCGGTTTGAAAAATCACAACAAAGGTAGAATTCAGGCTGAAAAATAAGATTGTTAAAGAATTTGACTGAACCATTTAAACTTCAGTACTACTCCCTGCCAGAATTATGGTGAGGGTTTTGTTGCCAGTGAAAACCTATTTCACCCTAGTGGAAAGGATACGTTCCCAAGTAACTTCACTGGCTTATTCTTCATCAGCTTTTATTTTTCCACAAAGCATTTAGGTATACTCAGGTTTGCCCTAGCAAGGTGTTACCTTATGGAAAATATGGCTGCATGCTTCAATAAAGCTGGGCTTTGTAAAAATGGGGCTTCACTTTTAGCATAAATTAGAAGTTTAGATTTTTTTGATTTGAGTATATGCTTATATACTCAGAATKGAATGAAGAGGGAAAAATGCATAGGTCAAGAAAGATTTTTGAAATTTAAGAAAAGCAGCTCTTAAAAAGCCATATTCTATCCCATATGAGACATTAGCACAAAAAGAAACAAACAAAACCCCAACCAACCAATGAACCAAACAAAATCCCAGGAACTCAAACCTCTCAAACGCAGTAAATGCAGGCTCATGCTCACACAACATATAATCTCAGTGACATTTTCAGTAATCAGGGTCATTTTTCTGTATGGCTGAACTACTTTCGGGCTCCTCTTCCYCAGTATTAGCTGTGTTCTCACCTGCCTTCATCCTCCACCTTTGGCTTTTCGGAACAAGTCTATTTACTTTGGTGATTACACAGACATTTATCCCCCCGCTCGCTCACGCTCCGAGTCCCCGGCTCTCCGTCAGWCACCTGCACGCTGATGGAAAACGGGATTGCACTTCAGGATGGCGCCGCAAACGGCCATGGGTGGCACGTAATGGCTTTTCACACCAGGGTCCTCTCTCTGAGCACACAACCGGGTTCTCCTCTGTGAGCTTGTGCTTACCCAAAACACACAAGCCAACCTGATGGCGAAACAACAGGGGCCGGATAGAGACACACAACGTCCAGCAGCAGCAGCAGCTTCAATCCTGCGTGGATGTAGTTGCCCAGCTACAAAACCCAGCCTGTTGTATGTACCAAGGTGGACACGAGCATGTTTAACCCCAGCAAGACAACTGGGGTAGGAGAGGTGTAAAACATGATGCTGGTTCCGTTACTCCATCCGGCCCTCTTCAGCCGACCTAATAATACAGGCAGTTTCAGAGCAAGAGCTGCAGCTCTGAAGCACGTGTTGAAGTTGATCCTCATCAAGCCCTACACAAGAGTGCATTTATTTACATGCATCTGTGGAAACTATTTATCATTGCTGCAGGGCAAAATATTTTGAGGGACAGAAGCACAAAAACCAGCGCAAGGGTTTCAACTAAATTAAAGCCAACGGAGGAATCCTCTCTTGCGACTTTTAGTTTGTTTCGTTATACTTAGTCCTATCAATAAAGAGCCTGTAGCATAAGTCAGCTAGAAAATAAATGCAGTGAAGGATGTTCCATTTTATGTGGTTTGAATTTGATTAGTGATTAGTCTTGGCGGTTTAAGCCACATGGGAACAGTAATCAAGGTTTCTCCACTGCAGATCTGTAACAACTGCAAAACACTCTTGGCTCATGTCCCGTAGTATGATGGGATATTAACCTAAAATCTAATTAATCTATGAATGAATTATGGTTCTAGAAATATACAGTATTATAATCAATTTTAAGTGAGTTCCTAACAGAAGATAAGAYGAAGAAAAAGCTGTAAAATTACCAGAGGTTGATAAATTCTGTTTACTATGACTGATGATTTTTAGAGGGGATAATTTTACAATCCATCAAACTTTTGTCAGTTCGAGAATCATGTTGCCAAACGTATGCAGTAAATTAATTTTTAAATTTACATATTTATTAAAAATCTTATTGAAAACAGCAGGAAGGAAGCCCTGTTTGAATAATAAAATAACTTGTTATTCTACTGGAAAGGAAACAAAAAACAAACAACCTTCTATTAAGACCATTTTACAGTAAGGCAGTAATTATGAACTGCTGCATGAATTAGTTAACCAGACAATGCACTAAATAGCCAGCCAAAAATTAATCAAGAATTAAAAAAAAAATGCTGGAAAATAATCAAGTCAAAAAAAAAATGCAATTTAGAAGTGGCAAAATTCATGGCTCAGGTGCTGCTAAAAGGGGAACAAGAACCACAGCAGCAGGGGTTGAAGGAGAGTGGACGCAGAGGTGGCCGAGGAGTGAGGCCCCAATGTTCCTGCTGTGGGGCCAGCAGGAACGGCCTCCCGCACGTATCCACAGCAGGAGGGGAAGGAGAGGAGCGGGATGGCAGCGGTGTGAGGGAGAGGAGCTGCTGGCACCTCCTACAGAGCTGCCTGTGAACGTTCACCTGGTACYGGAGAGGATCTGGGTGTTCTGGAGCATCGACAAAGCTGTCACCTGCCGGCAGCAGGGACGTGTGGAACCTGTGGCGCTGGTGACAACGCTGAGCAGAGAGGCAGGCCAAGGTCACGTTTCATAATTTAGTCAATGGACTGAAAGATACATTGATGGACGAAAATATAGCCCGGAATTAATCTCATATTTACCTGTCAATGCAAGGATAGAGTCTTGGCAGTGACCCACCTGGATTAAGCCACAAGGAAATGAGAGGGTCAGGACCAGGGAAAGGGAATAGGCAGTTCAGGTCAGGAACAAACACAGGTATGAGATATGTTCTCTGTCTCAGCTGTAACAGATGATCTGAAAGAAACATCTCTGTGAACCAGCAGGGAAATGCTGGGGCTAGGAAATCCACTGCTGGATGAAGATGAAGAAAAGATGAAGAAAGCCACTGCCAATGAAGCTCCCACAGCCAGGAGAGGTACAAAATRTTCATCTTGTCTCATAAAATTCAAGCTTTAATATATATTTTGATCAATAAATATATCAAAATGGGAAATTCTGGTTTATTTATATCTATGGCTTTAGTTTTGCTTGCTTTTTCTTTTGGGCCCTTCTGTTTCAGGTCAGGAGAGCCTCTAACCCGCTCAGGAGAGGCTCCTCCTGCACCAGTGGTTGCAGATACGTTGAGAAGATCCCAGTCTCAAAGCAGAAACATGATACAGAGCCTGCCCTGTCCACCATCCCCTTCCCAGCAAGGTCCTGGCTTAGCAGCAGCAGGATCCAAAAGGCTGGGAGTGGGAATTCAATGTAAGGAACCCATTGCGGTCCCGTCCCCACTATGGGCTTCTCGATCGTGGCAGGATAACGCGGTGTTCTTATATATCAATTTTGCTACAATTTGGGTATAAAGCCAGAAATGTGTAAGTGATGGATAGCCTGGGTGGATTTGTTRGACATATGTTTTAAAAGATAGATTGACCTTAGCAACACGCAAGTGTTACTGCAGCATTAGCACTGCAAACTGTTGGAGATACCAGTAATATGGAACATGTTCCTGTGCCTAAAATAAAGATTATAATATTGCTAATATAGCAGGCCACTAGGAGGACTAAAATACAACTGGAATTCACTCGGTAGAGCTAATAAGCACTTGTTCTGTCAGTGACTAAATATGACATAAACAGCAAACTTTGGACAAAAATACAGAATCAAGTAGTGCTTGTATTAGCAAACTAATGATTTGAAAAGTCCTGGTGGAGATTAAGAGGCACTGATGTTTATTTCAATACAAGTCTTTAAAATGTTATATTTGTCAGTGTTTTCAGCAATTCAGCCGTGTGAATGCCACGAAGGYCCCAGGTGCAGACACTGCAACGAGGGCTCCCGGGCGGCCGCTCGGCGGGTCTGATGCCGGAGCCACTTTGGGATGTGGGATCTGCCCCCACACTGGAAAGTGCCCCAGCAAAGGGGCCGTGTCTGCGCTCCGCACTCGCACTGCACGATCCGATCCTGCGCTCGGGGGGAATATTAAGTGATAATGATTATTTGCTTAGCCCTGCTATAGGGCCCTCCAAGACCTTAAAGCATCCTGCCAGCAATACTGGATTAAATCCTGAGTGTAACTGGCAGTTGTGTTCATATTCTTTATTTAAAGGTAGGGCATTTAATAGCAAGAGATGCTTAGCAGTCAACCAGAACATTATCTGATCTTCACAGTCCCGCACTCTAACTGCAAAGCTCTTTGTCACTGTCTGAATATTTATTTTTTTCTTTGCAGCCGGAAAATTCTCCATGGAGAGACAGAGGCCTGTGTTCTCTTCACTAGGCAGCATCTGAAATGCAGTTCAACATACAGGACCTGGCAYCTGAACCAGTACACGTGGTAGCTAATCAAATGTTTTGCACTGACTTCAGTAGACTTTGGATCAGACTCCTAATGCATTAGAGAGATAAATTATTTAACTTACCGAGTTCCCCTAGAAACAAAATATTGAGCTGCAAACAAAGCTAACAAACACCAAATGGGATACCATCTGCTGCAATGAACAGAACACAACCAGTTCCCCCCATCCTTGATATTCTTCCAAAATACAATCTGAAATAGGTTTGTTAAAGTCCCAACTGACTCGCAGAATTGGCTTTGCACAGGTTAGCAAATGCTGATGCCACCAGCAACAGCAGGCCAGACTCTGATATATCAATTGAAGTTGTCTCTGATTTTGTTTCTATTGGACTGCCCCGAATCAGGGCTCTGTGTTTCTTTCTGCATATCCTCCAGCTCTCCAGATGCTTTGGAGAAGTTCCATGGTCTCCATCCTATGGCCTGTGGGCAGTGACTAGTTCCTGCTCCTGTGCACGTATGGGTAGCAGTTATCTACATAATGATGCATTCATAAATCCAGCTCCTTGGAGCCATTGACTTCCATACTCCATGCCATGCATCTCCCCAGGGAACCAGGATATGGAAGCAAAAGAAACACTATCTCCAAGAGGAATGGCAGGAGCTCCATGGAATCTGGAGTGCGGAGCATTCCCCTCTTGGGATGGAGGTTTTAGGCTGTGGTGGAGAACGAGCGTGGTCCTGGACACCMTGAAGGAGACAGGACCCTGCGCAGCTGGTGACACTATGTGCCAGTAGCAGCTTCCATCAGCATCAGCTCCCTTCCCCCTTAGCAAATACACGGAGCACCCAGCTAGGTATGGGAGAGAAAACAAGAACACAGTATCTGTCCTGCAGATACTCAGGAAGACACAGGCCTTCATCCTGAAACCTCCTCTGCAGCCACGGAGTTTGTCTTCCAGTATGGACATAATGGGGGGGCGTTATTTATTGAGAATGACACATGAGCGTCAAGGGAGATCCTTAAGGCTACAGTTTTTGGTCATATCCAGAAGTTTTAGTGCTGATCAGGTAAAGAGTGGAGGAAACCGGAGCAGAAGGGACRTGTCTGGGAGCGGAGCTGCCGGGATGTATCGCAGTGATGGTTACTGAAGACGTTAAAGCTACACGGCTAAATCCCAKAAACTTCCCAAATAATCTGTGTCGCTTATTGCTCTTAGTCTGCTAAATCCYGTGTTTGTTTCTCTTACCAAATACTAACATTGTTTTCCATTAAAATAATAGGGATGGAGCACAGAAACTGGAATTCATGTATCAAGGACTGAATATAYGGTAAAAATATATTCAGTAAAAAAATTTGGGACTTCCTGTAAATTAGGTGGTTGGGTTCACAAAAAATATTTAACTAATATTTTCATCAGGAGGCAGAAAATCTGGCTGTCATACTGCATAAAATCCAATATAACTTTTCCATTAAATAAAAGGTGAATTACTTCGGGGAGATGAAAATAGCTGGTGGAACGAATCAGAAACAACTTCAAAATATTTTAATATGATTTTTGCAGATGTTGGACAAAAACTTCACCTTCTTTTTTTGTATGTTGATCAGGATAGTATCTCCTGTGTACATACAGAAAGAAAAAGCATGCTCTTAAAAAAAAAAAAGGAATAATTTCCTCGTACATTTTGCTCTGCCACAGTTCCCACTAGCATCAGCAGTGTAACTTATCCCTCATGTATTCAGCTGAGAATATAACTCTCATATTAAGAGATCCGTCATTTCCTACCCCTCCCTTCACAATGTGTGTGTTATGCAAAAAGACACATCACTATTAGAGATGAAGGAGGCCCGTTTCARATGGAAAAATAATTCACAAACCTATCGCAGCACTTTTCTTCTCAGTTAACTGAGCTGATAGATGCTCCTCTCGGAGTCAAGAGATTTCSCAGTTTCAGAAAACCAAGAGCTCTTGAGCACCCCTTGTGCCCTCCTGCTCTTATCTTGATCGAGTCAATGCAGTGTTTATTGTATTCAAATTATTTTTTACCTTTTCCTTTTATTACTAACATCATTTCCACTATTACAACAATTATATTATCTTATAAACTCATTGATATTTTTCATTTGCCACTGTTAATGAGCCCTGAAATCCACTTGGGCCTACAATATTATTCTGGAATTTCAGTTTGRCACGGAAGGAAACGAACCCCAAAGCTCCATCTCCAAAGAGGGAGAGCGGGAGAGGGTCTGGTTACAAATGGCAGAAACATCCGTGCACTTTGGGCCAGGCTGCAAATCACAGGAGCTCTCTCCGCCAAACCTGCGGAAAACAGGAAAACGGCTCCGAGCATCTTTGACTCCRGGAAAGCAGCTCGCAAACACTCCTGCCCCTCAGGAGGAACTTCTGGTTCTCACTAGACGAGCAAGGATCTGCTTGTGCCGTTGTACCCCTTGCATCCTTACGTAATCTCCAGGTATTTGGGCAAACACGCAAGGCGGGTGGGATGCGGGGACGGAGCGAGCGCTCGGTGCTGGCACCAAGAGCAGCCCCGTCCCTTCTCCCAGATCCATCCGAGCCGCTCCCGGCTCYGTGCGGAGCGGGCCCTGCGCTCTGCTGCCCCGCGCCGGGCTCCGCACCAGTATCCACGGGCACTTTTAAAAGCCTGCRAGAAAAGACGCTCGAGATAAAATGTTGCCACCCACCCATTCCCATAAATACCCAGGACAAATGTAACATTGGGAGCACTTTCCACCAGCTGGAGGGCTGGCCGAGACGGGGTTGGGTGGCGCGGTGCTAAAATTGCGGAGTCCTTCAGTGTCAGAAACACAGCAAAGAGATTAAAACTGAGTTTTTCCAGAGTGTTTTTTTCCTATTAAACTTTTTTGTTTTTTAACGGGTCAGCTCCGTCTCACAAATGGCCTTTTGCCTTGTTCTGACCATTTAAAAAGCATAATAAAGTTAAGGCAAATGCCATCGCCCTTGCTGCTGGATCACCCTGTTTCTCCAAAACCCTCAGTGGTATAAGAAGCCCCAGCTGCTTCAGGAAAAAGGCATAGGGAGAGAAATGAGTCTCTGTAACTGCAGCTTTTTATTGCTGCCAATCTAGCACCTCGGGCTAACTGTAAGAGTGTTCTCCCACACTACACAACATTTCTTTTAAATGATACACGTCAAGCGAGACTGTGGTCCCAGGAGATGCCTGGCAGCCTTCAAATTGCTTGTTTTGCAATCTCTCCCCTTTTCTTTTCGGAGGCAGCTTTGATGGCAAGACACTAGATAAAATAAGGTCTGATTAGGAATGTGAGACTGTAGCACATCTCGGAACGCGAATGTACCCTATGGAGGGGAAAAAAAGCATGTACAGACATGGGATTTGTTGATGTCTGTAGACATCCTAGCCTCATTTAATATTTTCCCACACTCACTTCAATCAGACTTGCGGCTAGAAAAAATATTTTTAATTCTGCAATACTCCTACGAGTGGTATGGCAAACTGGGTGCTTCCCAGATCGTGCTCCTGTGGTTTCTGTCACGCAGGAGATTCCCCTGACAATAGATCCCACATGAGCTCCGCTAATTACTCAGCCTTTCTTGGGGTGCAGGGAGCTCTGTGCGGCCCATCCGACGATGGGAAACCTTGGATTAYGCACAAAGGAAGCCACAGAGTCCAGTTTTGGGGAGTTTTTGAGCCTCATGTGGATCCAAGAGCCTGTTGTGCCATTTACCCCCGCTCTGTAAAGCTGCCCTCCTCAAAACTGCTCTGGGATCTTCTACACCCACCCCGAGCCAACGTGGTGTTGGGTTTGAAGATCAAATACAAAGGCATAAAAACAGTAAATGACTGGGAGGATGACAGGATACCTGATCCTGACGATTTGTATCTGTGTTTCTAGGGCCTCACCTAATGTTGACACGAATAAACTGAAGAAACCAGCTCCCTAAACCTGTGCAATCATCTCATACACCGATTCCTTACATAAAACAAATCATCCTAAACCACAACAGCCAGGTGAATGACTGGGATTTATTCCCATTTATTTGCACTTTGGCCAGCCACGTTGTCCCCCAYGCACAGAGGTAAGCAGAATCCTCCCTAAGCGTACCTGGTCAGTGGAAGAGCACAGCTCTCCATCCCAAGCACCGCACACACCATCTCCCTGAAACAATCCTTCCTTATTACCTGTGCTTCACTTACTGCCGTAGTTCTGCAACTTGCCAGCAAGCTCCAAAATTAATTAACTGATTCATTGATTAAGGCACAGGAGCATCTATCTTACGAGGAAAGACTAAGCGAGCTGGGCCTGTTTAGCCTGGAGAAGAGAAGGTTGAGAGGGGATCTGATCAATGTGTATAAATACCTGAAAGGTCAATGTAGGGAGGAAGGGGCCAAGCTCTTCTCAGTGGTGGCCAGTGACAGGACAAGGGCCAATGTTGTTGAAACACAGGCAGTTCCATGTGCATGTGAGGAGGAACTTCTTTCCTGTGAGGGTGACAGAGCCCTGGCACAGGCTGCTCAAGGTGGTTGTGGAGCCTCCCTCTCTGGAGGTCTTCAAAACCCACCTGGATGCCGCCCYGTGCCCTGTCCTCTGGGTGTCCTTGCTGGAGCAGGGGGTTGGACTAGATGGTCTCTGGAGGCCCCTTCTGACATCAACCATTCTGTGATTCTGTGAAATCCACTTGGATTGAGAGACACGGTGATGTGAGCATCCTATCTCCTTCATGAATGACCTGTATAACACCCGCCAAAGCTGCTGCCTTGAGGAGGACGTGCCCCAGGCACGTAGAGAGCCTCGGGAGTTATTGAGCCTGCAGTTAAATTGCTGATGGAGTCAACACTGTGACCGTGAGAGAAGGTCACATTTCTCATGTGTATCTGTAACTGAGGGAAAGCAACAGGATTTAGAAACTGGTGGTTTCTAAACCTTGAAGGATCTTTTCTTTAAAGTGTTCATCAAGTCATGCCTTGAAATAAGAAAGTCTGGATGATGAGTCAAGTGGAATAATAGGCAGCGATAAAGGGAAGGACAAAAGGCTGTACTACAAAAACTATGGGGTGGCTGGTAAGGTTAGAGAGGAAAACTCATTCTTCAGGATGTTGTGTGATCAAAGGGATRATAAAGTAATAAAATCTTTAACTAAATCAGTTCCTTGTCCATGGGAAGAAAAGAAGACAATGGAGGCTTGCATCACTTCTCATTTAATCACAAAATATGTTCATCMATAATTATAAAAATTATAAATCATTGTGCTTTTAGACTCTAAAGAGTAAATTATTTAATATGTGAAATTATTTTGTCACAGTGAAAATGCAGTAGTGACCAATTCACAAACTGTTCAAGGCACAACCAGTTACTGCTCCAAGCCAGAGAAGCGGCTCTTTCCTCTTGGCCCCACTGAAATCTCACTGCCCAGGCAGGAGCGACAGTGGGCTCAGGGGCTGCACATGCTATACGACATCAGAGAAGTTACTGCTTAATTAAAATTAATTGATTATTATATAAAAAATAATTGCGTTTCCAGTTTTGGAAATCCTCTTGGAGGAAAAAATATACCATGGCCTTTAATTTAGATGCAAGTTCTGCATTCATGACTCAACGTGCTTTATTCCTTGCTTTGAAGCTGTGATTTGTTTTTCTTACCTGAAACACAGCAGTTTGCAAAAGAACAACATTATTTTCAGAACATGTTTCCCCAGTCAACACCAATGCATCACCAGGTGTGCTGTAGTGCAAGGGAGTCTAACCAGGACACCCTTCAAGTCTCAGCAGACACAGAAACTGGGGGCAAGGAACATTTTCAATGTGCAGGAGCCTCTCGACTTGCCAGCCCACCACAACCAGTGTTGCCCACCTACTGCTGCCCTCCTGAGTCCTCTGGGCAGCACTTTTTTGCCTGACAAAACCACTTGTGGTGCGCACGCTTTGGGGATTAACCCTGCTGAACACGGTCACGGAAAGGAGGACAACGGGGGGGACGGTGAATCTGCGTTAACACAGCATCTCCTTAGAGCTGCCGGTCTGAAACCAGCACCTTACTGGTGCCACGGGCCAGTGTCACGGATCCAGCACAAGYAGAGGGAGCCTCCTCCACCAGCAGAGAAAGCTCATTTCGTCCAGCCTGACACTTGCCTTGATTTTTAAAGGTTTCACACACACCATTCTGGAATCAAATTTTAAACACGTAACATTTCTTTTCTAAAATGCCAAATACTACGGATGAAAACTACTCTTTTTTCTCCGCTCAAAATGTGTCTGCTGGCAGTAAGTTTCTGATGCCCCCCCGTTTTGTGTGCAATGTTCCAGATCACACACAGACCAGGGACCTTCTTGCGTTGGACAAATTACAGCCGAGAAAAATTTGCTGTGCTGGTTCAAACAAGGAGTTGGTGGCAACCTGCTCTTCATGGTCACTGCTCCTCATTTGTCATTCTGAAAAGTTTAATACTAATAGGCAAATCTCCAGTGCTTTATTGAGCTGTCGTGCTCACTGAGAGGCAATACTGGTTGGAGAGCTTTTTCAAATCCTCAAAAAGTAATCTCAAAAGCCCCTCAATGTAATGCATGACAAATGCAAGTGCTGAGCCATACCTGTTACCTTCTCATTTAATGATGGATTTTTACACGGACCCCACAGCTATTTTAATGAGTTTTATTTAAGTTTTAGTGCTGATTGGGCACTCTGCAAAGATCTGCCATGTATAAGAAATGCACTAKAAGAATGAATTAAAAACAAACGCAATTCTTAGCCACTTCAATATAATGAAAAGCAATCTAATTGCTGTGTTAATAGCAAGAGACTTTGTCCTTGAGAAGGCAGAACTGTATATGTATATATGGCTTGAGAAGGCAGAACTGAAATATATATATATATGTTGCTGTATATATATGTATGTGTTTGTATAAAATTCATCTTGTCAGCATAACTGAGCTGTGGATCTCTAAATGTACAAGAGGAGGAATTAAGTGGATGACGAGGTGATTCTTCTCCTTTTTATTACTGTCCTGCTACCTTTTTCCCCTATTCTTCTTCCCCACTCTGAAGCCAGATTCTTTACATTTTGCTCTGTAACACAACTCGAACATATTCAGGACGAGCTGCAGWCCAGACACTAGTGAGATCTGGTGGATGGGGCAACGAGGCAGATACGTTTCAGATTTCCCTTCCTTTGGAAGCTGGGGAGTCAATTTAAGCAGCAGTTGGGCAGGGTTTTCCTGCCGGTGGGTCCAGGACAAACGGGCACTGCTGGTTTGGGCCAGCTGCCCGAGAGCTGCAGGGCGCCAGCTCCGGGGAAGGGATTGACCATCTCCGAGGTGACACAACCCAGGGATCTTCTCAAGCTGTGCTGCAAGCAGCAGCTCGTTCATTATTTTACTCTACCACCCTTGTCTATACTGTAACATACCCCAAATGTGCTCAGTTTCACACAGGGAAGTAAAAGAGCTTATATCACAGAGGAAAAAGAAGAGCCAGGGAGAGAGATTTAACATATAGGCAGAATGACTTCAGTGGCTGATGGCTGGAGGCTCTGTTGTCAAGCAAAATAGAAAAGTCTTGTTAGAGCTTGCTTAAAACCCTCAAAAAAGCAGCTCCAGACCTAACATTTCCACACTTTCCAGCACACTTTTCAACCGACTTCCATAGCACCATTTCATTTGAATTTTCAGCCATTCAGCTTCAGTCCCTTACTGCAAGTGCTGCTGCACAATATTAGCTGTCTGTATGCCACGGAGCAGGCACACTGTTAAATTCTGTGTTTTCTTGCTAACCTAAATGTCAACTGCTCTCTTACATGAGAGTGCTAGTGCTAGCCTGTCTTCACCTGTTAATTTAGAATGTCTTAATTTACAACAGATGCATATCAGAAGGTGACACTCTGARAAATATTTAGTTCTTCACTCTTCTTCAGGTCATAGTTTCTTTCCTGGTTTCAGTAAAACACTACTGAGCAAAAACAAATAATAAATACATMATTAAAAATAAAACAAATAATCAAGAAGGAAATGAGAAGCAATGTTATAAAAGTCATGGTAACTCACATGGGGCCTCTCCTTGGCCTTGCTGTCTTTACTGGAAGCTCCACTCAGCTGCTCAATCAGACTGTAACGTGCTAAGTGCTCGGGTCCCTCCTCTCCAAAATGGGCATAGAGGCTATGCTGGTATAAATCCAAGATTGACATGGGGTTGCCCAGAAAAGACTTTCTCTGATTTTGTTTCTCTTGATCAGCTGCAAGAGATATAAAAACCAATATGTTATTTTTGCAGTTTTCAAAATGTATTTCAAGTGTTTTTAAGGCATCTGAAATTTAACAGTAATAAAGGCATTAAAATACTATCTCCTAACTCTCCAATTAATACAGATAGAGGCTCATACTTCCCATTCAACATGATGAAGAAGGCAGTTTCTTTCTTTTGGAATTACTAATGATGGTTAAATTGGGAGGATCTTTCTATTTGTTTTTTGCTGKAAGTTTTCATACTTCTCTCTCAAAAGCCCTACCAGGCAGATGTGCTGAGCTCCTTTAGCACATCTTTTGGTCTATTTTTGAAAATCCTTTTTCATTGCATTTTTAGATAATGAAAACAATAGCATAAAATATGCATGAACAAGATAAGAAAGAGGCACTATGCAAATGTTATAGATCCTGCTGGAATTCCAAAAAAAAAAAAAAAAAAAAAAAAGTAAAAGAGTAAAAGCTCAGTCTCCAAAGACCAAGGCTCGAAACTCATACTAAAGATCCAAACAAAACCAAATAAAATTCCTGCATCTTCAAGAACAAGCCCGGGGAGAGATCATTTGCTTCCTTCTTCATACTGCACAAACTTCAATTACACCCTTTAACTCATAGCACTAGAAGAGCTCCTGTCTCCAGTGCCTCCAACAGAGCTGCACTGGGATAAAACCTTTGAGAAATCAGAATCAAACTGTTCTCAAGGGGGAACCAGAAGAACTTGGAGTATTTGGTTTATTCCCCACTGCTCTATTGACTCTCTTCATAAGGTTGGCCAATGTTCTGGGAGTCTCTTGCAAAGTCCACTCAACCAGTGCAGGGCTTATCAGGGACCTTCAGTAGCACCAGGCAGGCAGCCTCCCAGCTGTCCAGCTCCCTGCTCAGAAATGGAAAATGAAAATAACTTTTTTTTTTCAGCTTTAAAACAGAAAGTTCACAGAAAGTGCCATAGCAGGAATGTTCATTAATGTTCTGAAGACTCATCTAACAACAATCTGTGCATACAAAAACATTCTCCATGTCTTGCATTGCTGCAGCCGCTGCCTCGTCCTCCTGTGGATGTTTTGAGGTTATATCACTTGTGAACATAAAGAAACGGAGATCTTTGAGCACAGGATGGAATAAAGTATTGTTATTAATACGATGTGGGAATTGCATTAATAGAGCAAAGCGCAGAAATCCTGATTCTAAAAGGCGTTRTTATGGCAGAACTACTTTTGCAATAATGCTTCATAATTATCTTTTCTATTTGTCTTCAACAGCAATTTAAGTATATGAATTTAAGTATATTAATTTAGTAACTTAATCGGTTATATATACTAAATAGCTCAATAAACTGATGACCTCACATCATGTTTAGATATCAGTTAACTTGGAATCAACCTTCATTTAATGCAACTACTTACATATTATTACAATCCTTTTTTTTAATTCTAATCAATAAAAAAAATTGCCTATCTACCTCCAAGACAAAACACATTTCTCTTGTATTCAAGAATGATTTGCAAAAAGTATCAAAAGTGTTTACAAGCCAAGTTAAATTACCTGCAACATTTCACAGAGGTTAAAAATACCAAGTTACAGGAGCAATGCAAATAAATGATCCTGGCTTCTTACCTTGTTCTCTCCGCAGGGGACTTACATAAAACGGATTATCTCTGAAAATGCCAAACATTTAAGGCAAACTCCCAGGAGACACTGAAGTGCACAGTAAGTGTGTCTACAACATCCATCTGTCCAGGGCGTCTTTAACGCGCTCCACGCTGCGGCAGCTGCTCTAGCTGCTGATCTCTGCCAGGTCAAGCTCTCTGCAGCGCAGAGGGGCACCRCAAATCCTCCGAATCACTGAAATGCTGCTTAAGCTCTCAGGGCTTCAGCGGTGCCAAGACCTTGTGCTGGCCTCTGCACTTGCCAGGATTTATCACCTGTGGCTGCTGAGCTGGGATAGGGGACACGCGCTGAACCAAGGGGCAGCTGGCAGCATCGCACGGCCAAGGGAAGGCAGCAATTTCTTGGGTTATTAAACACACAGAGAACTATTAGTCCAAGAACTTCACCCACGTGCTTTCATCTACYGGAACTCAGTAAATTCCAAGTGGCCATTGATTCTTGCAGAAAAAGTGTGGCACTTGAAAATGGCTATATAGAGGAAGGAGGTTGACAGGATCTTCCCTATAGCATCAAAACCAAAGCAACTTTGATGCAGAGGCTAGAGAACTATGGCTTTGCATTGAGTGTTTAAACTTGCTATTAAAAAAAAAAAAGACCTATGTTTACAGTCATCTTTTAAATTTTGTACTAACGTAAGAGACTGGAGAGACTGTAATTTCACTGCAAGGATTTATACATGAAAGCCTAAAGGTTGAGCTAGCAAAAGCAGCTGAAGAGAGGAAAAAAGGCACATAATGAAAAAACAGAGCAAAGAAAGGTGTGAAAAGTGGAAACTGGGCAGACAACAGTCCAATGAAGGACACTATCCGCCGCAGCCAGCGTGGAGATGAGAGATACACATTTCTCATGTGCATAATTTCAATTACCTTGTTTGTTGCTCTTTGTTAACTCTGCTAACTTCTCTCCTGCAGCTCTAAAATAATTTGTTTCATAGTCTGGCTCTGTCTCGGTGTCACTGCTGCTGGCAGAGTAAGTGCACACCCTCGGAGCTCGGTCCTGGACAAATCACAGCGTTGCAATCGTTCAGATGAGGTACATATATCAAAATAACGCAGACGGGGATATTAGGAAGGGAACATTTAACATTCATCATGCAGGGTAAACAGAGAGTTTAAGTGGTGAGAAGTCTGTTTTACCAGTATAACTAATTGCTTATCCCTCGGTAAATACTCATCAGTCTGATGTGGGGGAATTAACACATTCCCGTCCTGCTGAATCCTCTGAGATRGTCCAGCAGACAGAGCCCACCTTTTACAGAGGCTTACATTGCAACATTGCTGTCAGATCCACCTGCTTTCTTCAGATTATTTCATCCACCAAGCTCAAACTTAAAACCTCTCAAGCATCAGCAGTATTTGGAGGGATTTGGAAGGTGCAAGATGCTTACCCAGCACCCAAAGGTCTGAAGCAATGTCAGCAATTCTGCAGGCAACCAGTGAGGGTGGCCAGTGGACAGGACTTGCATTTTCCATACTGAGCATTAAATCTTAAATTCAACCTAAATTCATGCCCCCTGGCCCTGGTATCTATGTTATAGTGATGAAAAGCCCTTAATACRCAGCTGTTTCCTCACCCCTAAGGGCTTTGCTCTGGGAGCAAAGAGGATGGCTGGTCCTGACAGGTTCCCACCCAGGAAGCACTTGAGCATCTCTGGAGCAGCCACTCGGTAGAATAAAATCCAGAAAACGGGGATGGGGGAAGCTAAGGCTGAGGTTAACTTAGTTAAATTAATCTCTGTGCCTTACAGGTTACAGGTACAAATGGCACCAAATACCTAAGCCAAATTGCCTATCTAAAGGTGCAAAACAGTTTCTTTGTCTCTCCCCAAAACACCCAGAGCGTGGGCTATATAAAAAAGCCACAAGAAACTGTGATGGAGAAGGCAAACAAGCGGAACAGTTAAGCAATGTCTAAGCCTCTCGTAATGCCAGGCTGATTAGCTGGCAGCCTGAGCTCTTCCTCGAGCTCTTCCTTGCCATGATGCCCCCTTTCCCGAGCAGTTCTCCCTTCCCTTTGCCAAGCTGCCGGGCCCCAGCTTCCCCCAAGGCTTGGAGCCTGGCACGCTGTGGGTTAATAGCTTGCTGGTGGCTCTTACGCAGGTACATGCATTTGCCTATTCATTCTTCCTTGTAGTTTTCAGATTCAAGATTGAAGGATGGATGGACTAACCAAAAACACTCAGAAAAAAATGTGAGAATATTTTCCTTTTCACGCTGCTTCATAGCACAGCTGCTCCAAGCCTGCTGCTGTGCAGAGAAGGAAACTAGACTTGGGAAAAAAAGCCCCAACAGATCCAYGTCTCTAATGGCAAGCAAACAAACGGGATCAAGTTTCCTAAAGAGGCAAACTGGCTAAAGCTCCTCTATTTCCGTGGTTATACAGCGCCTGGGAGAATACTGAGTAAAACATGTTGAAAAGTGTGTGCACGAGGGACCTTAGGGTACTGGATTATTATTAATAAATAATGAGATTGCTAATGAAGGGGGATAAAGCAAATGCAGTTAGGAGATTGTTAATTACTCTTTCCACTGTATCAGAAACATTCACCGTTTCTGATCCTTTCCACTGCAGTATATCTCTCCTTTAATAGATTACTCYCCTTCATTCCTACCTGTGTTTTAGTAGTTTTCTTGCTGGTCCAGTCTGGAAGAGCCTCCCGATTTTCCACAGTTTCTTCATAACGCTCGAACGAGGCAGCAGTCTCGGCGCTTGGTTCCCGTCTATTTTGCTTTCCAAAGTTACCAATTCCTGCATTAAGAGACTTACTTTAGTTGTGGTACTCATGTATTTTATGTCAATTATGTATGTCAATCATAATTTAGTAGAAAACAGGGTCAAGTTGTGATACTTTTACTATGTCAAATACTACTTCAGTGTTTGAAGGAACTACTTGCTTATTAAGGTAATTCCAGCACCTTTCATGGCAAGATTTGATCCAAAGCCCTTTCTATTTAACAAGCAAAGAGAAAGGCACAGTTTTAAATGTGCACAGTTTTAAATTCCCTTATTAGATTTAAAAAAATTCATTCAAACAACATTCAATAACTATTTCTAGGCATTGCAGAATCRGTTTTAGCTATTTTATATTCTCAAAGAGAGAACACTCTGTTAACATAAATATAATTAGAAGCACCTTTCCAGCAGAAATTCTCAATCAGCTTGTCTTTCTACTTGCTATATTGGCACTACGGAAAATCAAAACATCAAAGAAGATGTATGGTGCATGTGAAATAAAATGATAATTGTAATTTGGATGAAAAAGTGAGGGAGCGGCAAAGAAATGGAAACAAAATGAAAATATTCTAGTAAAGAATGAGTTGACTCCACCATCTGATGTATACAGTTTTCTTTTAAAACATCTCTTCATGACAATTTAATTAAGATACAAACCTTGCAAAGTTGGTGCTGTGAATATTAGCATTAAGATCAGAACAGTCTTACTGCCACTGACTTCTTACGAAGCAATTCAATGCTTGCAGTTTCCATTCAATTTGTTATAATGACAGTGTTTAATCATGGAGTCTACTCTATGGCGCACTGCTGAATTGAGGTCACCCATGTGGCTATTCAAGCATATAGCATATAATCTATAACCACGATTTCTCTGCTGAATCCTTCTTAGCTCTACCATTAATTAACAGTACATTTATTTTTAAAAATTCTAAGTACTAAAATATCTTTTATTTAGCTTGGATTTGAAAGAGCAGGGAGTCTCAATGAAGCATGCAACGCGTGTTTGCAGTCCATTATATCACTGCAAAACTGTGCTGGGAATATTGCTAAATCAACTTACTTCTAAGGAGTTTAATTAGAATCCTTCTCTTACGCCGCTTATGAATGTATAAAATAGGCTTCTTCCCTCCCAGGCTCAATTTATACATCTGCTTATTAACAGAACACATATTTGATGGCCTTAAACTAAGCTGAAACTTGATATTTAACCTCTCATGTTAATTACATGGATCCTCTCTTGGAGCTAGAGAGACGGGGATTTATGCAAGTTAAACACAAGTTTTATAAGAGCAACAAATGCTTACGCTGGCAAAGGGCTGACAACTTTTACCTTGAAGCTACATCCTGCCAGAAAGCACTGTTCAGAGGAAGGTTTCTTCATAGTTACTTCTCCCTTTGGAACAGAAGTTGTCTGGGGGGAGAGCCTCTGCGTCTGCATTTATTCAGCTACTCCTAACTTGAGAGCAGCTCGTGCATTAATGTAACACCAATAAATAAATGACATTGCATTGGACAAGGTAAAAAGTACTTTTCCCCATTAAACTGATTACTTTTATTCAGGTTTGTAACATTTTTACCTTCTGAATATGAAAATTAGTCTGTTACAGATATAAACGCTATATGTAATCATTTCTGTTGTTATTGACATACACATTAGGAACCTGAAAAGCTTAAAAAATGCATGCAGCTGCTCTGTGTGCATTTATAACAATTTGAAGACATTTCAATGGAAGTACTTACCAATGTAAAGTTATTTGCTGGTGTTTTTCTGGATTAGTCTCTTTACTGCTTTGTCAGCTTTTGTTTTACAGTTTATAGTAAATGCACACTCTGCTGATAAATGACAATAAGCTGTTTTATGTGTGTATATTTAAATAATTTGTATGATGCAGGAAAGCAGCAAGAGCCTTGCTTGAGATCAAGGCCGTATACTCCGTGGGACAGAATTTATGCACCGAGGCCAGCGGAGGCCATCGCTTGAATCTAATATCAGAAGTCCWTAGAACGGGTCTTTCTGTAATGTCACAACATGCTTATGCTTTGTACTTTGGGGCCAAGTCAGATCCTGAATATTGCTGACCATCTGCCTTCCTATTCCAGTTCAATTCCAAGGCTTGCGTGGACTCTTTTTCTTGAGGGAAGGACTTAAGCACTTACCATATTTTTCCTTCTGGGTTACAGATAAGCACAATGCACAGCAACATTTCTGTCAGCTCAGGTCACAAACTTGTTAACCTTATGCTTCAGATGACGACTGTTTTCTGCTCTGCATTTACCATCCCTGTTATCAATTGCCATGATCACAAGAGCACTGATCAGGACAGCAATACCCTCCAGCTTCCCAAGGCAATGAGTGTTTTACCTGAGGAAGCCAGCTTGGGGAGGCGGCTCTGGAAAGCTCGGGTGCCCTGGGCGCTCATGGCTGGATCCGATGTCGAGTGACTGATGGCGCTTCCCGCCGCTTCCCGGCTCCTGGTGCTYGAAGGCACTTCCCGCTCGAGGGTTTTGGCTTTTGCCAAAGGAGCGGGGAGCAGAACCTGCTCCGGCGGCGCCAGCGTGTCCGTGTCCGTGTCCGCGTCGGGCTCGTGCCTGGCCAGGTGGCGCCCGGCAGCACGGGCCCCGGCGTCCGGCAGCGGGAAGGTGCCGATCCCGCTGTCCAGGGTCCTCATCTGGCAGCCAGACCCTGCGGCACAGAAAAGCGGGTGATGCCGGGTGCCCCAGGGGCTCGCTGGCCCTTAGAGACAGCAAAAGGGGCCGTGGGAGGAAAGGGCAGCTCCTGGGGAAGGTTTTAGGGAAAGAAATGCACCCGGTGTCTCGCCACCCACCATGCAGATGCTACTGGATGAATATGAAGGCAAACCCTGCTCAGATGCAGTTAAACTAGCTAACACATGGCAAGACATCAGAACTGGCCTGCTTCAGGCTTCGGATGAGATAACGGATAAGGACACAGACTAGAAAGTAATCWCGGCTGGAATTTCTAAATGACTTATCGTAAAGGCCTGCAGAAAGTCTGGAAAAATCCTGCGTGAGGATCTTCCACAGTAACAGGAGAAATGAGGGATGGAGGAGCATGACGTATTCCTTCTTCAGCAAAACCTCCCTCCTAAGCAAAGCCACCGGGCACGCAAGCTGGTCTTCTCCATACCCCCACACCCCTCTCTTCCTTAGTGCTTCTCTTAACAATATGGAAAGCACCACGACAGCAGAGTCCTTTCCACAGGCATAACCACCCCRGAGGCAACTTCAGCACTGCTGCTTGGGAAATGGGCACAATTTAGCTTAAATTCAGCTGAAATGCCTGGAAACATCCCCCGACAGCGAGACCAGTGGCAGAGCCTCCCAAGAGAGGCAGGGAAGGTCCTTTGCTCGGGCTGTTCAGGGCGAGACTAAATGAGGGACCTGGAGCTGCAGTGAGCAATTGCGCTCTGGCAGGGGACGCAGAATATGATGCAATATATCTTTTCCATCTCTATTTCCTATGTTCCTGAGTATTGATTTTTTATGATACTCTGATTTGTTATTTAAGTCCGTGATAGTTAGCAGTCCTCTGTCAAGTAATTTTCATGATTTTTTCCTCTGCAGCATTTCTGCTGCTCGCAGAGGTTTGGAAATTCCTCTCCTCTACAGGTTTTGCCTGTTCTTTTCTGAAATAACATTAACATGTTCATTTTTTGCTTATAGCTTAGCCTCTATGGGCTTTATTCCTTAGCAAGGAAGAAATTACTCACAGATATATTAAATACCTGTTTATGTTTCCAGCTGCTTGTCAAAAGAGCAGCACTTTGTGCTTACATGGCCCTCATTTACTTATCCGACTCACTTAAATATAATTTTCCTGACAACATTCCTGAGAGGAAAGGAAATATCTTCCACTCAGTTTTGGAAAGGAAGGACTCCRGATCTCAGGAAGATTGAAAGTCTTGAGCACATTTACCTTAAGGGCCCAGCCAAGTTGCAAAAACATATAGGCATTTTCTTTAAAAAGGGCAACAAGTGACCCTGCAGGAGATGATTTCCCTCATCCAATTACTGTACCCCAATTGCTTCTTTCTGCCGGTGGTAAAAGGAGACCCAGCCTGAGAGCCCTGGCCAGGTGGCAACTAAATCCTCTGCCATATTTCTGAGCTAATGTCCCATAATGACTATAGCAGTTGCAGAAGGTTATACTTGAACCGAGTGGAAAAGAAAATTAGATTTGGATAGGCTGAATCAAAGGGAATTACCCCAGCCACCGAACTCTTTCTTTTGCCAGTTATCCTCTCCCTAAGATCTTTTTTAGTTTGTTTTCTAATAGTAAAATGCACAGCTACAGCTGGCTGGACCTTCCCTCTGAGGACAGGGCTGAGTAGGGAAAAGCTGCAACACCGGAGCTCAGTCCTTGCATGTCACTCTGGAGACCATTTACCGAGGGAAATGCAGCCCCTGGCCAGGCAGAGCTTTAGCCAACAGCAATCAGTGATAGAGTTTGCGAATAAAGAAACACGAGTAAGAAAGTTTCTGCATGATAAGAAGAAAGACAAGAGCTACACRGCTTGGGCTGCAGAGTTCTGCAGGACGGACAGGAGGCACCATAAAAAGGAACCRTCCGAGCCAAGAAATCCCAAATTGTGACTGCGAGATTAATGCAGGATGCAGCCCTGCCACCCACCTGAATGAGTTTGCAAGGTCTTTTTTTCTCTTTCTTTTTTTTCTACTTAGAGCATCCTTTCAGAAATGAAAACGGCAGTCCTACCTAATTATAGCAAGAAAATTGAGTAGACTCTAATCGTATGCCCAACACTGTGGCAAAGTCCTTTGCTCAAACTGAAGGACAATCAGTATTTTATCTTCTAAGGGGATCTTTCTTAAAATGATATAATCTATGTCCAAAGGATCTCTCTTGCCCACAGTTAGCCTTTGTACACCTAGTAATGGACCATGAAAGCAACCACACAAAATCAAGAGAAATGAACATTAGGGGCCACATTGCCAAGAAATGATTCTTGAAAAGAGTCTCCTGCTATTCCTAAAATAATTGAGAGAGTAATGGAGGAGCACACCAAAAGTGTCACATTTAATTAAAAGGAAAAATAGTTTTAATCAATTACAGCCTTCCTTCACAGAGATTTTATCCACAACAAAGCGAGTACACGCCATGTGGTAACACAGATTTCTAACACAGCTAATTTTTAATACTCGGTAAATGGCAAAAAGGGCTCGGCTTTCAAAGTGCTCAGCAGCTCCCATCGTGACATTTGAAGGACAATTTCTGAAAAATCCGGGTACTCAAATGCATTCATCAATTTTGAAATATCTAGCCCAAATCTCCAGTGTCTCCAACATTCTGCTCTAGACGTTAAATTCTCACCAGTGATGGCAAGTGACTCATTCACCCGCTAAAGCTCATTTTATATAAGACAAACAAGAAAGTACCTCTGGTCAGAGCCCACATTACTGAACGTGCAGCGTTACCTTGGGTTGCTGAAGCACCTTCCAAATCAAAGCACCTGCTCTGCCTTGCTGACAGCTTTCAAACCAAGCAGTGCAGGGCCAGTCTGATTTCCTAGGCTGCACTGACACTTCAAATGACTGTTACCAGCAAGAGCTGCCCCACGCTACCCAGGGACAATCTGTAAGTGTTAAATCTCTGATGCTGCAGCAGAAATGCTCTGTAGATGCAAAATAATGCTGCAAAACATTCAAGTCGTGAAAGTTTATACTTGAACATAATTGCTTTTGCTTGGGAATTCTTCCTGACAAAACTTTCTCTTCTCAGAAAAGCTTTTTAACTTCTCTCCAAACTGAAGACAGAAATAAAGATACAGAGCTGCTTCTTGGAGAGCACAGAACTCCTTGCCGCATGGGAATCTTCTGACGACAGGATGTTGCAGAAGTTGGCACAACCACCCTATCCATCTGTGTTGGAGAACCTGATGAACACCTTTAAAGCTGAGAAGCTTCTCACCATTTCCTTAGARAAAACATCAGCCACTGAGCAGAAGGAACTAGCACTGCTCTGGAAGCCTGACTGACTCCCAACTCCTGAATAATTTTCAGGCTGAACATGTTCACAGGCGAGATGATCATGAGATCCCCGTCCTACCTCCACTCGGCACCCTGGTATTTTGTGTGGTGGGACAGGCTTGGTGCACCCCAGCATCACTGCCACCTTTCAGGGCTTGCTGGTGCCACTGCTACCAACAGCAGCAGCAGAACAAGGTGAAGCAGAATAAGAAGGTTCTGAGCTCACCATGGGGTCAGGTAACAATCACAGTTCCTTTGTAGGATTTTTATACCTTCCTCTGAAACATAAAACTTAGGAGCTGGAAATAACCACAGTCCAGTGGCAGGAACTGACACCCTAGAATACAGCAGAGTTTTTCAGGGCATTCTCCTGAGCATAAATCATCCATACACACACCTTAAAATACCAGCAATAGAGCAATAAACGTAATTATTTATCAACCTTTTTGATTGCTTCTGAAACATTTGTATCTACCACCTCTGGCTCAGAAACTACTTCTGCTGCAGATCACTGGGGACAGGGAGAGACCCCCGGGAAGCCTGGAGGGCTGCCCGCAGCTTCGGCTCCTTCCCTGGCACCTGGACTGGATGCAACAAGGACAGCGACCAAGAGGAACCTCTGCTCTGACACAGAACTGYACTGCTTTATGTTGTTACCTTCTCTGTACAAGCTTCTTCATTCTCTTTTTATAGGATACTCGGGAAAGGAATATAATTTTTGATAAAAAATAAAATAAAAGGTAGAGCAGATACCATGAAGGGAATTGCTTCCAGCCAAGCAATGCTGATGTTTGCAAAATAGGGCATTACTCAAAATGAACACGGAGCAAAACCTCTCTTGCTTTAAGCCCAGGCACACAGCAGTCTTTCTAGTATGGACTGCAGCAAAGCAATGTTGAGAGCTAGCACATTTCTAGGGCCTTTTATGGATTTCATATAACAGAAGTCCAAAAGTGGTGGTACAGCTTTTGAATGCAGCTTCATATACGTGCTTTTCAGTAACGTGAGAGAATACTTTCACCAAGGGGCATGTAATGGCACATGCAATTGTAAAGAAACCTTTGACTGACTGACTGGAGAGTATTTCAAAATATTTATTCAGGTAAAGTAAACAGTAAAGAGTCACACGCCATTAAAGTCTCTTTGTGTTGTGTACTAAAAGGAGTTCCAAAGATGTGTAGTCTATTCATAAATAACATACACATCATTTTTTACATAAGGATCCAGTCATACTTTTCCAAGTCTAAATGTTCATATACCATTATTTGGATGAACGATTTATTAGTTTTATTATGATACTTAAAACATGCCTAAAAATCTTTACAGGATCCAAAATGTTATCCATCGACCTAAAACAATAAGGCCTTGATCAGCTATTCTGCTAGGCAGGTAYTTTAACTGAAGGACATACGCAATCCCATTGAAAACCAATGGACCAGTCACTCATTTCACAGTAAATACAACAAAAGCAGACGCTGTTGGGTCTCAGGACACAGGGAAGGATCTGCAGCTCTGGAAGGGAGGCCCCATGCTGGTAGAGCAGCAGGTTGCTCATGCAAACCTACTGATGGAGAGACCTGAKGCAACGAGGGCCAAGCAGACACCACCCACCATGACCTAGCARCTGCCATTTGAAGGCACTAAAGCTGGAGAAGCCTGGGCGTTGACTTAGCTTTGCTGGGCAATCCATCCTGACATTTAAAATGAACAGCAACAAAGGAGCCAGCTGTATTTTAGCTCAAAGAGCATGACAGGTAGCTCTCTGCTTAAGAAACTTTGACTCTGCATAATCACAGCAAAGCCCAGGGAGGTATTTTCTTCCACAGCAGCTTCCCACTTCATGAGAACCACGGAATTCTCCTCTGTGTTCACCACTACAGCTGGTTGCAGCTCTTCTCCACATAAATTTTCAAGTTTGGGCCTAAAATACCCCACATGATTGACACAAATTTCTTCTGMAGCCTTTGAACAACAACCAGATTTTTTTTATACAGAAAGCAGGCATTTTCAAGGGGGRAAAAAAAAAGTCAAAAATAGTTCTGTATCACGAACAGCTTCACTGGGAAATTTCCAGCAAGCTCTTTTTCAGACTCACTAAGGACTTCAGAGAAGGTTTTGAGAGGGATATAACATTAAATGGGCTTTTGGCAAGAAGTATCACTGGTAAGACAGTAAAAATGAAAGGGCATTTTTTGAATCAGCAGCAGAATAAAGGAAAACATTCTGACAAATGACCTTTCTTTGCATTAAAAAGTTCCAGGAATTTCTACTGAAGATTAAACAGACACATGGAACAGGGGATAGGTATCGGCTTCTTCTGACACACACAAAGGGAGTACTATTTTTGTAGTATTTTGAAACATGCCAAATTATTAATTAATGAAACATTTTTTTGGTAATAATATGTCAATGTAAACGGGTCCCCGAAAAAATGCTTTATCAGTTATAATAAACATCTTTAAGCCTACATGTGGCACTGGCAGGAAGAACTTAAACTACAGATGGCAGAACAGATCTCTTTATTTGCACATCCTTCTCTTCATCTGCAATGCTAAAGCAACCACAAAAAGAAAAAAAAAAAAAAGGAAAAAAAGAATGTATTTCTGCCAAATCAATGTCAGTTTTAAAGCAAATTATTCCTTCTGGCTTTACACCATCATTTGATCCAATTAGTCAACGATGAACGCGTTAGTTGTTTTCTATCTGAGTCTGAAGTGCAGTGAGTACATAAAGCTAAAAAAGTCCTAAGGTTTATCCTAGGTAAAAAAGTATAAAAGACAGAAGTTTGCACAGCCCTGATTCTCCCCTGGGTMTAACTCTAATGAAATGAAGTTATTTCTAATGTATACTCGGGAAGGGTAAATGGGAGGAAGGCTGTGTAGTATTCTTTCAAATAACAAATCTAAATGTGAGCTTGACCCAAACTCACGCCCGCTTAAATTTAGGACTAGAGTGAAGGCCTATGTGTAACAACAGCAACAATACAACRCTACAAATACAATCTTTGCCTATTTTTTCCAGTGCTTCTTCCTAATCAAAGCTTTTTTATTTTTTTCACAAACACTGTGAAATTCAACAGATCATTTGACCCACACTCTGGCAGTTCTTCTCATGCTGTTTTCCTTGACTAGAGTCTTATCTTTGACATGTATTTCACAGGCTGAAACACACAGCCACTGCCCCATTTAATTCAGATTCATCCTTAAAATATAATTGTACTTCTAAAGTTAAACAATTAATTTTCATTAGGTGTGAATACTAATAATCCTGTGCTTCACGTTGCTGGTTTATTGATTCTTTTTGCAGTAAGTACTTCATGTCCCCCCAGGCTTTAAAGCCCTTCCTTGCATAGAAATACTGGTGGCAAGCTACTTAAAAAAGGGGTGTTACAGAGAACAACGGTATAAATGGGTTGGAATAGAGTAATTCTTGATATTTTCAATTCCATTTCTATCAGTGCCTCTTAAATACAGAAGTCTGTGTTCAGTCCCCAGCTGCAGAAGGTCCTAATGATCTCTCTGCATTAGAGCTGTATTTGCACTATCTATGCACTGTTCTCAGGAAACACAAGATTAGAAGTAGATGCATTTTAACTTACTATAAAAGGGATACTGCAACTTCTAATTGATGTGAAGAGCAAATTTATAAAATCAACACCTGAGGAAGAGGAGCCTCCTATTTACCTTRATGCCCTGAAATGGAAAGACTGGGGCCCATGATTACAGACTCTCCAATCGATGGACCTTGATACTACCCTCGGCATAGAGGATGGCTCACGCGAGACGGGCATGGTTACTCCCTGTTGTTTCCTGCTCACATCCCAGCAGGAAGCAGCGGAACCTCTGGAATAGCACAGCTCATAGCTTCTCCGTGAGGACGGAGAAGCCTGGAGCTTGACAAAAGGGATTGCTCCTCCACGCTCACAAATGATGCCAGTGTAGAAATACCCAAGCTCACCTTCACCTACCTTCATCTAGTTGCTTTGAAAGCTCTTCAGGAACTAAAAATAGGCTGCAAAATCCTTCTGAGAAGCACTCAGCTAGTTRCTGCTGCTCATGTTATCAGAGGTACCTACTTAAAGTTAGTCTGAGAATATCCCCAATAGGCTACAAAAGAGATAAGGTCGCACTTCGCATCGCAGGCACACGGGCTGCGGATGCTGCCCATGGGAGCATTTGCTGCCCGTTTTATTTGCCACTTTTATGCAGGGTTTGTGTTTGCTCTTGGTGCACCTGGAGTGCTTGAGGATAAAGAAATGGAAGCTTTGATTTCCCTGCGCTTAAGCAAACCTCTCAGAAACTGGATATTGTGATACCTCCTTGGAGCTTCTATTCCCAACAGACAGGACTAGTGATAGTCCTTAAGCATAAATCCTATCTCCAGTAAACACAGGCCAATTTATATGTGCGCAGGAGGCTTTGGGTTTTGAAAATGCACAGGAGAAGGCACTTGCATTTATTTTAGTAATGGCACTGGTTTTTGTTTGAGTGTAAATCAAGGCTGAAATTAAAGCCACATGAATATTAAATAAGGCTTTATTTTCAGTCCTGCCTTGCAGATGGTTTTACTTAACAGTACTAGTTATGAACAGTTATATGTATAAATGCACACCAAAACTGAGTGATTTTATTTCTTAACTAGCAAAAAACTTTTTAAGACAGTGAGCACAGAGAGCTTTGAGTGACTTGAGCTGAACTATAACCCACACATTTCAGTACTCAAGCTCCCTCAGACCAGCTCAATCACTCGGAAACAAACTGCAGGGAAGCAGCTGCAAAGAAACCAGGATGATTTAAAACCAGAACAGGGAACAGTTTCTCTGAAAAGCCATGTTTTTTTTAGTTAAAAAATGCATATAGTGCTACTTGGTTTTTCAAAAACACCATTAGAATGAGCATTTTGAAAGATCATGCTGGACCTCTCCGCCTGTTAAGCACAGGAAGTAGGCAAAGTATTCACTGTAAATATATATATTATATATATATATATATATATTTTTTTTTTTTTTTCTTTTCCTCACAGCAGATTCTCCAAGCACTGAGACATTCTCAGGTTCACCCAGTATTAAGAACTGCAGAAAAATACATTAACTGTATAGACATTATTTCTTCATTATAGTGATTTTTTTTAAGAGCACCTTGTTCTATGATACGCGATGATGAGTAATTGCATAACTAAATGACAACAGCTCAGGACTCTGATTGAAGAAATGAAGCAAAGCTCCTCAAACTCAATTAAAAGTGGTGAAGATGACACCAGAATTAAAAATAGGCATGCTGTCCTCAGAGTATGGATTTAGTAAGGCATATATCAATAAGAAATGTGAATATTATTTCTATACTGCTGAAATATAATTTGCAATCGAGTGAAAATGTGGTTTTCATCAAAACTCTCCTGAACATCGTTGCAGAAAAGGAACACGAAGTCAATGCGAACACAACTGAAACTGCTGTTTAAAGCAGCTCAACACAAAGTCATTCGAAATGCTCTGCACTGTTCGCTCGGCTCCTCTTCAGGTATACGAATTATAGCTAATAGGAAATGCATGACTGGAGCTCCATATAGACATGCCCACAGACAGTCCTAGCCCGAAGCAAAAACATGTAAAGCAGAAAGTTGCAAATATAAGAAATCATACTGATAGAGAGCATACAGGCATACACTATCCTGTAATAAGTATGATAATCAGGTATAGTCCCAGTTTGAGAGATAAAAATGAATATAGATTGGGGCAGGCTGTAAAGTAGTGTAAATCAACGTAGCAGCGTAAGAGTTGAAGAACCCAGCCGCCTTGTTTAATTGACATTTTAAGCCTGAATGAGGCCTGCAGATCCTGCCTACCTTGAATACTAATTAGACTATAACCTAAATACCATGTTTAAAGAGCCATGCTTCCTCCCCGTCTAGTTAAATCATCTGGTATTTCTGTGTGGATAAACGTAGTGACAAAGAACGAAATGAATGCAGATCGCTGTGGCTAATGAGGACGTGTTGGTCCAAAACATTAAKACTGGCCACAGAAGGACACCAGTTAGACACCAGGCTGAAACGGTGCTGCAGAAGAATGGACAATTAGACAAGTGCTCCGCGTCCCTGCCGCTGGAACACAAAGCAATGATTTGTCTTTGCCAGGCGGTGAAGAAGGTAAAATGACAGAAATCAGGAAGGCACTAATGCATGTCAGTGGCTTATTATTCACATTGACAAGGTTCTCCATCATCGTCAAGCGACGCGAGGAGCAATTAAAAAAATATCCAGAAAGTTTTGCTCCGTTATCGCAGACTCCTTCAGACAATCCTTTCAAAATTGATGCCCGCAGGAGTTGCCCACACGCCAAGCGGGAGTGAAGAGCCCGGCGCAGCGACAGGATTTATCTCATGGTCCAAATGTGCCCAACGCTGCTATTCCTGTGGAGCCCATGGGGCTGCAGGCAGCCTGGTCCCAGTGACATTCTCCTCCAGTTGCTCACCTCAACTAATCCCATTCAGAGCAGTACCTATGGATTTAGGACCTAAATGCACAAGTGCAATGGGTCCATATGCACCTSGAGCTAAAGAAATTACCTTTGCGGTACACGTACAAACAAATACATTTGTACTTGCACCGCTGCTCACATACAAGGAATTAATTAAACAAGCCTGGTACCTCATGGCAATTTTCATCAAAACGTAACATTTTCCAGCATGCAGATTCCTGTGAGCCAAAGGCTCAGGCTGGAAAGCTCTTCAGTGCTAACTAGTTTCGCTTGACTGTTTTTGCAGTCAGCAACCTCAAACTTACTTGCTGAGACCTCTAGGTATTGCATAGCTTTACTGGGTGATGTTGGGGAAGATAAAACAAACAGCTTTTCCTTATCTGATCATGTGCAAATGAAGGAATCAACTGTTATATCAGTGATAAGATGATTACTAAATGGTTCTTCTCCACTTCTATCAATAGCCTGATGAAAGGAATTAACACTGACAGTGATAAGTCGTTTTCTCCGGCATTGAGATTTCATGACAAGCGAGGATTTCTTCAGCAGTCAAAAGACATGTTATCAGTTGAATATTGCTCTTCATTAAAGGCATTAGAGGCATCCAAGGTTTTGCCTGACATTTAAGCAACTTCTGSATGATCCTTTTGCCTTTCCACAGTGATGTGGAGCTGCCCTCTCTCCTGCAACGCAGATCAATTTGTTCACCATCTTTCCTCTGTCACTTACTCTGTTACACTTATCTTTGTAATTCATTACAGACCTCACCTAATCTGTCTCCAGGTTTTCAGGGTTCTTTTAATGTAAAAGTGTTTGCTCAAATATGTCAGGCTTAATGGACATGTTTTAGGATGACGCATGTCAGGCTTAATATATTTACCACATTAATCAGGCTTCTTCCTCCACATCTATTTCCGTTCCCTGAGAAGGAGAAAACCTGAACTAARTCACTACTTAGTCCTCCAGTAAAAGCCCGAGTAATTTTAGCAGTTACAAAATGCTGAATGAAACTCAGTCTTCAGTTTGGGAAAGAGGGGTGCCCAATATTTGTTCCCCTATTGGAACCTCATGCAGACTTACTAAAAGAGCTGATAAACTGCTGTTGTCTCCAACAAGCTTTGGAATAGGTTTTTGTGATTTAACTAAGCAGGAATAACATTTGTATTAAATATTACATTAAAAACAGCACCTGACATACACTCCTCCAGCCCCAGTGTATTTCAGATCTAGATTTCAGAAAGAAATTAACCCTATCTGAGAGAAAAATGGCAGATGTCATTGAAACAAGATCCTTTGATCAGAAACAGTATCGGTATGGAAACAAAAGGCAGGCTCTGTATCACGGTCTAGATTTAGGGGACTCAGATAATCCTGATTACCAGTGCTGGGACACCACACATTCAGAAATAAAACAGACTGAGCACCAGTTTTAAATGGTCCAGCTCTACAACCATGAGGGATAAGGGCAGAAAAGAATACGGGATGTCACTGTGGACATTTTCCCTTTGTCCCTGAGTGAAAACGGATGCAACCTTTGCACCAAAATGATTGCTAAATCACTTTTGGTGCAGCCATGTCCTTTTCCTCCTCTGTAACTTGGAGGCTGATGGTGAGTTCGGTTCAGTTTAGTGGCACATGCATATCCTCAGGCTACACCCTGCAGCATGTGTCGCTTCTTGCTCACATGGCATAAGAAAGGTACATATCAAYTGGTATTGGTTCCTATATAGCAGAACAAGGGTTGTAAGCTTTGTCAGTAAATATGAATATTTCTGGGAAAACCATACAGAAGATCCAGAAGGACAAAGGGAGCAAGAGACAGATTTAGCTGGGGTACTACAGAGAATGCAGGATCTTCTCATTGAAAAATCTTTTTTTTTTTTATTATCATATATATAGTTTTATAGTAAAGCTACTGGGTGCCGAATAAAACAGTACCAGAATACAGAGACAGCACTATCATCTTTAGTATTTTGATACCTCCATACAAATAATTATAATGCTGACATTTCATTTTAAGTCAAGCCCACTTACATCCACATCCTTTCGTATGTCGTACACTTGCTATCAGTATATCTGCAAAATTGCTATCTACTTGGCCAGCAACTTATCGGTAAAACTTGCTGTCAAGGACGTTCCCGTTTGCCATGGCGAATGTGGTGTGATCGCTTGTCTGCCTTCCTGCATGCAAAGCTGCAAGGGGGGGACTGCAGCACCCAGCACAACACATACCCTACCCAGAGCACTTCCTCTCGGGAACACTAGGAATCCACGGAATTCAACCCAAAGTTCCCTCAAGAGAAACCTGTAAAAAGTTGCTTGAAAGACAGAGCTTCCTGCTTCTGACCCCATTGCCTTTATATTAAGCTGCCAAAGCCTTCTGCAAGGCTGTTCTTGGAAAGCAGGAAAAAAATGATGATAAAGCCAGCTATAAGGTAGATGATTATCAGGAACTTTAATGGAACTGAGCACTGGGATACAGCAGCACTACAAAAGCTTCCCTTGACCTCCGTGGGTATTTTTGTTCAGCACAAAGCAGCTAAGCTTTTAATGTTGCCTTTACAGAGCGCATGACCAACCCTCCATCTACTCTGAGACTTTTCAAAACCCTTTTAAGTATCTCTAGGCTTTTCCTCCTTATTACAGAAATACCACTATCTACCAGGTTCTCATTTAATGCTGGATGAATCAATTTGGAGCAACTGACCTGAACCTCTGGCCAAAACCTGACAAAAATTAGACTCAAGTCTTTCATTCAAAAGTTTCAAAAATCCTGACTACATTTATCCTCCTAATTTTCACCAAATTCATCTGAAATTCATCTGAAATACTCAACACGAACAACTGGAGCCCGTGCCACAGTTAASTTCCAAGAACTGTGAATCCTTCCACTAATCCTGCTTGCCTCAGGGAATTAAATCTCCATACAACTTCAGTAGGCACTGTCTTATTCCAGTGGACCAGTTAATACCAATAACACCCAGAAATATTCTGGACTACTGCTGCCAATTCTTGCATAATGAAGATTTGCTCTGCAGAGAACTCGCAGTGCTAAAGCAAGCTGGATTTTTTTAATTCATTTTTACAAGTAATGTAATTCTGAGTACCCAGAGGACAAAATCTACCTGCAGTGTTCTCCCTGATGTTAAAGCTCAGTGTGATTTTATTAAAGAATGAAACTGGCCCTTTAGTTCAATCAGTGGCATATTAAAGGTAACACTTGAAAGCAAAGAAGTTACCAGTTCAATGACAGAATTCTCTTAGATGAACTGCCTGTTTTCACGCCTGCCTTCAACTTCAGTGCTCTTTGCCAGAGGTGCTTTTCTGATCCATTTGGGAACTGCTGAGGACAGAATGACCACTGGACATCCWGTATGTTGAAAAAAGGTATTTTCACGCACAAATATCTGGGACMAAAAAAAAAAAAAAAAKCCTTTTCCTTGATGTTGAAACCTAAGTATAAATTTAAGAGTAGACTTGAAAACTTTCCAGAAACCTCTCATCAGCCTATTGAGGCTGGCAAAGATGTGCTGAGATTGTGTGTTTGATGAGGCTTGAGCATTAGCAAAACACATTTTCTGTGCTGCTTTATTCTTCTAGCAGCACCTTTTTGGAGAAACAAGGAGAAAGGCAAACCGAAGATGGGATTATCCTACTGCTTTCAAATAGGGGCTTGCTAAATCACATACTTTCAACTGTCGGCTGAAAAGAAGTCAATTCTTTCAAAAGAAGTCTTCTTCATCCTCTGATGTCTCCACATTGGTTTATAAGAACACCGAAGAACGATTTGATTAATTATGACTAACTTTCCCCTTCTTTACAAATATATAAAATAAAGCCAAGAATCCTTTCATTTGCATAGGGACCTCTCTAGCTGAAAGTACTTTTGCTCCTTTATGTTGCCTGTATTTTAGCTATAGCAAATTAATATTACAATCAGGGAAACTCTGTCCTTGGTATGACTGGTACCATAGACCATAGTATCCTCATGTGAAGTTATTTGTGGGAATGACTTGTACAGCACCACCATTTGTCTGCTTGTACCATGGGTTTTTGGCTTTTCCCTTAATTATCAATGAAATATTTTAATATATTATAATTAATATGATGACACTTTTCCAGGAGTGGTTGCTCATTCAAAGCACTGTGTGTTCCATTATTAACTTTGCTGTGAAAGGGTGTCATTTGTAACCGCCTTGTAATTTTTTGGCCATTGTGACAATGGGGAAATGACTCCAGCACTGACAATTCCTGCCAGCACCAGCAAATCAGCYTTGCAACCAGGAATGTTGCAGCCAGGTCTTTTAACATTATCTTCTGCGGGAAGACACGGTGCTGCATGACTGCTCTGTGATGCATCTGTTTAGTCAGGGCCTGATCTGGCACCCCCACTGACAGCCCAGGAAAAATACTCAGGGTATATGTTATTTTTCTTTTAAAAATTTAAAAAATGTATCAAATGCGTGCTAATGCACAGAATAGCAGTACGTGTTTAGTATGTAAAAGATCCCATGTCCATACAAACACRTGCATAAGACAAAATAGGAAATTGTGTATTAACGTGCATTCTGTAATCTCTATTTAGCAGATCGAAAGCGTCAGCAAAATAGCTAAATTTGCTTAGATCACTAARTGACAATAAATTAAAAAACTAGCCATTGGCAGCTTGCACATGCTTTCTATTTCACAGGCCCAGGAGTATCTCATCAGTAGAAAGTGATGAACCAGCACTGTCGTGCATGGGACCAACTTTGAAGGCTGTTCAGGATTAAGTATCTTGTTCATCAGCTAACTGGGCAGAACTGGTGCCAATTTAGGTATTTCACACTGACAAATATACACCAGTTGTCTCTTCTACACACACTTCACCACAGCGTAGAAAATCTTCCCTGATTAATCATAGCTCTTCTACATCTTCTATCACACTATTGTTAACATTTTAGAAGAAAACCAGCAGAATAAGGTCGGAGGGGTAAGGCTTTGAAACCAGAACGAGAAAAACCCCTAAAAGGGAATTGGGAGGAAATCTGAACCAGAGCTATCAGAGCTGGATATCCACAAAAAAATAAAAAAAGCTGAGATCCAGCAGCAAAAACCACAAATGTAAGGACAAACACAGCCGTGATACATAAAGCCCAGCAAGACACTGATTTAGGTGCATTTGGGAAGTGCTCTTAGCCCCACGCTCCTCGTTTCCCGCACTCGCCGAGTCCTGCTGACGGCAGCAATGGTCGGCAGGCTCCGCGTTAGGAAGCCACATGCTAATGCTGACAAATTCCTTCAGATATCTCTTTATTTTTATTGTGTCAGTACTACCTGTAGTACATAATGTCTCCCATCRCCAGAGAGTTTCCTGGCATTGACCAACAGATCCAGCAAAATCCGTGAATTAATTCTAACAAGGCAGAGCAGGGATAAATGGGATCCTATGTCAAGCCATTATTGCCAAGGGAAAAGAAGCAGCTTTTGTGCTGCTTTTTACCTCCCGGCATAACTCAGATGATGGAAAGGTCCCTGTATGAGCTACAGGAGTTTCCCAAGGGCAGCACTGCCTGGCACTGCAAAATGGGGAAAAAAAGGGATCTTTTCATTGTGAAAAGGGATCCGGGTGCACAGGAGAGCTGGATCCACTGTAAGGAGCTCACCCAGCTCCCTGGGGCATAGCCACGACCCAGGTTGCAAACCTGGTTTGAATCTGGGCAGCGCCAGCCACCCTGCTCCAACAGCGCCCTGCTCCAGCACCAYCGTGTCCCAAATAGGCTCCGATCCGGTGCACGTGGCAGGACTGAAAAATTAWTGCCCTCAAAAAACCCAGCGGCACAACATATTACAGGACCCACTGACAAAGTAATATATCAAAATATATAGTGATTAGATTTCAGCCATGAGCATCAATTACACCGAGAACACCAAGGAAGCATTGGAGTCTTTTCAGGACAAGGCTCTGCAAATAGCTGGGTTTTTTTTCTTTACTTTACTTTTTTTTTTTTTTCCTCTGGTTCAGTAGCTAGATTGAAAAATTAAACCCAAACATTTCACATCAACTCAAAGCAAAAGTTTTCAGAATCCAGGCATGGAAAGGGGAGGCAGGGAAAGGAAAGCAATTCTTCCAACGGAGCAAAAATCACCTTAAGCAGTGTTAAGTGAGTTGTTGCATTTTGTTTTGGGCAGTTTCTGATAACACAGACAGGCCCTATATACCTAGTGAGCAAGTAGCATTTCATTTTTCCAGTGCCTGCCCAGTCACAGAATTCCCTTTCTTAGAGCTTACAGAAAGTTCTTGTTGAGTTACTACAGTGGAACCAAACCAGGGCAGAGGGCAGAGCTTAGCAAGATCTTCTGCTTTGCAACAACAGGCACAGACTGAGCTTATTTTGTGGAATTTGGGCCTGGAAAGGATTTGCAAGCCATAAAACACTGCCACCATCTTCCTACCCCAAAGAGAAGTTTTTCAACCCAATGCTTCTGTTCAGCCCCACTTCCCAGGCTGACAGACTTCTGCCGTGTCCTTCATTGCCTAGCAGATACTCAAGCAAGCACTGAAAGTTTATCTGCCTAAAAACCAGCACTTGCCAATCAAGACTGTGCTGCCCTTCTGAAAAGCATACAGCAAGGGCAATTCCTCCGCAGTATTGCCTTTACCTATATGTGCAGTATGGCCTTTAAGGGCTCTTCTGAACAGCCACCTGGTCTGCTACCCCTCCTGGCGAGACTGGCACTGTCATTACTCAACTGTGCAGAAGGTGAGGCCGAAAGCACCGTGCACAACCACCCTAGAGCCAAGGGACCGTATGAAACCAAGATGGTCTTTCCGGTCTTTCACAGCCAGCTTCTGAGCCCTTCTAGTAAGTACCACAACAGACAACAGCARGTCCTTGTCTTCTATAGGGTTGGGGAAATCTGCCTATCTCTGAGCTGTGCTAAACAAATGCTATGAGATAATAGGTGAGCAAATAAATGAAGCCATGAGGATGAAAATTTCCCCCCCCCCCAAACTCAGACAGCAATAAAATCCAGTGTAAAATACGATTTTGTACCTATCACATGACTCTGACATGTAGTCCTTGCCATGGTGTCCTCCTCTTCTTCTTGCAGGTTTTCTGTGACTACTTTAGCCTGTGCATAGTACAACAAAAGTGAAGAACATCTGAGGCTCTGTTTATGTGAAATATCATGGTTCATATTCTGTGCTAACAAACAGTGAGCTTAATAAGTGATGCAGAATCTCTTAAATTCTGGTTGCAACTGTTTAACTTCCATGCCTCTGTTTCCACCCCTATTAAAAAGCATTTCATTAGCTAAACAGAAAGCAAAGGTTAATTTAAGAATGCAGTGCACAGTAAGAAACCTTATTTCAAACTCTTTAAATCTGTTTCCAGTATATGTTATTTCAACCATCCTAGATTTTCTGTTTTTTGGAAGAATACRTATTTTTGCTTTGCTCTTCTGCAATCTTATTTTCCCAAGTGCATATGTAAAGTAAGTATCTTCCTAACATACAGTGACTCCTTCTTCCCCCCCTAGTTATATACCATTARTGGCCATAATTCAAATACAGAGACATGTTTTCCTTTGTGTTAAGCCAATATATATAAATCAAAGAGGAATGAAGATACACTCAGGGTCCTGAGAGCAAGAAAGTCGTCCCCGCAGGAAACATTACTTTCAATATCTCAGACCTCTTAAATTATTTGTCAATCACTCTCTGCTGTTTTAAACCACTTAAAGCAACTGGTTGATTCTGTTTACATTCAGAATAACATTAAATACATCTTGTAATATAAAGCAGAAGGATTTATCATCGTTTGCATGTCTTTAATGTCTTTGATCAAGGCAGCTACTCTGCTGGCCTGGCTTGCACAAGCATTTCTATTGACCTCCTGTGACCAGCCTCAGGAAGACAGGGAAGATTTGCTCTCCATATTTGTAAAAGATCATTTATAATCTCTTAATCTCTCAGATTTGATTACTTTTTTTTTTTCTCTCTTCTGAAATGAGGCTCTTCAGGCTATGGAAAATGAAGAGGAGAATATGTGACCACTTGGCAACGACTTGGGGGTACGACAATTTTTCACATCTGCAGCCTGCRTGGTGGCCTGCGCCTTGCTACTGATGTGACATTTCACAATATTAGGATAGATTCCTGGGTATTCCCCAAACACACAGGCTGCAGACACTGAGGGCTATACAGAACTCCCAGTTCTTGGTTTTGGAGCCCCTCTTCCCCTCCACAAAATAAAAGCCCGTGGCTTTTCTAAATTACACAGGGCTGTAATAAAATCACAAAGAGGAAATGAAGCAGTGCAGCACAAAAATGATTGCATCTAACCTTAAGCTCCAGCCAAGGACAGGAAAAAGTATTGGAGTATGTGGCATATCCTTGGTGTGGGCTAAAGGATTATGTATTTCTGTTGGCTGGCCTTTAGAGCAAAGTGCTTTTTTGATGAACATTAACGGGAAGCATATCCCGCTGAAGGTGAATGCACAAGGCTGCCATTGGTGGAACATTGCTTTTTACATAAATTCAGTGGCAGTCAAGCAATAATGCTCTTTGCATGAGCAAAAATCAGAGGTAGTGGGTGCATCTGTTACGGCGCTGTAGTGCTCCAAGCCTTTACCTGCAACATCGCAAGAGGAGAGATCTAATTGCTCAAAAATAAAYGTTTAACAGAGAAACCTTAAAAATTAAGTTTAAAAATGTTATGGCCAAAATTCAAAGAACCAAATATATACATAATATGTATTTTTGAAATACACTGTTTTCTAAACTGTCCYTTATCACTGAATGCATTTACGTTGTTCACAAAGGAAGAGGAATCCTCTTAGTTCAAGGCGTTTCAAAAGACTCATGCTGTTTTCCCCCAAAGCTTTCATTTTAACTTTTTGACAAGGAAAAAAAAAAAGCACAATGGGCCAGGATAGCCCAGTGCTACCATTTCCAGGCACAGCTAAATCCTGATCCTTTGCAATCTGCTTTAAAGTAAGCAAACACAAAGAGTAACTGAAAATAATAGTAATAAAAYACATGAMCTTTGAATTTAGAGACCTTCCACTSYTCTTCTTGTACAACTTTGGAGGACAAGACAAAACCTTACACACTGTGCAATCTAAAGCATATCTTAGCCTTGAGAACTGCAAGCATATGCTTGTATTCTCCTCATTAAGAGAGTTTTCAGTCTTTTGGCATTAGACCTTTCTTATGGGAATTAAATGGAACAAGAACATAACATAAAACTCACAGAAATAAGTCATATAATATAATTCAATCTTTAAAAACAACATAGGAAATACCTTGATTTCCAGCTTAACAACAAAGTGCAGGGTACAGGGCAGGGAATGCCTTTTCCCTGTGGCTAACTTGTCCCTAAAAGCTAAACWGAATAATTAACATTCCCCCATTATTTATGTAGGTTAAGGACAGTCCTTGTACTTCCTGATAAAATGGGGTATGYTTCTTGAAGATATACTTAAAGTCCTAAATGCCTATTATTGTTGCAAACAGAAAGACTTTACAAAGTGACAGACAGAAAGCACAGCAAATTACCACAGCATTAGAAAATATTAAGCTAAAGAGAAATTGTAGGAGCAACGGGAAGAGTTTTTTTTTGTACTTCTGTACAGCAAAGATATACCCTGAGCTGTCAGGACCATATTAAATGGGGCATAGTTAAACTGAGTGGCTCTGATAAGGGGCTGTGCTTTGCTATCAGAGTTCTAGATCAGCTGGATTGAATTTCCTGCATATTGCACATTTCTAGACTTTCATTCTCTCTCTTTCCTTTCAGTGACACTACAAGGACAGCCTTAGATATGCTTATAATTTGTGGTTTTATAATGCAGGGGACATCTACATTTTCAAAGAAGAGATGATACCACAAGGAGTCAGAAGGAAAAAGTTTTCYAGCGCATTCAGGCTGCCTCTGCTCCTCGTAAGTTCCGCAAAAATGACCTTGTGGATGGTCTCGGTAAGGATGTTATTTGCATGAAAGTGAGAAAAAAAATCTGCCTGAAGTTGTAATCGTGCATGATACTGTAACTATAAGCACCCTAAACATCAATACTAGKCTGCTAGTTTTTCAAATTGCTGCTGTGAAGCTTTTGGAAAGATGTTTTACCCTTGAAACATCTCCCAAATAAATAATTACTTTGTATTTCAATTTCTCTCAAGTGAAATTGTCACAAGTGCAGCACTTCAGTGACTCACTTTTATCGGAACAACAAAAGTAATTGCCTCAACTTAATGTTCAGTATATGAATTTGGCACAAGGTTTCCAATTATTTTTTGAAAATTATGATTATTGTTAATAGTAATCTTCATAATACGGCTATGAGAAATGAGGAAAGAATGTCGATGAAGTTGAGTTATGAAAGATCAAGTTCTGCTGGTGCTTGAACTTTAAAACATAATCGGAAGGACCCTCTGCTAGGCAAGAAATTGCTCACTAAATTGTAAGGTTAATTATTAAAAGCTTCACAAGGAAGGGGACCTGGTCAGTGTGACTTCAGGTTATAATCCGAGATTCCGTCTGTACATTTTCCAGAAAAAACAAGTTAACCACCCACATAACCCCTAAAAAACAGGATCTGCCTCTGTTTTTTTCCCTGAATTGCAACTTTCCTACTTGCTAGGTAAATCAAAGAAGTATCAGGTAAAGTTAGTACCATGCTGAAGCTCAGAACTAACTACAAGGCATTAACCAGGATATTTTCCAGGTACAGAGAGCGCCAGGGACCCATGTATGCCTTTGCTTTGAAAGCTTCCCTCTTACATGACAAATATCCCCAATTGTGATCAAACTCTCTGCCCTCTCCCCACCAGCACTGCTTTTTTTTAGGTTTAACGAGCTCAGTAACATTCAGAGGAATGTTCGATGCTGGCATGCAATTTTCAGGGAAATGGAAAAAAGGGGAAAAACAGAAAATGGGCCTATTATTTCACTGCACCGCAGCATGATTACGGCATCATTGTGCATATATTTCCCCTGGAATTGAACTGCCAGCAGAAGCAGTAGGATCCTCACGACTAGCTGTATAACCTGGCCTACAGTGGAGCTGCTCCGGTATTAATTCATCGTTTTCTAGCTACACACAATCTTTTCTATCATATATAAACAGTTATTATCCTGTTTGCCTACACCGGCAATAAAGAGCACCTCCAGAAGTTAAAAAGAAGGTAATATTGTTTTCATGTACTAAAGCACTTACCAGGGTCTGGTTCTGCATTTCCATATCAGCTTTTGTTTTGCTGTTTTTCTTGTGGATTCCTTGAGAGATGATAGAGTTGTCGTGAAGAGAGGAGCCCTGGGAGCTGCCCTTCGACACACTCCTGTAGGAAACATTATTTGATCCACTTTCTGTCTGCTGAGCTGCTTCCTTATCAACTCTGCAGGTAGAGAGCGATTCCTCTGATAAATTACATTGCCCTTCTTCAATCACTCCACTTTCCCATTCCTTTAATGTTTAAAGTAACCTCTCTGTATCTTTCTGTCTCTAGACCTTTGAGTGATAAATGCTTCTAACTAGCCTTGATCAAATCTGTCACTTGCAATTTCAGGCAGTATATCAATTTACTCTTTCACATGTAATGATTTATTTTATATTTGGGACTGCCGTGGGGCAAACATGAAAACGCTGCACAGTAATTGTTAAGTTTTTCTGTGACCTGAGGTTAAGGGCGCTGTAAATGTAATTAATTCTGACTAGTTACCAAATATATGCTTGCTGGTTATAATMAATGAAAATGGAATACATTAAAACATGTCCCTAATTATCTTCTACTTTTTTCAAACCATCTGCTTAGATTCTTGATTTCTGAAATCATTTGAATTTCTATCAACGTGGATGTAACTTGTCATTCTTTAATTTCAAAGACCATTGGTTCAGCTAACAAAAGTAACAGGAACAAAACTAACATCTCATTCTTAATTTCTTTTCCTTTAAAGTCCCTTTCAGAGTACAGAGCACCAGGCTGTGTTAGCAGCACACACTGAGCTTAGCATCTGGAGATGCCAGCAAAGCTGGCACAGCCCAGACTGCCTCCCCGAGTGTTACCTGTTCAAAAGCTCTCTCATAAAGCTGTCCTTTGGCGAGTAGGCAGCCGGGCCGGAGCCCTTGGCCTGCTCACAGCCAGGAATGGCTTGGGAAGTTCTCAGATTTCTGCTCTTCAGAACATCATCCACAGTATCAGTGCTGTCTCCTTTCCTGCTAACTTCACTCTCTATTTCACAGTGCTGGTCAGTTTTCTTTTTGTCCTTTTTTTTCTCTACTCTTGCCTGCTTAATTCCAAATCCAGAGACTTTTGCTTCTTTTTTTTCCAGCTTGGCTTTAGGAATGTCGGTTTTCCTGCTGCTCAGGGCTGGCAGTTTACTCTTGCGAAAGCCAAACCAGCTTGCCAGGGAGGGCCCAGTCTTTTGCTTAGTCTCTGCAGTGGGCGATTTTTGCCCCTGCCCCTTCTGCACATTTTCCTGGATGCACAACATGACTTTCTCCTCTATTGTAGGCTGTAGAGCAGGGGAACTCAAAGGACCTGTAACCTTCTCGGAGGCTTCTGCTAACTGCAAAGACATCTGCTGTCTTTGCAACTTCATTGCTTCGAGTTTCTGAGGACACCGTAGCCCATCCATGTTCTGAAAGGATGAAATTTGCTCAGAGGAGACAGCAGTTGACACCGTGAATTCCAGCTCTGCAGCTTGGACAGCACTTTTTTTATTTAGAGCTTCGTGTTTGAAACTTTCTCTGCTTTTCTCACCCAGGACGGACAGACCACGGGCATTTTTCTGAGCGAGTGGTTTGTGTCCCTCGCCTTTTGAAGTGCTGTGGAACAAGTCCAGTCTTGGAGGTGATCTGAATGGCAGCCTGCTCGGGCTTCCGTGCTGGCTGCTGCTGCTTGCATTTCCCAGAGAACTTTGCCTAGAATAAGAACTTTCTGTGGCTTTAGGAACGGCTGAAAGAGTCTCTGATGTCCCCGCTGAGCCGGGAACAACCCTGATTTGAAGTCCTTCCAYGGCCGAGTTCTGCCTCGTTAGAGAATTTCCCCTGTCCGAGGTGTTGGTAATAATCTGGGTCCGCACCTTCCCGGCACCCTCTGTCCCCGGGGCAGACGCCTTCTCCCCCAGGTGAACACTGAAGCTCTGGCTTCGTGCTTTCGCTCCGTTCATGCCCAGCGCCGGCTTCAAGTGCGACTTGTTGCTAGAGGAAAGAGATCTTTTCACTAACTTGTTTTCTAACCCATCTCCTCTGTCCACCACCGTGCTGCAGTTCTCATGTGAATGCGGCGACGCTGCATCCGTGCCAAGCCCCCCAGGAAAATTATCTTTTATTTCAGTGTCAGACTTGGAGTCTTTTAATTCAGTGTCCTTTGCTCCTCTGGTGCTTGTACACCTTGATTCGTCCTGCTTGCCCTTGCTTGCACCCACATTGCTTTTGGAAGCTGCATTGATGCTGTCCTTTTCCTGCTTCCCCGGCACAGTAGAGCTCTTTCGGAGAAGCTGGGGAGATTTAACAAATAATTTCAGCCCTGCTGGACGACGGGCTCTCATCCCTTTCTCATTAGAGCTCTGGGTAGCATTTGTAGCATCATTACTGTGAAACAGTGGTGACGGAGGCGCTGCCGGGACAAGGTTTGGCATCTTCTGTGGCTGATCAATCCCACTGTCACTGGAAGTGTCTTTTTTGCTAGAATATGCACCTGGTGAAGAAGTTGCTTCCCCTGACGGACAATCTAGGGAAAAAGACCTGGCTGTTGGAAAATCTGTGTTGGAAAAATCACGGTTCCTGCAGAGAGGCAGCTGATTAGGGGTTTTGGGGCAAACTTGCTTTGCAGGAACTTTGGGAAGTCCTTGGCATGTGCTGTGGGCTTGCTGAGATATGCATTTATTTTGCATAATTGCTTCTGCATTTTCCTGAAGGTAAGATAATTCAATTTTGGCCCCAGAAGATATATTTTTTGCTTGCATTTCATGACTAGATTGATTATGAAAGCCAGAGTTCACAGTCCCCTTTAATGGTGATGATTTAAGTACATTTTTTGCTGTTTCACTGGAACTAGCTACTCCTAACTTTACAGACACAGGTGATGAATGAACATAATTAGGCCTAATTAGCAGCGAAGTTGACCTGCCTGGAGGAAGGGGCGGTGATGGCGACTGGGCATCTACAGCTGCTGCGTTGCAATGAACGTCTCTGGTGGGAGGTTCTCGGTAGTCACTGGGCTCTACAAGGTGCTGAGGCAACAGTGGTGATCCTGGGCTCGGACTCTTTGGGTTCTTCATCCCGTCGCTTCTACCTGGAGGCTTCGGGCTGGGCAGACAGTGGGCAGGGGGCTTGGGGAGCTGCAGGGTGACTTTTGAGTCCAGATTACGAGGTGGACTTTGTGCCTTTTTGAACCTGGAAAGCTTTACAGGGGGCAGAGCAGGCGATTTTTCAAGGGCTGCAGGTCCCACAGATGCAGGGGCAGGTGTTTCCTCGCTCTCTGTCATCGCGGTTTTCTGAGGGGAAAATTTCCCTCTGCTGGGTATTTTAGTCAGGTTTGGCTTTTGAGTGATGCCTGTGTGCACAGTGGAGCTGGGGTTCGCCTTGTATGATACATCATACACTGGCTTCACTAGTTTCTGTCGTGGAGCATTTTGCAGCATCGCTCTCCCATAGCCTGGAGACTCACTGCAGGTCACGGGGACAACAGTATTTTTATTCCCCGTGTTTTCTTCAGCAGACTGTTTCTCATTTTCATCTTCAGGTCTTTCTAAAGCAGTGTACTTTCTAGCATTGGTTCCTGCCTGCAAACTAGCTATTCCCTGAGGTATAACTTGAGTATATTCTGCACTGGACCTAGTTTGTGGCTGGTTGATTGAAATTTCATTTCTTGTTACGGTGACAACTCCGGTTTGATGCGAGCTGAACTCAATAGGCTCACCATCCTCAGCATCGAATACTACAGTAATGCACTCTTCAGAAGAGGTCTTCTTTATAACTTTTTGTTGTTTAATAAAACTACCCGTCTTTGGCCTAATATCTGAGTGTGCAGAGGGCTGTTGGTCTTCTCTGTCAGTAGATACAAACTGCGAGCTCTCCACCACCACGAGTGTGTCAGCAGTCTTCGTGTACTGCTCGGGGAACGGAGTCGCTAACACATCTGATGGACTCTTCTCATCGCTGCTTTCTATATGTAATTCATCCAAGACTTCATTGTCATCAGTATCTGAGAGCTGAAAATTAAGGTCCTTCCAGCCTGTATTAACAAGGCTTTGATCTAAGCGCAACTCRGGCAGCTCTGTTCCACTGCACGATTTTACTTCTGCCTGAAATTCACTGACAAAACTTGTCAATTTTTCAGGTCTTTCTTTTGAATTAAAATATGAGCTTCTTTCAGGCAACTGTTTCCTATTAAGGTCCCAATCAAATAGGCTGTCAGAGACACTGTGAGTTAATTTGTTACAACAGATCCTGCAGTCCTTGCTTGGTACTTCCTGCAGCAGCAGTAAAGATGAAGACTCGTCGTCTATGTCTTCGTGTGAATCTGAGTCGAAAGAGAAAGTTTTGTTGTGCTCAATGCAAATATTGCCTATGTCTGTTGGCTTACAGTGAGTCTGTTCATTATGGCTGCCACATTTAACTCCCGGGGAATAAATTCCTTCATTGGAGTTCATGCAATCCTTGTAACCCCATTTTGATATTACTGAAGGTGTCTCCAGCAGTATTTTTTGTTTCTGTAGCTTCTTCAGCCCTTGTAGGATATGGTTTTCCTTGATACGAGTTGGAGGTAGTTGGAGGTCATCTGCAGGACTCGAGAGGTTGCTCGGGAGTGAAGAGCCAATGCTTATTCTTTTATCCCAGGTTATGGATGACTGTTAAGACAAAATAAAACTCACATATTACTCAAAAGTGCTAGCTACAATTTTAGCAAAGAGAATGACGAGTTACACAGGGCATTTTGTTTCATTCTTTGCTATTAATACCAATGTTCTTTTTTAATACAGAATTTCATAGTGGTGTGAAGGGTGCAGCACACCTGAAACCTGCAGGAATAACAGTGTGAATGAAAGGTTTAAGATAAACGGGATTGTGAAAGACAGAAGAAATGTCAGAATAAATGAGGAAACTGTGAGCAAAYTGCAGTGATAAAAGACTTGTGAAAAAAGAAAATTAGGGGAAGAGAGGAAGATGCAGGAAGGCAGGGAGAGAGAATTCAGTGGAGTGACAAGTGGTTTAAATATATAGAAGAAAAATATTTCAAAAACAGCCAGCCACTCAATTAATCTTGTTCCAAACGAACTTAAGCTAATAAATGAAGCAAATTAATTTGATTTACCCTTTTGCTGCATGTTTTCCCATCGTTCCAAGTGTAGGAGGAACCACTGGAATATTCACTGCAAGCACTTGAGAGGGAGAGTTCACTGCTGCTGCAGCTGCTCCGGGGATACAGGCGGCTAAGACCTGTCATATTTAATTGACTGTGGCATTTCAAGACAGGTATACAGGATTTMACATTCTGCTGGCATTCCTAAAACACGAGAAGAAACAGAAATATCTCAGGGCTGGGAAAAGATCACTTTTCTTCCCCCTGATTAAGCAGGACAAAACCCAGCAAGTAAGCTACCTGCACTTTTGTACATGCCATCAGCATCTGGGGAAAATAATACAAAGAACTAAAGGAAAAATTGCTACGTTTTTCATACGTTTTGGACAAAATCCACAGTCCTCCACGTTTCTTCCTTTATTCTTGAAACAATAATCTGCCTTTGCAAAAGCTCATTTCGAGTCTATTTGAATTACGCTTTGGACGTAAGCGGCTTCAGTAAGATACAGAAAACAAAGTTATCCGAGTACAAGTACATCTTGACAACTGCATTATAGCCCCGCGATGTAACAGATGAGCCTCTACACACTGGACAAGGCAAATTAATTTAGTGTCCCAAGCAGAACGTCCACCGAGAATGGAATCTCTCCGTTACAGTCTCATTTGGGTTTCCTATCTAGTTCAAAGCTTTGTCTAAGAAACTCTCTGACGTAGGACCATCCATCTTGGTGTCACGCCGCGACAGCTGAAGCCTCTTGCTTATGCAATTTATTGACACTTTATGGCTGCCTTTGGTGCCTGTGCAGTTATCGCCCCTCTCCAAACGCAATTTCGGCTGACTGTGACTAAGTGCCAGCTTTGAGGAAGAGAGTAATGAAGAGCAGATAGCACTTTAGGTAAAATATTAAACCTCTGTAAGAGTATCTAGGATGCCTTTAATTTGTTTTCCAGCTGATACTCTTGTGCCTAACAATGTTAGAGCTTTTTTTAATGGTAAGTGCCCATGCTCTTCTGTTGTTATGCTTCTACTTCCTTACAGAACCAGACATCTTTTTAATTACCAGGAATGCCAGACAGGGTGACATGACTACGCTTTTATAAAGCTTTATTTTCAATTTCATTATGGCAAAAAACAATCTTGCAACCTCAAAGAATATTTATTGATTTTTTTATTTATTTATTTACTACAGCCTACGTTCGTTTTGCTTAAACAAAACTTTTACCTTTATATTCAGGAAGWCATAAGGAAATCTAGTCATAGAATCCACAAAACAATTACCAAAACTGAGCATATATAGGAGAGACACAGCCTTTTCATGCAAATCTTGGGGAAAAAATGCATAGTTTGTAGGCACTTCTCAGGCACCAAGATGTTTGTTGGACTTTTGTTAACTTCCTCCATTTTCTCACCCACTTCTTTCCATTTATTAGCTCTCTGGCTGAACCTTTTTTTCAGTTAAATGGCAGGGAGCAGATTTTTTCCTGCCAAGCAGTTCATCAGTACAGCTGTTCATTGCTCAGCTGACATAATAATGTTCTGGTTTTGACAAACGTAACTACAGGACAAATCATTCTTCTCTGTCGCGGGAAAAACCTATGAATGGGAACATCATTTAGAGGGAGCAAGAGCAGGTTTCACCTCCGGGAGTGCTCGGTACGTGTTCCCTCAGGAAGTCAAAGCCAGGGAGCAAAAGCCATTAAATCCTCTCAATTTGGGAGGAATTCCTGCAATCAGAGGCAGGATGATACTTTTGGCTCAGGGATAGACTTTGTTGGTACCAATCACTACTGCTGGTGTCCTGGCTCCTATGGAAGACTTTCCACTAGGCTGCGTTCCAGGCACCAGAGGGTTTAAGGGATGGATGTCTGTATGATCCTTCCCTGCAGGATTAAGGAAAAAGAGGAGATCATGGTGTCCTGCTTGGTCTTTCCATCCCCTCACTCACATGCCCTTCCTTTGCACCAAAAAGAAAGGCATTTGCTCCTAGAGTTTCTGCAGTGAGGAAAACAGACAGATACCCAGGGCAAGCAAAAGAGGGGGATATTACAGAAATCACTTTTGCTGTTTAAACAGAGCAGAAATCTGTAAAAAGTAAATAACATAACTAGAGACTCTGAAGTAGGATGTCTACCCTATTTCTAGGCTGCATTAGCATCATTAGAACGGGCMCGGATTTTTCTCCTGCCTTTTGCCTCTGTTCTCTGAGGAAGAACTTTAAATACTATGTTTATCAATTAAATATATTTCACTTATATATCAGTTAATTAACTGGCATTATGGAATTTGCATTTTTTGTAATCATGAGTTTTAAATCATTACCTTTAATGAAACTTGGYGTACAAAAGCTCAACTGCAACACAGCAATTAAAACACCTAGTTGTTACTAAAATGACAGAGAATTGAAAGAATCRAACAAATATGGAGACAAAATTATATGCTCAGAAAAACCCTAACCCTTCAGCTAAATTACGTATTATGCAAAGGGTCGTTAGCATCTTTGTGAACCTTTGAAACGATGCCTTTTCATTAAAATATGTATTACAAAGCAGATTATATTTCTGTTGACACTACTGTACTTCAAGATCAAAGGCACGGACAGGTTCAACATTCTGTTCTTGTTCTCTTTGTTTCCCTCTATCTTTATGTGACTTTTGTTTTTTCAGCTACTTTTCCCTTTGACAATGAAACATGAAAGCCACATTGGCTAAAGTTTTGCCAAATAAGCACAACGCTAACACCACCTAAAAAAAAATGCAGAGACATGAATTTTTAAAAGTTCATACATAATATATCATAAAAGTAGTATGAATAATACGGTACATGGGCTTTAATAAAAAGCTCCTTGACCATTTCTCAGAGATTCTGAGATGTAATCAATACCCAAAAAGGTATCTTGGGGACATTGCTAAGATTTATGCTTTTTTGCACAGAGTGACACTATCTGCTTACTATATCAACTGAGAACACAATATTGAGTTTCAGAGAACAGGAGGAGGAAGAAGTATCGTTATCTGTCCCAGCGGTGCTTCGATTCGGTGAGCGGCTTCACGGCTCCCTTCATGACATTGCACTTCAGCAGGAGAAAAGAGGAAGGTTCCCCACGAGGGAGACAAGGACAGCACAAAAACTCACGTGCGTCTGAGCCTCGGCAGGCCGAGATTGCACCAGGCTTCTGTTCCTTTCCACTTCCAAAAGCAAATCCCCAGAGGAGAGGTCTAAGATGCGCGAGTGGAGTTTCTGGGCAGGGGAAGAAGGGAAGGACCAAAGCATGAATGTTTGTCAACTAGGCAGCACGTCAGCGTTTTTACAAGTTCCATCTCTATGTTTAAATTTCAAGAAAAATGAAGACCCTGGGGTTAAAGAGGATTTGTTCTAATTTTAGAAGCTGCTGTTCCCACTCGCTTTGCCCAGGACTTGTCCTATGAAGAAGAGATGATTCTTCAGCTAAAACAAACTACTTTTTCTCCCAGTCATTCGTTTACAAGTTATCACTATTCCACATGCAACAATGACAAATGAACACGGATCCCATCATTACCCTGAGTATTTGACAGGTTTCAGGAAAAAAATGAAAAAAAAAAGAACTACAAAATTAACACAAATCAATCAACGTGTTAATGTTGTTTTATTTTGGCACTATAACATCTCTAGTGAATGATTGTAAAAGCGACCCTATTTTTAAACAGAATTGATCTAGTGAAGGCTTCCCTCGCACACATTTTAACTCAAAGTCATTAATGTCATCTGTTAGGAACAATTAATGTGAATAGAAAATAATTGCATCAGGGAACTAGGGACTCAGAGGATTTTSAGCATTAATATTCATGCGTTGTTCGATTACATGCACAGTACTTTATTTCACTTTTCGCTGAGAGGATGGATAAATCGGTGCCATTTCCCTCATATTCACCTGTACACTAATTACCAAGGCTTTCAGTGTGCATTAAGCCTGAGTTGTTTTAATTGCAGCTTCAATAAAATCCATGATTTATGTAAACACCTTGGCTGATGACTTCAAAGGAAGTACCTGCTATCTTGTCAGCCATGGGACCAACACATCGAGTCAGAGACTTTATGGATCTGACTCACAGCCCACTGAAATCAGTGAAAAAAGGACATCAAGAAAGAAAAAAGGGAGGTCTGTTCCAGATGGTTTAGTCATTTTTTTTTTGTAACCACAATACAGTGGTTCCTGTACACAGTGATTCCTTAGCAGGTACTATCCTCTTGCAGGCACATGATGGGAAATAGCTCCAGTGATCAATGTTTGGTATAATCATGTATCGCCCACCATATTTTTGACTAGATTAAGGTGCCTCCAGCAGTCAGTATCCACTGCACTTTTCATTAACTGCATCCAGGGTTCGTGGTTTTCAGCACTAGTCGTGTCTATGCCCGAGCTATTCAGCGTGCACATCTAAGATGTTGTTAGTTGCTGTCAAGTGTTTGCTCAAGATTTGCTCTGGGTAAAAAGCCTTTCCAAGCTCACAGGTTTACTGTTTTAGTACATATGTTTTTCTTGACAATAATCCCAGCTGTATAGTAGAACCACCAGAAAATTTCACTTWTTTTTTCTTTCAGAGACRGGAATCACTGATGTTAGGAACAGCTGTTGTACTKGCCCTTTGCAGAGGAATTACTTTTCCCAATGAAACCAATCGCCTGATTTCTGCCTTCACAGATGTTTTAGCACAGATTCCTATGGCTGGATCCATGCGATAGAGCTGATGATTGGGGACAGCCGAGGTGGGTGAATGTCTGGGTAACTATTTCCTCCAAAAAAGTACTCTAGAAATATTGCTATACGAGCTTTGTATTTGTAAAGCTTTCTTCACCTTTCTCCAAACAAAGTATTTTGAATATTTCATTACTTAACTGTCAACATACATGCATCTCAAGAGGGAAAAAACCCCACATATATCCTTATAAAGCCGTTCAATGGAGTTGTGGGCTCCCTGTTACTGTCCAGACYAGGCTTAAGGTCAGAGACTAACCCACTTAAAAATAATAAATTTCCATGAAAATTCACCAAAGACAGAGCACCTCCCAGCAGAGGACATGGCAAAATCCCCAGGGGACTGGGCTCCTGCCCCAGCCACGCGGGAAGGGAAGGCTCGATAGGGCTGTAATGATAAAGGTGAACCGGCAGGCTAAATGATTAATGAAGAGGAAGGAAAGTGGTTTTCCAAGAAGTATAACGTGATTATATGTCTGTATCGAAGAAAAGCTTCTCATGCTGGAAATATTTTCCCCCACACAGGCAAATAAAGTGGAATGGATGGGGAGCCAGCGCGGTGCCTCGCATTAACAAAGCGCGCAGCCGAGGCCAAGTCAGATCGTTCATTAAATATGGACACACACACTGAMGCAAGTCATCCAATTACAAAAGCAAAACGATAAGCAAATTGTTTCTCTTTTATTTTCTCTCCCTTCTCCACTCGCGAGTTCAAAAAGAGGGGAAAACATAGTATTTCTAAAAGATTTCCTTAACGATCTCCTTGAAGGGGCGGTTTGTGCTACCTGCACGTTTTGATTTCTCAGATGAGCACAAGGGGCTGTGTGCTTTGCACACCGCGTTCCTCTGCAGAAGACACAGCCCGGATTAAGGAGCTCYTTTAAGCAATGCTTAAATACGAGGCAAAAGCGTCACATTCGGAGCTCCAGGTCTCATGCCCTGCAATGGCCAGCAGCCTGAGGAAAAGCGGGAGCGGGAGCCGAGCCGGGCCCGTCTCCGCCGCTGGCCGGGAGCACCGGGATGGGTGCAGGCGCCACGGCAATTTTTCCAGCCTCTATTGCCAGGGCTCTCTCCTGCCTTGCTTGTTTTTCAGCAGAGACAGAGCAACGTGCTTCGAAGCCAGGATTAACTCCTGCAAGCCCCACAAAAAATGAAAACAAAGTAATTGATAATTTAGGTGGAAACCCATTATAGCAGGTGCAATAGGAAATACAATTATCYGGCGGGCGGATGACCAATCCATCAAGCAGAAAGGCGTTTTTTCTCTCTCWGCAATCTCATCGTGGAGCTTTTCGAGGAAGACGAGGGAAGATCACAACCCCTCAGCACGAGGCTGCCTTACAGGAGACCCCTGGACTTGTGTGCATCTCGCTGGTATCCGTATGGAATATCTAGCAGTTCCCAGCTCCTTTCTTCTTCTGAAATGCCTAATGGCCTGCAGCATTGCCAGAACAGTTTCCAATGAATTATGCCAAACTGTACGCCGCTCTCCAATATTGGATAAGTTAATTGCTATTAAATCAATTGGCTTTGCTTTTCTCACAGAAGCCAAAGCCCATCATTTACAGGGAAGGAATCCTGGAGATGTTTTCAGAGAGGATTTTTTCCTCCTCGGCACTCTGGACCTGCAAATATTTGCTGGCCTCACACTCAACACTTCTAATAACTTTCTGCCCAAAGCAAGAAGCCTCTCAGAAGCATTGGCAGCAACATCACCAATCCCATTCTGTCCCCGACTTACTACATTTTGTAACTCTACCAAAAACATGTGAAAAAAACCGCCAAATTTCAAGAAGAGTGTCRATATGGTCAGTTCTTTATAGAGGTGACAGAGGCTCATCGGAAGAGGGCAGTGTCTAGGTGATTCGGTTTGTGGCCTCATCTGTGTTGCTGTTCCTCACCCCCTTGTTCATCTTTAACTCACATCCATCAGATGCAGAGAGCASCTATGGAATAATGACATCGAGGATGAGCTCTATTTTCAAAAGTCCTACCGAAATAACACTCAGTYACATTCCCTTTGGTGACGGGTGCGCTCCTTCCCCAGCCCTACCTCACTTTTCACACACAGCCCTATTCAGGTGTAACCACCAGTGACATCATCTGATCCTGGTGGTTGCCTCCCAATTTCTTCCCCCGCTCAGACATTAAACATCAATAACAGTCCTGATGGCTGCATCCWGATGGGGAGATAAGGCTCATTGTGCCTACACGGGCCAAAAGCCATCGGAATTGAAAGAATGACTATAAATCAATCATCTTATTCCAGAAATATGGGGACAGCCTGGGAGCCCACTGAGCTCTCCTTGCACGGCAGCTCCCTGCATGCCAGGATGTCCCCTTGAGCAGGGACTCCTCTCAAGGAGGCTCCTYGGGGTTGAGAGATCCCTTTCCACAACAGACCCATGGTAGGTGACCACACTGCGCTCACTTCTACAACTTGCAAACTTCTCTGATGCACTTGTGAACAAAACCCCTTAGTCATAAACCATTGACCAGGTCTGGGACTAGGACTGGATCCAGCTGTACCCAGACTCCTCAGGAGCTTCAAAAGCAAGGGTTTCAATCTGAGCCCCATGACTCAACAGAGAGTCTCCTTGATAATTCTGTGTATATCTTGAATGCCATACAGTAAATAATAAAAGCCTTGCCATAGAATCTCACGAAGCCATCGTCCGTATCAATAAAACCCATTACTACTTCCTTCACGCAAGTGAAGTGCATTGTGTCACTCAACCCCATCACTACTCATTCTGTGACACATTTACAAGACAGAAAATAAAAGAATCAAAAAACTCAAASCAAAATTATGTGTGTGGTTTATCAAATATTATTTCTTGCAGAAATATSATCTGCTACATGTATCATCTAGCCCTTAGATGCACGGGAGAGGGACAATCAGGAGCAGAAGAGAGAATGTCTTTCTCCTCTTCCATTAATTATTAACTTATTTCAGATCCCTCACTAATCAAGGTGTTAAATATGAAATTTTCATTCACTAAATCTTCTGAAATAGAARTGCAAGTTAAGTATAAGGAGAAAGGTAAAAACAATAACAAAATGGAGCTCAATGTCAGAATGTACAAACAGATTTAAGAGGAGTTTGTCATGCACGTGCATTTGGCATATGGTAAATCTGCTTTCTAAAGAGAGCAAAACAAATGGTTGTCAATAAAAATAGATAAACATGAAAATAAATTATAGAGAAATATAGGAAATGTTATTGAAATTGCATATTGTACATATACAGCAATGCCTGGTGTTTTATTACATATAATTGATATAATGAAAATACAATACTTACTTCAGCTCTTGGAAATTACACATTATCATATTATATAGAATTATATATATTATATATATTTAAAAGAATTTCAGAATTATGTCCTGCTTTCCTACTACTTAATTCAGCTAAAGAGAACTTCATGGCCATCACAAAAACAAAGAGATTTTTTTTTTCATTTTTACAGTTCTTTATGACAAGAGCAATGCTCACACCGAGCRCTTTCCACTCACTAACTAGCGAGCTACGACTCCTAACCGAGGAGTTTTCCTTCATCTTTCCAGGAGTTTATTGAATGTGAAGAAAGACACTCTTTCCCGGTAGAGTTATTGTGCATGTCATATGCCACCTCAAATTCATTTTTATACCTAGATCCCTTAGGGTATTTTCGAGGACATTTCATGGTAGAAATATCTGTCTTYTTTTTGTCCTAATTCTCTAATAATCCACAACACAACCACTCTTTATTTTAACAATTTAAATCACCTCAGACTTTTGTTGCCACTTTTCAGGGGTGCCTTTAGGTGAGATCAGTTTCCCTATGCACCTGAATAAACACTCACATTCTTCATGTATTTCTACCCAGAAAGATACAGTTAAATAATGTGATTTTTTTTGCACTGCTTCTGGAAATAAAATGTGTTTTTGTACTGTAGTCTAGGCAGAAATATCCATACAGGTGAATTTCTCTTTAGATTTTTACTGGCATGTGAAAAAAGAGAGGAAGTATTAGCTGATGAAATGATGAAGAAATCACAAAATAACTGCTATTCCTACATTTGCTACATTTGCTGGGAGCAAGGCAACAGCTCCCATTCTGCACTTTCAGATTTAGGTCTTTTCCTTATAAATYTGTTACATGCTTATGGGTAAAGCAAACAGCTTTGACTCCATAAAGGTACTTTGCAGCAAATCTTCAGGCACATATTTTCCTTTGCACCTACAGCACAGGTGACCCATCAACCTGGACCTGAGAACTCCCTCTAGCACCAACACTGTGCATCAAGGAGCAGTCAAGGGAAAAGCAAAGGACGAGGTGTCAGACACATCTTCCTTTTCCAGGAATTTCCTCCTCCCACCGCCGGGCTGAGCTTCAGCACAGAATGAGGGCTAAAATTAAAGAAGGAAACAGCCTCCCTTCCCCAAGATAGGGTGGGTTAATCCCCAGCAAATTAACCCTAGGACAAGCCCACAGGGGCAGGCACAAGCAGTTGGAGACTCTTATCTATTGGTCTTACCAGCAGCAAACAGAGCCACAAGCTCTGCTGTACTGCTCAGCATTAACAGCAGGAAGAGCCATACACAAAATGAATATTAAAGGATTAAGTGTAAAATACATTTGAGTAAGCTAAACTGCTCCTTAATACAAAAAAAAGGCTGCTTCCAGCTATTCTGGAAATTTTGTCAAGTCAAGGGAATTTCATTTTTTATTAATCTTAGAAAAATAATACCATGCAAGTTCTAGTATGACTTTTTTCCTTTTTTTTTTTTTTTTGATGTTTTGCTCTCTTGTTAGGGTGAAGTGGCTAAAAACCAACAAGTCTGCTGATACAGAAGACGTCAGGCTGTACGTTCAAACACAGCATTAATAGCAGTTTGTTGGCTTTGCCAGCAAATCCTCAAGGCAAGTTTACTGAGACAGACAACATCCAAGACAAAGTACAAGGGCTGGATATTACAAACATTCGTATGGAAGATTAGGGAGCTAGAACTACATCAGAAAATCCTGTTAACACGACAAATCCAGCACAAAGAATAAAACAAAGGTTCCGCTCACATCTGCTTCTGCTGCTACAGCCTTGCTAGCCTCTGCTCTAACCCAGCCATTCAGAGATAGGCAATGACACGGAATTAGATTCCAGCATAATTGAGATGACTGAGAACTGATGTCCTAGGGTATAAATTGGGAGGTATTAGTCAGACATTTGATGCATAAACATAAATAACATAATCTCTCTGTATTCTTCAGAGAGTTGACAAAGCCCCAAATTACTCCTCTTCCAAATCCCCCAGTTTTATTAATTTTTATGAACTGTTTAAATAAAAGTTGCATTGGAAACCACAAAGTAATCCTCTCTGATTCGAGTTTTCAGTTTATAWCTCTATCAGCATTTTCAAGCTCCAAGACTCCAAAGTTTTAGTTCTCATTTTAAGACCACTACAGTAGGAGTACATTATTAATACCGTGGTATTAATAATGAGCTAATTTGTTTTCTTAGGAGAGCACATGTATAAAGTCCCCTGTGGTTTGTAATTACTGTAAAATCAAGAGTTTACACCAATGACCTGATAATCAGCTAGTCAGAACGTAAATAATTTATGAAATATATGCTTTCAATGAGCTTGTTCAATGAGCTCGTCCTTGCCTATGGTACTACAGCAGTTTTATGAAAAAAAAAGTATTGTAGAACAGACAATCCTCTTACTAAGTAGCTATCTGTACTTTTTTTTCTGCGTTCATTTAGTACAAAAAGCAATAACTGCTTTCCACAAATACCTTTTCATTGATCTAATATTAATTAATATGTTARCTCCACTTTGTCAAATGATTGCCAACATACTCTGAATTACGTAACATCAGAGTCCTCCATGATCTGACACAGTATCTTGTTACATTACTCACAYATAAACCCAGTTTTCTTCAACATTTCAGAGTGCTCAAAATCAGCCTAGAAAACCATTTTATACTCCAAATTTTGTGGCAAGGAAGACCTAGACCTTTATGGCATGCCTTACACACATTATCGATGCTCTAATACTAAAAAGGCAATTGTCTTCTATTTTTTGACCATAAGAAATGCTTTAACTCGGAAATACAGACAAAAAGTACCCTTTAAGTACTCTCATTTATACAATATGTGTTGCCTTATCAAACACTGTCTGATCAAATGCTACCCACTAATCTCGGCACACTGCTAAAGTGCTCATACCATGACAGGAGGAATAGTCCTGTAACATTGCATAATTTTGGACATTGTCATTTTGATTCCTACGGTTTCAAATTCATTTTCACATTCACTTTCTGATTTTGCCCCCAAATCATCTAAAGGAATTAGGCAGACCTCAATACGATCTTGTTATTGACATTTATGTTGATCGATGTCGGCTCTTACAGAATTGGAATCTACAGATCAATTCCCCTATTAGATTCTTTCTCAGTGCTGCCATGATCATTTTATCACAGAAGCCGCCGCTATCAAATGCTGCTTTATCACTTTATAATGGGACAAGCTGAAGYTTTCCCTTAGCGGATAGCTAGAAATGAAAACTGTCTGAGATCTAGATATTGCTTTCACAGATTTTTAAAACTACCTCTATTAGTTGCATATGTCTATTTTAAAAGCTATTTTAAACTCATTATACCAACCAGGAATAACTTTTGCTCACGTGAAAAATCCAATTCTCAGAGTGGTTTTAAAAAAAAATGTTAAGMATGGAGTCTGGTCTGAATCTATTAATCATAATTTTTCTTGATGGGTCTAAGAAGGAAGAGATGATGGAAAGGATAATACCATGGTCTCTGGAATGGTTAGTACTACTAGGTGCACACACCAACACACACAATGCAAACAGAACGAATAAATACACAAGGTTTGTGGCAGCCTTATATCTATTTTTCAAAATACACATGGCCATGCTATTGCTGAGGTGTTACAGCTCCTGTTCAGAGAGGAGTTCATCAGATTAATTTAAATCTCCGATAAAATAAATTAGCTTTTTTATTGCCAGGCTGAACTACAAGGCTATGATTGTTATGTATTGCTACAATCTAGGTCTTAATGGTATTTTAGCCCTGTGGTGGTCAAACAGAAACCATTTCAAACCTTCCAAAGGCTATTAAAACATGTGCAGATGTCTGGAAAATTAATACTATTATCTAACTCTAACCTTTTGCCTGTAGGAGGAAAAGAGGAGACAAGGCTCAGGGAAGATATTATAGATCAGTATGTGGCAAGAGAAGAGGATAAGCACTGTCTTGCATGGAAGTTCATTGGCTGCAAACAGGTGACTCAAGTGAGCAAGATTCATCCTCATTTGGTTTTCACTGAAATCATTCATTTACGCAGAAAAATAATTCAAGGGGGATGAGCACCATTTTTGCAATCCTTCCTCATCACTGTTTCTCAAGGCCCAGCAAGCCAGACACGGAAAGCTTCATTCATTCAAATGACAAGAGCCTGAATCTGTCAAGGTTCATGTTGAACAAGCCGTATTTTCCCTGCCTCAGTGTTACGCATTTGAAAGGCTTCTCCATCCCTCCACATTTTTTTTTTAAGATTGCTGAAAAGTCAGATTGTCTGAAGAGAGTGGAAAAGCAGGAGGCAGATTTCAAAAATATATCCCTACTGTTAGTTTARAGGCTTTTAGATGCTTGTTTTCTCTCCAACACTAATGCACTGTTTTTGGCTCTGACAGAATAATTTCAGGTAAGAACCTTTGCAGGTTTAGTTCAATGCCTGGATCCAACGTACTTTATTCTAACCTTTTTTTTTTTCAAAATACTCATTTGAGGAATGGCTTAGAAAGAAGAAATGGGCAGATTCCCAGCTCAGATGAATTACTGGCTCTACCATACTAAAATTAAAAGAATTTCTGCCAGGTTGCGGATTGTTCCTCAGATTTCCCAAACTTTTGCTGCTTTTAAGAAATGAGGCTTGTGGAGCTTCACCATGACCAGGCATCTCTGTTGTATGTGTGTGTATGTGTATYGTTCTATGTTATCCTGCAAAATCTTAAATGTAATCATAGATGTCAGCAGCAGTTCAACTTCTGCAACAATTATGCAGATAGACAAAATTACAGGGCACATGTGTAGGATAAACGATGGCTCCATGGACTTGAAGGTGTGAACAAGCATCTCAAACTCTGCCTTTGGACCTCTGCGGTCCCCCAGTGCCATTTGGGAGCAATGAGAGCACACAGGGGTCCTTGGAGCCCGTACTGAACGCAGGGGCCTCCAGCCTGGACGTTTGGGAGCCCCTTGGCAGCTGCCCGCACTTGGCAGGAGCATCGGATTAGGAACCTGGGCCCTTGTGAACTGAGCAGTCTTCCTCRTGGATGAAAGCAGGGCTTAGGAGGAGTTAAATAGGAATTTCACCAGGGTCAGCTCCCAGGTCGGCACCAGATTTTCCGAAGAGCTCAGCACRGTGCCTGACTCCACGAGAGCCTGGCTCCGCACATAAGGGCCTGAGGACCTAAGTTAATGGTTAATTCCATGTGTTATTCCCCCATGAGCTATTACTAGTGCTGAGGCAATTCCCTGCRTCTTGAGAGAGCCCATATGTCAAATTATTGTCAAGTATCTCCTACGGACCATTTTATGGAATACATTTAAGTGAGCCTTGAAAACGCAACACTAATCCTCGATTCACATTCACACTTACAGTGTCCTTAATATGTAGGAATTGTGCCTACACACACAGGTATCTGCCCTACAGGAAGAGGCACATGATGCTTATCTAGAGGAAAAAATGGAGTATGAGTAAAAACAAACATTTAAAAAGTGGATGGAATATTTCAACTTTTAAAATAGGACTGAATGTAATAATATGAAAAAGAAAAAAGTCAAAACACTATAAAAGGAAGTAGTTCATACTGGCAGCTGTACACCAGAAAATGAACTGAAGAGTGGGCATCTATTGCCGAGTGCTAAATCACAATATCAATTCAGGAGGCCATTACACTGATGCTCTGTTTTTCATACTTCTAATGCAGTAAGCTGCAGTTTAATTCATAATGTTCAAGATGCCCTTGTAATGCAAACAGGACACAGACAAATCACTGCTCCTCCCTGCACAGAGCCGTCGGGAAGCGACTCAGGAAACACGGCTTCCTCACATCCAGGGCTACAACGGAGCCTGAATGCCACCTAAAAATGCTAAAAAAGCCCTCAAAAACTAAGATACAGCCAGACTCATGTCTGWCAATATCACACTGGGAAAGATCTAACGACAGGTAACTTTTTGACAGGAGGTAAAATATTAATGAAGGTAACTTTTCCATTTAGCTTGTCCTTATCAAGACAAGAATCCTAAAGGGTAATTTAAGAGTTAAGGCATTAATGGACTCTTTAGTTTCACTGAGTATCCTCAATCTGATTTTATCTTGCAATACAGCATTTCACATTCTCTGCAAAGTCAACAGAGATTTAGTCAATAGTGTCACAGCCTTCGGATGAGGATCTGAATCTTACCAGTATCCAAAGCATCAGTAAAAAAGATAGGTCATTTGGGAAACAAAGGAGAGCATTAGTAAAATTCAATACTAAAAGATGGGGTTGGTTCACTGGGTGTTTTATGATTCATTATGAGCAATATTTCATTCTAATTACCAAGCCTGTCTTCCATGTGTGGTATATGTAATAGTATATAAAGCATACGGAGTATATAGCACGATATACTAAAGAAGTGGGATWTTTTTCACAACAGATGGCAACAGGAAATCTTACTGAGTAATCTTATGTGCTAAAAACCACTTAGCATAATGTTAGATGGATTCATCTAAGGAAATGTATAAGATTTAATTTTAAATTACTAGCAAATTACACTGGCTTGATAAAATCTAAGCAGCTTAAATGTCATCAAGCAGAGCACTTAGCGGTACACCTCTTTTTAAGTAAAAGAGCTCAGTTTCACATTTCTTCAGATGCTAAAACTCTGCCCCTGCACTTAAATAAAGAGTAAAAAAGGCAGCTATAAAATGAGTAAATTATAGATGAACTTACATGTATTGAATGTCTAACAATGCAGATGAAATTAATCTCATACCTATTACTATTTATGCCATATACACATGGTTTTGAGTTGCCATCCTTCATTAAGATTTCAYTTTTAAGATAAAAAAAACCCCTACATATTTAGCCATTGCCATTAGGGCAATAAGACAGAAATGACACACCTGTAATAACAATGATTACATTCCTACACTGCTTTGGAATTTCAATAGATTTTCATTTTACTGCAATGAAGAGAAACCCTCTAAACCTTTGAATCATTTAATTTTATGCATTCTTTTGGTATTTCATTTGGGAGTTATGGAGTGTGAAATATGCACCATGATGGGAAAACAATTATCCAGCACACCTGTTGTTTATGCAGATTGGATTTAAGAAGGTCCTGCACTGGCTACTACTTCAGTCCCCTGCGTGATCTGAAACGGGGAGGGCTTAAAAGTTGACCTGATGACCCAAAATTGCACTCTTAGATGTGACACATGGTGAGTCCTGCACAACTAACAACTAGACCAAATCCAAGTTAACTTTAGCTATCAGAAAAAGGTGTATCTTTTAAATGCCTATTAAAAGTTTGAAGCACAGGGCAAGTTTGAAAGGGAATATACAATGGTAATTTTTTGCTTATTTTCTCCCGTTTCTTTCCATATTGAATGCAGACACTGGCAGCAAAAAAAGCACAAAAGACTCTGTTCTGCTTAATGACTCTGCCCACATACTCGCCCAGGGTCTCAAACACCGTATCGGATTCCTGCCATCATGCGTATCATCAGTGATAATAAAAATCCATGCATAAAATAAAAACTGCAGCTCACTCATGAATGTTTTTCTTTGCCTAAACTAAAATAACAGGCAGTAAACCCTCATTTCTGTGGCCTCGGGCCTGACACATGGGGCCAGTCCCCCTGCTTTATTGACCCATGTCCAAGGACCACTGCTGTTCCTCAGAACAACACCTACCTATTTCGTGCCAAGCTTACGTAGTATTGCTCTCCTCCACAAAATCATTCAAAAATATTTCAAYGGAGATCACTTCTGTCTTTCCTAAAGACTATTTATTCATTTGATTTACTATTGTTGGTATTTCTSTAGCGATTTATTTTTGTTAGGGTGATGGAGAAAGCTCATTTTTAGACGTAGTATCTGAGAATTTTGTCTTCAGAACTGTGTCACAAAACATCATGTGGTGCAGGTACAGAAAAGCCTATTTGTGTTTTTATTTTATTTCATGTATAATCTCTTAAGGATAGTTACACTATATGGACGTAAGAAATTCTGGCTTTCAGGAGCAATTTTCTATTAGAAACATTATTCTCAGCAGAACTACATGTCTGTCAAGCTTTAGTTAATGTTTGCTTTTTGTTTTGGAGCAAAATGGTAAGAATTTAGGTGCTGAAATGAGAGACAACAGACTGACAAGAGGGGAAATAACCAAAACAAATTGCAGGCGGAGCAAACGTATCGGGTCAGCTGGTCTGATTCTCTCATAATAAAATATTGTTCTCCCCTGAACATGAACTGTCCTTTACTTGCTGTAGTTTGCAACGCTGCGAGGGGCAGCTCTGACTCCCCTTCACAGAATATGCCCTSGTCAATGCAGAAAACTTGGGAGCCTGAATTAGATCTAGACTCAGCAAAGCATCTCAAGAAATGTTTTATTTTAATAATGAGGCTTTTATAGCTTCCCCAGTTGTAGTTTCCCTGCATGGCAGGATCTCCCCTTGAGCAGAGACCCCTCTGGATGTTACTCCTTGGGACTGAGAGACCCTCACGGGAGACAGAGCCATGGCCAGCCAAGGTAGCATGCTAGACTTTCGAACACCTTGCAAGCTTTGCTGAGTTGTATCTGGGATTGACTGTGCACAAAACCCATTAGACACAAACTGTTGACCAAGTCTGGGCCTAAGATCGCATCTGGCTGCACCCAGGCTCTTCTGAGAAGGAGTCTGGAAAGCAAAGGAATCCAACCTGAACCCTGCGACTCAGTGGGAGGGTCTTCTTGGTAACGTTGCAGAAACTTGTCCTCTGGGCAGTAACGGCAGCCTTGCCACTGAATCTTGTTAAAATCCCTCTCCATATCAACTACCATTGCTCTCATATGGATGAGGTGCATTGCAACACTCACTGAGTCTGGCCACTGTCCACCTAACCAGTAGGTTCCTGTGCATCCTTCATCTGATTAGTGTGCAGCGTAGATTTGGGGCTCTAAACAGGGCAAGTAAGAAATATCTTTTTTAGTGTATTATTCCACACTGATGATTTAAGGCAAGATAAAATACAAAGATTCAAAGCTTTGTACTTCTGTCTTCTGAGATGCTGTTGCTGAGTAGAGGCATGACAGAAATAGAAAGTAGACACAGACCAGATTACTGAGATAATGCAAGGCTGGAAATAATGGTATCAGCACTCCGAATGAAGAAATGCTCCCTTAATTTGCTCTGAAAGTCAGAAAAAAAATATTTGAGTGTTCCTTACCGGATTGCTATCTGGGATCTGATACAGAGAAACGCTTGTATCATTTGTACACTGCAGCAGGGCTGCCTTGCTTTTCTTGGGATGGGATCTTGCTGACAGTAATCCAACACCTTTGCTACCCTTGACCTGACAGAGAGCTCCAGGAGGCTGCAGGGCATGTCCAGCCAGGAGCCACAACTGCAGCAAAACCCACTGGTTTATACTTAATAGACACCCAGCTTGCTTTATACTTAAGTGATTAGCTCAGCAGGGGAATGAGGTGAAAATAAGCACATCCTGATGGATGCAAGGGAACAAATGTGGAATAAGAAAATAAGCAGGCGAAGGGCAGGAATTTCAAGACTTGAGGCATAATTTGATGGYCATGGTCTCAGATTGCCTTGGAGAGCCAGGAGGCACCGGACAGCCGGCATCCCATCAGGCATGAACTGCTGCTCAGCAGCTGAAGGTCCCGTTATTTCAATACACGCTTCTATGAAAAGAGTTTTCTAGTAATACCTGGTGTTCTTTAGCTTCAGTTTCAAACCCTCACACACTTTCTTTCTGCCACACTTAAATATTTGCTATATCTAATGGTTGCGAAGCAATGCCACTTCACTCTCACCCTTCTGCATTCAGACCCATCATGTCTAAGGGCGCCCGAGTGGGAGGTCAGCCTCCGAGGCCACACTTTCCATCTCCTGCTGTCAGGTGTGAGGACAATTAACTGCCCTTTTTATCTTCCCATATATTAAAATGTCGTCGGTGCAATTTACCCCTTCCTGCTAAGCTGTACAACTGTTTCCATCTAAGTGTGTGCATTTACTCTCTAACTCGTATGTCAGGGCAGAGTTGTCAGGTTATTACAAGAGCTAATGTCAAAGCAGCTATGACAAAGTAGTTATTATTTAAATTAACCTTTTGAGAATTTAGCAAACTGTGCTGTAGCACTGTGGACAAAATTCTAGACGTGCAGTTAAATGGCGTGAATGGTCTGTGAGTAATGAACGAAAGTAGGGAGGGAAACACGGGGAGAAAAAAAAAGTGTGTGTGTGTGTGTGTGTGTATATATATCTCTCTCTTAAAGCGCGCATATCTATATCTATATATATATATATCTATATATCTATCTATCTATCTATCTATCTATATATATCTATATATATATAGATATAGATATATATATATATATATAGATATAGATATGCGCGCTTTAAGAGCCCTCCCTGCTTTGTTCCAGAGTTAGTAAAGTAGATTTTTTATGACGGAAATAAAAATGGAAAAGAAAATACAGTTTGGGATCAGAGATGCTGTAAATCTTATGATTAGTAACACTATTTTATGCTTTTCCAACTATAGAAAAGGTATCACTTATTTAATCAAATAAATCAACCCAATAAATGTTGCTATCTGCMACTTTTCAAACACCTTTCATTGTAGGATCCCTGCATGCGTTAGAAACACCTGTGACAGCAATCTCTTGGCAAAACGTGAAACCTGGACCTCATCTGTGGGAGTAATTGAGCTAACATTTATGTAAAAAGAGAGACATGATATAAAGAAATGATCATGACACTTTGTGCAAGTCATCATTACAGCAAAAGCAGAATGTGCGATTTCAGAGTCAGTTCCAATGGCATTAGTTTTATTTTCAGCTGTGAGTAGAAATAGAGGGCTAACGAGTATGAACAACAGCTGTGAGAAGGTCCTTGCCACAAGGGCAAGCAGTTCAACAAATCCAAGAGGTGTGTGAGAAATCACAGTTTAGAAGTGAGAAAAAAAATCTGTATTTTGGTGATTTTAGTAGTTAAAAGTTTCTATTAACACTGCTTCATTTAGAATTAAGTAAAGCAGGGCATATAGTGATATTGATGTCTACTTTTGAGCATATTTCATAGATGCTGTACATGGCCATAGCCAAAGGAGTAGCCATAAGTTTCATCTGAGGCTTTTTTCCTACTCTTCCTCCTTTCTTTGGGCTTACGTGGTCCCTTCAGCCAACTCCTGTGCATCACATGCACACATTCCCCTCTTCACTTCCTCCCAGTTTCATTCTATCCAATTTTAATTCTTAGTCTGTTATTCTATTTCTCCCAGTGCCAGATGAAATACAAGGCCACTAACCAAAATGCAGTTCTGAGTTTTCTTTTCCAAACCTCTCTTACTTTGACGGGCAGCTTCTCACTCCTATCTAGCAGCTGCAGTAATTGCAGAAAATGAAGATTGCCAAGGCAGAGCTCCTTTTCAGTGCTAGACCTTAAATAACATCATTGCTTAAATAATACCTTCTCCAGATGGTGCCAAGACAGAAACACCCTTCCAAGGCTTCTTCTCTGTTAAGTTGTTTCAGAGAGAAGACAGGCTGAATTAAATTTAAATAAATAAATAAATGTGRTCAGGCCCCTCCTTATTTATCTCCCCTAATACTGGCTCTGTAAATCACATCCTTCAGCTAGTAACATAGSCCCCACAAAGATGTGGTAGTTCTTGAAATCATCTGCACTACAAAAGAGGTGATGCAAAACAGAYACTTCCTGCTCCTCTTTTGCATTTCTGTCCCAACTTACTTAATTGTRCAGGGCAGGAATGAGTTATCCTCTGGGTCACTAAGTGCAACAAAATTCCTCATGCCCAAAAATGTACATAGCAATCTACGTAATCAATGCCTCAAGAAAATATGCTTATTTCTTTTAAAATATTATCAGGCCCTGCAATTTTAGGAATCCTTTTATTTATTTATTTATAAATGCATGAAAGTGTAATATTATAGTTTTTTTTTACAATGAGAGACTCCTGGTGCAATTGTGAAAACTTTCAAGACAAGAATTTTTTAAAATCAGTAGCAATCAGTCTGTCTTTTGATCTCTGTGAGAAGCATGAGGAGAAGTGACAGAGTGCAATCAGGATTACACACAGGGCATTATTCTGAAGTCAAATTAAAGCACTCAGGTAAACTCTTTTATCAATAAGACTGTGAATTATAACTTATTTCAGAGAAAAAGACATACAGATAGCATACACTTTGCTTAAGATCAAATATACAAAGAAATTTATGGTAATAGTRAGAAATCACCCTTGTCCATTATACAGACACCAAACCAGAATGATGTCCGTATTTCTGTTGAGATCTGAGATGTCAAGAATGTTTATTGCTTTAAAAATTATTTTGTCTTTACTGCAGAAGTTTTCTAATGCCAATCACAGAGTATTTGATAGTCATGTGCAACCAAGTTGCAGAAAATGATATGCAGAAAAAAAGTAACTAACATTATACAATTACACTATTCAATACATTCCTCTTAAACCCACTTCTGCAGCATTATTCAAAATCTATCATTGTGCTGAGCGTGAATGCTCCTAGCATGAGATCAGCACGTAAGTATAATTGATCTGTATAAAAGGCAAATTAGCAATATTTGTCCTTTCACTTTGAACATGGACATGAATTATTAACTGAAATATTCTTAACCTTATCCCTACTCTTCTGTATGATAACAGCTTTAAGTAAATATTTGGCTACTGCTCTAAACCTGAGATTTAAGTATTAACAGAAAGACATAATCCGAACTGTTCATCAAYTTCATGCATACAAGCAACTTTATTTGCTTAATTTCAGTCATAAGGAAAAATATTTTTTTTCAGATTTTACCTCTCAGACTGCAGGACTGATTATATACCACTTATTCAAGTCTAGCATAAAGTTAGAAGATAAATTAATTTCTGTACACTCACAAAACTACTGTTTTCTTTTTCTGTAGAAATGGCATATYAAGTGCTTTAACAGTGATATACACTCCAACTTCTTTGCCTATTTCCCCCAGAGGCTTAAAATCTGGGGATAGCAAGTGCAGGAACACAACCTCACATTTTGCTGCCATCTGGGAGACGTGGACTTTTGAGAGAGATCTTGGTCCTCCTTTTTTCTTCAGTCAATAAAGACAAAGCACGTGAGAAGGATGGAGGGGAGGGGGGGGAACCCTGTTTTGGGGCCTGTCTGCTGAGCAACGATGAAAAATAGTTTGAATCTAGTAGGAAAACCTACTGAATTATTCAGTTCTTTCTTCTCCTTGAGGCAGGTTCACCTCTTCTTTTTACAGCAGTGACACAATCCAGTTTCAAGGAACTCAAGTCAGGGCCTTGATCCTCTTCCTTGGCAGATGCTGCCTAACACTTTTTTAACATGCCCTGAATAAGGGAGCTTTATTGCTGCCACACAAGGACCGGGGAAGCAGAGACAACTCTGCAGCAAAGTGTGTGCAATCTGACCCAATACTAACGAGAACCACAGTCAGGCAGTCTGGAGATGGAAAAAAGGAAGAAGAAAAGAAAACAGGGAGAAGAAGCAGGTGATGTGACAGCCAAAGTCAGAAGCGAGCAATAAAGTTCTGTGCTGTGGTGGATATGTCAGAGATCTTGAATGAATAAAGAGAAAACAGCTCTTGCAGCAACCAGAAGTCCAGGAAGGATGAACAGTCAGGGAAGRAAGCAGAGGGGAGGTAGCAGAAAGCAGAATAACAAGGGCCCTAAGCTAGCAACACCTAAATCAACATGGCATCAGGAGCACAAACCAAGACCTGGGAGCACCRCAGAGCAGGGCCCTGTGGTGGCCTGCAAGGACCGAACATCTCTGCTCCACTGCAGCAACCCAAGCTACATTCTCCCACTAAAGATGAAAAAACAGCTTATGAAGATGTACTTTAAGTCCCCATAAGAAATACGGCAAAAGTTAAATTAATGGCCTGTCTTTTCACAAGAYATTATACCACCAAGCAGAACGTTAAGAAACTCAAGTTTCTCCCTTGTAGAGGTGTAACGATCCTTCCATTTATCATAATGAAGAAGCATCTAAAAACTCTTCAGGTGAGCAACTCTTCAGGTAGGCTCCTGTCCCCACATCAGCATATGATATGTGGCCACAGTCTTTTGGTGCACGCTCTCAGTTTCAGTGATAGCATATTATAAATAGCTGATATTCCTGTAATATATTAAATCTGTTAACCATCCTTTCCTGCTTACTGACATAACCTGAAGAAGAAAAATACTTTATAACTGTGAGAAATGTAAAGCTCACAGCTTTCCTTCTGCAAAGGCTATTTCCTACCTGAAGGAGGAGGTCAGAGGCTGGCCTGACTCTCTGCTGGAAGAGCACACTTAATGTTCGGTTCTGTTGTTCCAAATCAAACACTCTGGTTTTCAGCTTTATGCATTCCTCCCTCAGATCCTGCAGCACAAGGAGAAACAGGAACATTAGAAAGAAGGCAACAGAAGCACTTAAAAAAAAAAGCTTTATGTAATGCCAGATATCCAAATATCCAAAACAAATATACAACTTCTAAAATAGCATAAATGACAAGAAYGTGCTACTTCATTTTCTCTGTCTTTCGGATCATTACAAGATAAAATTAAAAGACCTTGAAATGTGAAATATAGGTTACATGAGATATCCCTTTGGAATGGTCTATCAGTTTAAATGTGACCTTACCAGCAATATGTTTCATTTTGTAGCCACACTGACACAAAGCAGAGCACAGCAATTATGATACGAGCAATTACAAGGAGCACAAGCTGTGGAAAAAGCATAAGCCACACTGTACCAGGTAGAAGTTCAAAGAGGTACTGTGCCTTCAAGGTGTTCTTCTGAAGTCTGACCTCCTCCTTGCTTTCTTGGGAATAACTATCTCAGCCTGCCATGTTGTGCAGGGTTGGCATCTTCTCTACCACAGCTAGTCACTGCAGAGGTGGCCAGGCCACGGAAAAACATCCTCCAAATTCAGTTGCAAGTATGATCTTGAGTGTCATTTCCAACACGATGCACCAAAAGGCCTCAACTAGTCCACTTGAAGCACAGAGAGCATATAAAACCTCTCCATCTTAAGGCATATCATCTTACAGCCTAAAATGAAAGAAGCCCATCTTTCAGACAAGGCTCAACCAGGTTCAACATAAGCAACCCAGTAATGGCCTTCAGATAGGGGGGGAAAAAAAAAAAAAAAAAAAAAAAGCATACCCTTATTTCTGACTTCAATATAAGACCTGCTTTTCCCGGCGGCTTAATTCTCTCAGAAAGAGGATTTTGGAGACACAAAGCAACATCTGACCTTTAGTCTTTCTAAAGAATATGCGCAGTTTTCCACTTTGGGGTATAAGAGCTTCATAAATCAGGATGAGCTGTTTCCTAATAAAGCTTACGTAGAAAAACAATCAGCTGTAGCCATTTATATATTTTCTTAGTTGTTGTTGCTTTTAACTTCCGAAATCACTTTTCCACATTCCTTTAAAATTAGGGCAGTTGCTACCCTGTGGTATCGCCTGGCTGATTTTACTTTCCACCATATGAAGGTGGAGAAACAGGCCTCTGCATTCCCATATGCTGTCTTGTCAATACCATTATCAACGTAACAACCCAACCATATGAGAAAACAACTGAGAGGTGGAAATTATAGTCAGATAGTCAGATGTAGCCTAAATTCTTGCCTAGCTCTGGTCTCCCCTGCAACTAGTACTAAGGTTATAAGAGGTAAACACACAATGGAACAAGCTCATCTTGAAAATTTCAGAAAATTACAAGTATTTTCTAATGTATGTACTGCTCAATTAATAGTTCCTTTCTCAAGATACTTTCTCATCTTAATATTTAGGTGGCTGTCAGGCTGTCCCAATTAAGGGACTCCCGCCTCCCACCACACCAAGAAAAAACAGCTTGAGTTTCCCATTTTGCAAAAACCTAAAGCTTTAGTTCTGCCAGTGAGTTCTGCCTCTGTCGTCTCTGTTTTTACACAGTGCAGTCTCTATTAGGAAACTACGAGCATCAAGACTCATCACTATTTGCCTTTMACAAATAATCAGAGAATTTAAAACAGCTCTGGCTGTTACAACAGYGCCTGAGGGTTCAGCCCCACTAAGTGCACTGAAAGGGAAAAATGATTCACGGAAGCTGACAGCACAGAAAAAAAATGCAATCTCCGTAACGCCTCTGTGCAAAACTTTCCTGTCTCACAGTTTTACAACTGTAAGATTTATGTTTCTCAAACCTTAGACTTTTTGCTAAAACATGAAATATAAGAAAGTAAATTACCAGGCCAACTGCTATACACTGTGCCAATGGTAACACCACTCATAGCACAGGGTCAAAAAGTGGGACATTAAGGTAGGAGKATTGTGGTAAAACAAAATCTTAGTTTGGCATGTTAAAATCCCAAAATTACCAATTAATTGTGATTTGCAAATTCCTGAGGCATGTAATTCACCTCCTGTGGGCAAAATGATCAGATATGAAGAAAATAATCCCATAAATATCTCAAGTATTTCTAGGGTCTCACTACAGTAACAACCGAGCATCTTTGTTCTTCCTTCTCTTGAGGATCAGACTTGCACTTTTCCAAAAYGGGTCTCAGTGCCAGAGATACTAGAGATTCCAGAAATTTTCCTCTTAATGCACTTCTCCTGTTTTAAGACTTAGTTCTTTTTCTAATTGATGAGGAAGAAGAAATAACTGTTCTGCAGAACCCAGGGAAGCAACCTGATGTTCTCCTGAAAACCCTCCTGCCTTGGAGGTTACCATGTGAAGTGCAGATCCATAGATCATAAAGCAATTTCATTAAGTGTTGTAACTCAAATTTCAAAACACTTATCTGGGTCTTATACAGAGGAAAAAAAAATAAAGAGAAAGGTCTAGTGCTCAGCAGTCCTATCATCTTACATTGGTATGAGAAGTCTTTTGGCAAAGGGGGAAAGAAYGGAGGCTTCCAGTAAGTATTACAGCATATGGGTTTGCCTCAAATATATATATTTTTTGATTTCTTAATATCCCCGAGGAAAAATTTTCTATCAGTAAGTGGTAGGAAACCCATATGAATTTGCTACATAAAATGGCAAAATTTTGCTGTGTGCCTAATTCAGCACAAACCACAATTTCATACGGTTTCTCTGTAATCCCAGTTAAAAAAAAAAAAAAAAAAAAAAAAGGAAACATTCTCCCGTTAGAGAAATTTTATATGCATTGTAATAAATGATAAACCTGAAAGCTGCACATTTAGGCCTGTAACTGCACGGTAAGGTTTCCACGATGCTGATAAATCACTTGGGCTTCGCTCGCTCCATTTGTGTCACCAGAGTCCCCAGTGCCACCACAGCCCCTGCGCACGGCGCYGCGCTCCCGGCGCTGCCCGCGCCGCACCACGGCCTCCATCCAAGCAATAATCAGTCCTTGAGGGACAATCTGGAACGCTGGGCAGAGGGGACACAGGGCGCGCAGCTCGTCCTGGTTTTTGGGAAGCTCTTGGGGTCCTTCCCGGCCCCACGGGTCGTTATCCCTCCGTGCCACGGCTGCCTCAGCGCGTAGCTGCRCCACATTTACCTGTTTACCAGCTACTCGCTGCATTCAGGTATCTGCCCATTCGGGACCGTCACGAGGAGTCCAATTTCCCCTTTATTGTCTGCCTGTCCTTTCTGATAAAAGAACTTGGTGTCAAGAGCACTCCAACGGTTAATATTCATCARCATTTAGAAGAGCACCCTCTTCTTTCCTTCGGTGGATATTAAATTAGCTGCTATTACTCAGTAATAAGTAAGCAGCTGTTAAATCCCATCAATACTTAGTAAATCACTCTATTAAATGTATTCAAATCTGTTTTACTGCATCCATACGAACTCCTTGATTCCTGTGGGTTTGGGAAGGTTCATTACTGAGAAGTAAGCAGCCATCGAAACGCCTGACGCCCTTGCAAAGGGATTCAGAAGCTCCTCCCTTCACTGGGAAAGCAACCAGGATATTTCTAAAACAGAGGTTAATATAGTGAGAGTAACCCTTGAGCAAATCACATCCAGGTCTTTATGGCAAAATGAGAATCAGGCTTATGTGTGTATTTCTAGATGGAGAAATGCCTCCATTTCTAGTCAAGTTGCCTCAAACAGGTTTTGGTGGCTTGTACTTTGCTAGCTGAAGTTACATTTTGCAAAGTTGGAGCAGTAACTTCGGGATGGTCAGAGCTCTGATGATGCCCAGCCTGCAGGACACATGTGCAGCCAGGTCTGTGCTGAGCAACCCAGGCCACACTGCCCAGGCCACAGGGCCTGCAAAAAGCACCCCAGGCCACCATACACCCAGTGCCGTAGGGCAACATCCCTCATATGGAGCAAAGGCTCTTTGGCGCAGTCAAAAAAACCCCAAAGGGATTGAACGACCGTGGGTTCATCCCTAGCCTGTGGTGGCAGCTGAGGAGCTGCTAACAGGGGCGCTGGGGCTGCCTCCTCCCTGCAGGCTYGTGGGGGGATCCCCGGAGCACCTCTGACCCTCAGCCCCGGCCCCAGACCCACTGCAGACATGGACTTGGCACCCTGCACCCTRGCTCGTCATCGAAAGGTCCCTGCTCGGCATGGTCCTCATGAGAAGYTGGCCCTGGTGCTCATCTCAAAGGTGTCCTCAAAGGTTTTGGACAGCCTCTTTCAAACCTCTATTCCTTTACTTGCCTTTGGAGAGCTTTTGTGCTTGGGGAGGTTGCTTTTGGTTACCTCAATAGTTTCAAGCTGCAAGCTAAGCCCGTTATTTCTTGTCCTAGCATTCAGGGTAGACTAAGCTGTTTTTAGTCTTYCTGGCAGTATCCACACCACAAGACTGTATTTACATCCCTTTCAGCCTTGTCTTCTTAAAACTTAGTGATCCAAAACATTTTAATCATTCCACATTCATCAAGTGTTCTGGATCTCATGAAGGATCATTTCATGAATCTGCAGGCTTCATAGCTGATCGTAAATCTTTACTGCCTTATTTATTTTTGCAACAAAATGACATCACTAATTCATGCTCAACTTCAAGACCATTTTTTGTAGAACTGTTGCCCTAATGGTTTTTCCCCACTCTTTACCTGGGCAGTTGATTATTTCTGCTCATAGGTATTCTGCTCATCTGTATTATTCGTTCATATGCTTCCTTTTGTCTCTCTCCCTAATTCCATCCAATTTTTTTTCCAGATCGTCTTCATTTTGCCACAATACTTTTCAATTTTACTCCTCCCCTTAGGTTCTAAATGCAAACCCAGTAACCGCACTGTATTCAATCATTTAGGGTGTGAATGAGCACTTCAGACATAACAGACCTTTACAGAAGCCTTAGCGAATCTTCTCATTTTGACAGATTTGCAACCACCCTGCACAAATTTCATCCACACTGCACTTCCCTTGCTTGCCCATGAGAATGGGGCAGGAGACCACCAAAAGCTTTTTTTTTAAAACAGATTATATGATGTCTATCACTGCTCCTCAGCTCATAAGTGGAACAGCTAAATCTCTCCTCCAGATTCAGTGACTTCTCCTTTACTCAGGTCCACACCAGGCAGCCTTTCCTTTCATTGAATGTCTGAGTGAAAATGCCAACTACTGACTTGGATTTTTCTTTTTATTTTTGTTGTCCTACAGGAATGGGCTGGGGAGGAGAGATATAACTCATATTTAGGGAATAAAAAATCACCACCTAGGAAAGACTTTCAGACACTGCTTCTTAATGCAGGTGAAACCCCAAAATCGGATATGAGCTCTCTAGCATCAAACCTTAAAGATTTAGAGTCTCAAAGTATTTTATTCACTTGATTTACAAAAAAAAAAAAAAAAAAAAAAAAAAAAAANCTCCTGAATTGGGGCATGACATGTTGCAGTTTTGCTAAGTAAATGTATAAACACTGTTTGAAAAATATATCTTAAATTAGAATATACATCTAAATGAACAATAAACACCTGCAAGCTTTAAGTCATACCAAAATACTCAAACCACAACTTACCTTTTGAGTAAGTAGAGCCTGGACCACTTGATTAGCTACCTGAAATAAATAAATAAATAWTATGGTTTACACATGGTATCCCATATGCTTATGCATGACAATACTGTGGCTTTACTGCTACAATCACCACTAACTTTAGTGTTTTCATTAGATAGTTCTACTAGTAGGAGTATATAAAATTCAAGTAATTGCTTCTCTGCTAGTTCTCATTTCAAAACAACCTTCTGTGCCTTATCAATTGCAGTATGACACAACGGGCATTCGCTTAGCTTCTGTCATCTCTTCTTAGGATAGATTAAAATGTCACGGTCCTATATGCAGCTGGTTTGCATCAGCATGGATTGACTGCATTCACTAGAGCTGGCTCTTACCAGCCGAGGATGTAGCCCTGAATGTTTTCATGAAGTTTTATTGTTTCTTGATGCAATATTGACAAAATGGTACATCTATCATGACAAGCAGAAGCCATTAAGTGTCATGGAAAATGAAAGTAGCTACTGTCATCAGAAGGTGGTTGGAAGGCATTCACACCACACRGCATAATTGACTTGAATCAGATTACACAGCATTGATTAGCAGAAGTATATATTCAACAGGGAATTTTTGATGTTATTTATTTTATATATTGTTTCTAAATTATACTTGCCAAGGGAAGAGAGAAAGAGGAGCTAAGATAATTTTTGTTGTTGTTGCTGCTGTCTAAACCAGATATTTCTTATTAGTACTGCTATAATCTAATATAATTTAAAACTATATAAACAAATATCACACAATGTGTTTGGCTATAACTTTGCTCTTGAAAGCACAGCAACCAGAAATGTCACTCCATGCACAAAGAGAAAGTAGTTATAATTTTTATACTTTAGGCTTTCTGAAATAGCAGGAAAGCACATAATGATGTCATTTGGAAGTTCAAAACTGCATTGATTCTCCTTAATCTTAGTGAAATAATAAAAAAGAGACCATTCGAGTGAACTGAATCATAAACAAAGAGCTGAAGAAATTCATTTCTGCAAATAATTTAGTTCTGTTAGATCCCAAAGTTACATTTGATTCATATGCTCATAGTATCTTTTTTTTTTTTTTTATCCTCCAAGCTGGTCCAACTTTATTTTTGCCTGTGGAACATTGGTCACATAAAATAGCTCTCTATATGATTTAACAGAAAGCACAGACTAATATAACAACAATAATAACCACAGAAATAAGTGTCTAACAGCTTTGGAAAACCATGTGCCATGCCCTATGGGCTTGCAGAATTCTATTTGCTCTACCTGAAAATTGAACAAACCACATGTAATACATTATTTCTTTACTTTCTGACATGCAGTTATTTTACCAAGAAGAGCTAAGAAGTTCTTTTAAGTGGACACAAGTCACTTGCCACAGAACTGCCTGGAAAAGTATTCTTACAGCTCTATGTATTTCAGAGGAGTGCACCTGCGACAATCCACCAAATGAAAATAAATACAAAAATAAATAAAGGACTTGCTGATATATAGGGGACACATTTTTTAACTTAAGAGTGTATGAAATTAAGCATTTAAATGAAAGTASCTGCCTGTGGCCCAAGCTCCCATAAATCTCAGTAAGAAATATATGTARCTAGTTCATTCTAGTGAATTTAGTGAAATGCAACTTGACAAACTGACACAGTTACACAGTAGTCTGTTAGTGGAATCATACCCAAGCTCCTGCAGTTCAAATGATGTTGCTGTTCCACTCCTACAGCCCACGCTAGTGTGCAGAAGGAAGTAAATTGCTACGCTAGCACACCTGCACCATTTTTATTTACAGGTATCAAAGGACGCTACAGGTAGGAAGAACGTAGGTCAATGTAGGTCTACAAAGCTGAGAGTCCAACTACCCAAAACGGGGGGAATGGAGACACTGAAAGCCAAGGACTGACTCCTGGGGTGCAGAACAGGGGAAATTCCCCCTGCTGCAGGCAGGTAAGAACCAGGCTGCAAAATGACTTGCCCGGTGACTCACACAGAAACTGAAGGCAAACCAAGAAAGAGAACAGYGATGTCCTTGGGCCTGCCAGTGGCCTGCAGTGCAGGTCTCTGCTTGCCCCTTTCAACTTCATAGCTACAATTTTTATGTGAGACTCCTTTTTGTGCATTACAGTAATAGAGATAAAAGACCAAGCCTCACTTTTGCTTAACACAACTGCATTTACATATACATGTTATGAAGTGGTCTTAATAGAAAAGCTATAAAAGAATGAACCAGAGGAAGGAGATCCTAGTGCAACATCTATTATACGTTGTATAAATACTGAGATTTTACTTAATGCTGTCCTTTAATGTAAGGTTTCATATGCACAAAGGCATTTTGCATGTACTAAAATAAAAGCTTTGGTATTTTCTTCACTCCTAAAGGCAGAATGCTTTTTTAGGAGGACTTTATGCTTTTYGTTAGCTAATTTGACATGTATTTAGTAACATTGTTGTTTAACACTTAAAACTTCAGCAAAAATACCATCTACCCCAAACTGCACAATTTCCTGCACATAAGTAGAGTGAAGCTTGACAGAAATCTGGGTTGGCACAGTAATGTGAATAAACATGAAATTGCCACTTGCCAAYAGAGTGACAGCTGAATTCCAGAATAGGAAACTAGGATTAAGCATGTTAACCTCAAACCCCAAAGGTACAAGAAGACAATCCTGTTTGTGGCATTAAATTTTCCAGACACAGAAAGATACCGGGTGCTTTTGGAATTAAACAAGCTCGTTTCTTGTTTGTATAGTACTGGAATATTTCAATGTGACTTTCTTCCAAATATTATTCCAAAGATGCTTATATATACACTTCAAAGATGGCCAATTACTTTAAAAATCAGTGCATATTTATTCAAATTCATAAGGGCACACTTCAGTTAGACCCATATTCTTTTTTAGACTTCATCTCCATGAATATTTGAGTTTCACTGAATTTTACCATGAAAATGATCACAGAACATGCATTTTTTAAGCCACAAGTGCAAGCACTCACATTACAATATTAAATGTGGGGCATGAGTGAGCAAAGAACTGTAACAATAATTGGCTAAAAAAAGACAAAGCAGAGAAATAATGGCARTGAGGGCTTTCAAAAATCAGCTCTAATATCTTCTTGTTACGCACAGCCAGACGAATCACGGTGGCAATTTTCTCTTCCTTTGCATGCGGGTTAATGGCCATCACTCTGTGCTTGGGTGAGTGTCCTTATCATGCTGCTGAGGAGGCCCTGGGGACCAAGTTTGGAGGCTATCAACACGGTGGCCGGTTCAGGTGATGCTTTGCACTGTGTGAGCAGAGCCTTCCTGGGCCAAGGGGACAGAACCAGTGATTTGAGAGTGCCCACAGATGAGTGGGGAGCTGCAGCCCTCTAGCTCCCCAAGTGTCCATCTCAACTTTCATTACCTCCAGAGTCTATTAAATACCCCAAGCATCTATGTGGATGTTTTTYTCAGACCCTTCTGCATTTGGAAAGAGAGGCTGAGCATCAGCTTTGGAGGGAGGCATCCCTTGTGTACCAGCCCAGAAGTTCAATGTACTCATGAGTACCCGGACTGGGAAGTCAAAATTAAGATAATGGTTGTAGTAGGCATTTAATTCTTTGGTGGCAGGGCTAGCTAGCTCAGGTCCAGCTGTGATCACAGCCTCTTGTTCTGAGAAACATCCCCCTTCCTTCCYTTAAACCCACCAGGTCTCCTTGGGACAAAACGGAGCTGCAGCTCAGCAGGATACAGTTATACAAGATTCTTCTAAAGACTCCTGAAGAAGTCCTTAAGTATGGCCTAACTAGGGAAGGCCTGAAGAAGTTTTCACTTCCGAGAAGTAGGATTTGTGTCAGGCCTGAAGAAAAGAAAGCATCCAATTTAAAGTTTGAAAGGAAAGAAATATTCAAGTGGAAAAATATTTTTTTTCATAAAAATATTCATGAAAGAGATTTTATCCTAAGATCTCCTGTGAGAATCCCTGCTTGGAAAGGACTTTGTCACATGTGCTACAACCTCAGAAGTCTCTGCTCGGAACTGAAGGTTCTCACAATCATTGCCAGGGCTACTCACTAATTATATATATTCTCATCTCCAATTCTCTTTTTTTACTGTAATGAAGTAGGGAAGGTCCTTGTTTGGACTTGGAGCATGTGCTTCCCTGTGAAGCTCTCCCAATGGAAAGTGCTCAGGTGGCCGCTAAGGTGAAACTGGGCTGCAGCACTTGTGAATATTAAAATGCATCTTTCTTGCCTCAGTCCCTGGCATCGATGCCTTCACCTCTGCTTCACCTGGTAATGGGAAAGGGCAAGAAAGGCCATTGCACATCAAACAGAAGACAAAAAAAGGAGGAAAAATAAAACAAAAATAAAGCAGGACGGCGCAAAACCAAACGCCGCTGCCACTTCTAAACAATAAGCACTCCCTCCTGAAAAGAAAGCTGTGATGGCAGCAGAAGATGGATACAGCTGTGATAATAGAGAAGAACTGAAAGCAGACAACCCAACACCGAAGACAATAAAGCTCAGAGGGTAGTTTGAAATAATTATTCATTCTTTGAACTGCAACAGCATGCATGAAACACTGTCTTGGAACAGAAATCCATCATGTTCCTGCAGACACACAATAACAAATATATCTTCTGTCCTTGTAATCTGTATGGAGTCTGTTTTTTTGGGACTGACAGTTACTGTGCTTTGCCCATTTTCTAAATGAATTATGCAGGCAGATTCTSTTCAAGAAGCTCAGAAAATGGCTTTAAGTTAATCTCTGTAATTTAAACTAAAATGAATAATTACTTAATCACATCATAGTTTCATCCTTATACATAAATACATGCAAGGAAATCCAAATATCATTCAGGGCTTGCACTGAAGGGAGGCCAGCATTGACCAAGACTGTGTGAGTAACCCAGCCCCACAAAACAGACACAGCACAACCCGGTGGGAAATTGTATCTGCTAGGGGTTTATTCCTGCCCCCTGAGGAAAACGTGCTACACTGACAAAAGTGCAGATTTCCTCATGAAAACCTGCCTAAACTCAGGGTTTCTGGTACCAGAGATGTATTGATGAGTCCAGTAAAACTTGAGCAAATGGTGATCAGAAAGATAAAAAAACTGGTCATGAAGACATGAAGACATTCTCACCTGCCACACGCAAGCTGCACCCTTACACAGCCCATTCTCAAAGGCAGAGCTGGGCAGGCAGTGTCAGAGAGTTTGGTTGGTGTAATTTAATTATAAATGTTCCTATTACTACAGGAAGGGTAACTGTTTGATCCACTAAAAGTCCATTTCAGGCTCCTTGCTGTACCAGAAAGCCTCACTTCAAGATAAATGGGAGGACTAAGCAAGTGAATAGACACCTAGGATAAAAAACACATAAGCTGGGTATGTTAAGCTAAGGGGGAGACAAGAGGCTAAATTCCCTGGATATGGACTACAGTATGGTACAAAGCATGGAGGATTCCCGGCAGCAGAAGCCACTTCCATTCATGTTCCTGTGTACAGAGTGGGAGCACACAGAATCCAACAGGTAAGTGATAGTTCCTCCTCCTAAGGAAGAAAACAAAAAAACAAAACAAAACAAAACAAAACCCCAAGTAAAATTCAAAATCCTGCTCACAGTGATACAGACTTTTGGGTAAAGAAGCAAGTCAAAGCAGCACTTCCAGAGGAGGTCGTAATACATACAAGTTACAGACCTATTTTCTTGGATAACTGCAGAATAATATTAGCCTTGTAGGAGAGGAAGAGATTAATTTCATTCACCATTTCATTGTGGTAGCAGATAACGACCCCTTTTCTGTTCCTCTTACCTCATCAAGGCATCTTTCATACTGTTCTCTTTGACTTTCATTTTCCAGAGCCAGTGCTGAATTCTCCGCCTACAGAGAAATACAATAAATAAGGTGCAAATTAATCAATGCATATGTTGTGCTGCATGACAGCTAGCTTAGGGTGCATACTTTATGTGCTTCTTCGAGATCCCAAATAAATATATATATATAGAGAGAGAAAATTTATTTTTGCTGCAAGTCACTGCTTTGAGTAAAAACAGAAGTGACATTAGTTTATGAGATTATTCATAGCATGCATTACCGTTTAGAACAACATAGAAGCAGTTGTGCTAAGCTTGTCTGCTACCTAATTTTGTCAGGTGTAAGTGAATCTGCAAAGAAAGTTGATAGAAGATATTGGTACATCTTTTCTTCCTGCTCTTTTCAAGTGGGCTACCTTAAAGTCAGATAATTTCACTCTAGTCTATGTCAGATTTTAAACGTGATCAAGTTTTCCATGTAGTAGTGCCTTTGATTTGTCCTTAATTTTCATGGTAGTCAGATTTCTTGCTTCATGCAAACTTAAAAAAATGGCACAACCTGATACTTAAATTACACTAAATCAGTGTATTTTGTATACATTATGGTTTTTGTTTAGRAGTATCCAGTGGGAATGAAAATTCTCTGAAGTGTGCTGTATACAAATGCATCAGTCACACACAAAAGCAAATTTTAGCCAGTTTTCTCTTGAGAGCTGATAAACTGCAACAATATATAAAAATGTATGATTTAAAACTGGCTCTAGAAACCTCTCTGCCTCCAACGCATCCCTTCACACCACACAAACATAAATCCACAATCAATACACTCAGATAATTACAGCTATTACACAATTTACTTCACTTTTACTGTTCCATCAATCTGTAAAAGTTTAACAAATGAGACTCCAAAAGAACTGTGGTTAAGATATAGGAGTCATAAAAATGGTCAACATTCACAATTTTATAGAAAAAATAATTTAATATACTGTATGGAAAGATTTCATGAGGAGAACCACAACTACCTCTTCTTTGTTAAGCAATTTAAGCCATCCAACAAAGCAAAAATACTGCAGTCAAATAAATCAACCTACTGATAATTTTAAATTCAAGATAAATCTTAAAAATCAGATAGAAGGAGGGAGACACACAGGTGTTTTGAAAAAGAGAAAACAATGGAGTTAGGGAAGAAGGSCAGAGTGTTTACTTATTTACAAGTCTAAATAAATCGTATAGAATCAATATGGTGCCTCAGGGGTACAACCAAAGGCAGCAATGATGGTAAAAACCTGCTGTGCAGCAGATTGTCACAGAACGGGCCGGCAAGGATTCCTGCGAGTTAAATTTTGAATTTTGATGTAGACAACCTGCCCAAGTGGGGTATGATGTTACTGTGAAACAGTGCGGGCAGGCTGCTTCCACGCCGGTGTCTGCAGCCTCCAGCTGCACTAGATCCCAGAGAGCTCCCTGTATTTCTCTCACTCCATTTTCCATTTGTTTTTACTTATTTTTTTTTGGAATACATTTGTACATTACATACATTACATTACATTTGTAAATGTAAGCTAAGCCTTGTTGGGTCTTGTAGCTGAATCCCTGATTTCAGTAAGTTCTTCCTTAATGAACAGGTTACCAAAACTAGGAAATTTTAATTTGTCCACATTGTAAATAAAGGTATATTTTTCTTTTCAAGTCATAGTAAAGACATCTGTACAGTATAAGCCTTTTTCACACCAGTGGCTCTGAAAGCCTGCYGAAGGCATGTAATACAGTTAATGATAGTTTGACTCCTGTGCTTCTTGATCAGTGACTAAATCATGTCTATTTATTTGGGGTTTTTGTAATAGTGACTGCCCAAGAAGAGAACACTTCACTAACTTCACTTAAGATCCTGTGCCTGTTCCCAAAAGATGGGAAAATGAGTACACTAAATCACTCTATACTGCAACTGAATACTAGATAAATAACCCACATTCCCCCCAAAGCATTAACGTGCAAAATTTGTAATAGCATTTGTGGTTTCAAAACCCCATCTCCTAATCCAAACCTTCATCTCCTTAACAGAAACTGCTGCATTTTGTCATTATAAGTCTGCTCCTTTATTTTTTTCCTCCAGAGCGAAGTGGGCTTCCTTAGAGGAAACCCTCAGTTACCTCCATTATTACCGAGAAAGGCATTTGCTTAGATTCTACTCCTAGGTACAGTTATCTTCTAGGAATTGATGCACATTTTATGTATCGTGTGCTGCACACAAGTAAATGCAGCCTCCCTGCACCAGCCAAGCCAAGTGCTGCAGATGTTCGGTGTTTACCACCACCAACCTAGGGCCAAGTGTCTCTTGTCCTGGGGGTCAGCCCCACACACAGTATCCTGCATACATTCAGAAAAGCCTCCGACGTAATTTGCCACTAAACAAAACACTACATGTTGCTTTTGGAGCATTATGGATTCCAGGATCCCACAAATGTCAAAATAGAGGCAATCCCTAGTTCTTATTTGGAAGAAATCATTTTGCAGAAGAGTCTCTGCAAACAGTGGAAAATTTAAGGATTTCAATCATGACATGCATAATGCTAAGCAGCTTTCAACTGCCTTAATTAGAGGCAACTTTCTTCTAAACTGTGAGACTGTTTATGGAAAATCAATTCTGAAAGTGAAAATTTAAGATCTCTCTGTATAAAACAGAGGCTGCCTTGTATTGACATCACTGCCAAGATACAGTCATTGTTACAGACTTTGTTAACTCTAACTTTGATTCTCTCCCAGAGAGAAAATGCAGCCCTTGTAATGATGCTGCTGCTGGTTATCTCCAGGCCAGCTAAGAGCTTTCTCCCACCTTCACACTTGTTTAAGAACATTCTGTATTTTCTTTTATGGGACAACCATTTGGGGAACCTTCGTTCATTTATTTCCCATGAAGGCAAACAGAGGAGGGAACAAGAAACAAATTGTATCGGTTTTCGCTTTACACAATGTTTCCTCAAAATTGGTTAATGATTATTTGGGGTCAGAGGAAGTTCTTCTGTTCAGAACAATTTGCTGCTCGTGATGCTGGAAGAAATAGGAAGATCTGCTACAGAAGGCAGCCTTAACATCCTGCACATTTTTAGAATGTGCTAATGTCCTGGATCAGCAAAGCTAGGACAATTCATCACACTTTCCTTTTTTAAGCTGTAGAACGGTGATGATCACTTAGCAGTATGATATCCTTGACTGAAGGCCAATATCAAAGCGTCCGTTGAGCAATCAGCTTAACTTCAGGTCCTCTGAAGGGGATTTTCACAAGAATATGAAGTCAAACACACATCTCAATTACATTCTTAATGTGAGCGTATTTACTCTTTTTAAAATATTAAACAGCAAAAGACACTGGAGCTTTGTGCCTCAGAGGAACCAAGCAAACACAAAAACACAAATGCAGGGAAGGGTTTTCTCCCCGAAAGTGTTCCTTACCAGGAATTCTGAGCCAGGGAGTGCTCTGGTCCCTTCCAGCTAATTGTTCTCCTTATGGATTTACATGTTCCAAGTGCAAGATCCTCTCAGTGCCCCAAGCCTGAGGGGCTTAGGGGGTTCTATCCTCACCTGCTACTGATGGAGTAGTACCCAAATACCCCAAAGCACTTTGAATATGCTCTTACATCAATACCTACATTTAGAGCAATTTCTTCTCCTTCCCTCTTTCCTCTTTACTATTTTAGATATCATTACTCCAGGGGAAGGATCAGCTCACAATTCCTTCAGTATTTATCTATGTGTTTGGTGGAAGAGGCAGACACATTTGTGAAAATGCCAACGGATGTGCACGACTCCGCCAGATTTGCTTGCTTCTTCAACTTTGCAAATGGCACTTGAGAGGACAATTTTCATTTAACACCCTGCAAAAGCCATTTTTATTGTGCCCCTGGAAAGAGAAGTGAAGTACTTAAATCATGACTGAATATAAGAATTGGACTAAGCTCCCTAAAGTGTTCTGAAAAAGTTTAAACTTCACCTCTTTGTGCCTTGACTGTAAAAGTCAGGAAAACAGGAATAACAACACTTTGCTACCTAGCCAAATACATAATGAATCAGGTTATTCTGGGTGCCTTGGGGGTCTTTACATGAAGAATATTAGTTAATGTACCTATTAGGAAGTATTCAGTAGAGTTTTCTACATTTATAACCACAATGAAGCGAATTAAAACAGTGAACTTTCTACTAGAAGGCATAGATAGAAAAGAAGCACGTAGAAACAGCTTTCCTTATTCCACCACTGTAGTGCTGAGGTAAAATAAAAGCATGAGGGGCGAGAGAAGGGAAGGAGAGCAGACATTTACCTTGCACTACAGGAAAAGGATATGGTCTAAAGGTTGGATGTCAAGTTAGCAACTCAATGGGCTTTGAAGGGATCATCAATAAAGGTCAAGGGGAAGAAAGTTATGACAGTGAACTTTTAAAATCCCTACAACACTGGTTTCCATGTGCACTGCTTTGTTATTCATGCTAACCCATTAGCCCCTTTCTAGAGAGGTTTATTGATCTACACAGACACTCATTTGTCATGACCTGGGCAGTGTATTAACAGCTGTCCAAGCATTTCAAATGAGCTCAGCAATTTTTTCATGTCTTCAGCCTATAATTTTGTATGTTTTTGTGGTCAGAGCTGCATACAGCATACTAGCAGATAGGGTAAAATCCAGGACAAAGTCTGTAATTGGTACCATTAGAAGTGATGCTGCTCTCATCTCTTCTTGGGTCCTTTGGCAGTTTTTCAGTCAGCAGCTGTTCTAAGAACATTTGCCTCTTCTAAAGAAAGAATTCCACCAGCAAAAGCCTTCAGTGCATTCCTCTATGGGAAAAGCATCCCCACAGACCAGTTTCCACCCAGGTCAGTTTCCAGGGCTTTTCCTAGTGCTGCAGATGTCCCCTGACTCCAAGCAAGGATGGAAGGGTATCCCAGGGGCAGTTTGCACAAGTACCTCACTGTGGATCCACCACCCGTGTTGGCTGTTTCCACCTTTTGCTCCGAGCTTTCCACAAGTAAAAGAGCAACTCCAGCCGGAGGGAGGGAGCATCCCGCTGAGCCGCAGGTCGCTTCCTGCAGCCCCAGGGGGAATTGGTGCATTTAGCAGAGCAATACTCAACAAAACCAACAAAACATTCCCACTAGGATTTCCAAAGGTTCCAATCTTGGTTACCTCTTCCAAAATAAAAGATGGGAAAAAAAAGAGGGAGACAAATTATCAAGACCATGACATCGAATTTCTTTGGTGTATAAATAGCTGTATCATTTCCAGATCACTTTTTTGGCATGATAAAATGGTCTTATCGAGCTGACCCTTGAAAACTACTGTCTTTCTTCTCTTAACTGAAACTTTAAAATAGTCAATCAATGCTCAATTCAAATTCAAGTATGGTAATGAGATGAAAGCAATGCAAATGCATGTCTAAATAACAAAATACAGAATCATATAAGCATTAATTATAATTCTGTCCTATTAAACTTTATGAGACAGCATTGGAAAGGACCCTTCTTGCAGTTGATAATTTCACTAATACAGATTTTTAATTCTCCACTGACACTATAATCAAGACTACCTAAAAGTCAGTGTTTAAATCCTCCTAACAAAAAGGAGCCCAAGCTCTTTGCAGCTACACGCCTTTTCCCGTGTGTTTCCTGCTTGATCCCAGTAGAAACTGTGGGTGTTCGACTTGGGCTGAAGCCTTTGGAAGGAAAGGGTTAACTCAGATTTAATCCCTCAAATCTGCTCATCAGGGAGGGACATCTGAACTTCAGAAGCTGAACCAAACCCAAACCAAACAAGATTTATATACCACTACTGACAAACAAATATTAAAAATAAACATCATATTCCTGGAAATTCCTCTGTGAAACACATTTACCGTGGACTTTTTGTTTGTTTGTTTGCTTTGCAGAAGTTGTGCCTGGCAAGTTTTAATTGGTTCAAGACTGATAATATTTGCGGATTTTATTTCTGTTGACTGTGCAGTAGTTAGAAATGATGAGACTTTAAACCTTCAACATTTTCCCTTCTGACACCACAGAAATGTCTGGAACTGACATTTTAAAGAGCAGGCTAGGAACAGATCTAGCAAACTACATTATAAGTCTAGGCTTATCTTTCAAAAAATAAATATCTGGGCTACCAAAAGATGTAGCAGTCACAGCTTTTTGCACCTGCATGCAAACTGCTCATACTAAAAAAATTTAGCATTAGTTACAAAGAATGTAATGGCTTCATAATGGATCCACAGGCAAAACGCTGTCATTACAGGCCACTGTATACATACSACAAAATTAAGAAGCATGCCATTTTTCTGAAATTCTTCTAACTGGTCACAAATACTTTTGACGAAGAAGATTAAAACAGATCTAGAGCARGCAGCATAAAGTGGGGTGCAATTCTTGAAGTTAAAGATATAGAATATGTATAGAATGGTGTATATGTAYTGCATATACACTTCATAAAGCATAGAATTAGAAGCATGGCCAAGCCGAGGCCTCAGCAGGGCTTGTTTTTATCACATCTCCTCAGAATAAGGTGTCGAAGCACCGAGCTGTGCAGCTCAGTGTGATGCATGGCCATGCACAGGGCCTGAATCCATCACGTCCCGTAAACAACATCCTCAGGCTTCCCAAAATTCCCTAGCGGCACATGGCATCTTCCTTGGAGGCTCCCGCATGGAGCTCGGCTTTACGGGCCACGCTGCCACCAGGAAAGGTGACGTTGCATTTGCATGTGAGAAAGTGTGCCTATATCACACCACAACGGGATCCCTGCAGATTGTGTTTATTTTCTGATTTTCAAATATTTATCTTCCCCTTGCAAACCGTGAACCAGATGCAGCTGTTCCATCTTGTTCCTTTCTCTCTTCTTTTTTACAGCAATTTGTTGCCGTAGGAAATGTGCTCTCCCTAAGGACGGAGGCACTTCATCCTGACAGAGACCTGGCGCTTCCCCGCGTGTTCCCAGCAGGTCCCAACCTCTCCATCAAAGAACCACAAACGAAGCGCCTGACTTAGCAACTACTCCCAGTAAAACTAAGAATCCTCAGAATTAATGCAGGGATATAAAGGCAAACAGCGTGGGCTTGGCTCATCGCAAAGGACACAGGGGGATTACAGGTCAATTTTTCCAGCAATGCAAAAGGCAACGTCAAACCCATGCAAATTTGACCATAAGACTAGTGAGACAGACACAGTTTTGTATTTTCTGTGATTCCATTATCTACACCTCCCAGAGCACATATTCAAATTCAACCTGAGTCTTATGTGGAGTTTGAAAAGAATAGAGCATTTCAGATCTATTTCGGAAAATTAATCTTTGGCTGAGTTTGTTCCAATGTATCTCATCTCTTTTTTTCCTGCTTGTGTAGCTGGGATTTTTTTCATAGTAAATACAGGTAATAATACTATCATTGCATGGCATGGGGAAGAAAATGAAAAAGGAAATTCAAGAAATAACTAGTTCATCCTCACAAGACTCACATCACCAAATAGAGAAAAAAGTTGCAAAGGCCTAATGYTCTTTTTTCTTTCTTTCTTTTACAGAAAGTAAAAATCAAAAATTTAGATATTCTTTTTAGCAATCCTAATATAACTTTTCAAAGTTTGGCAGGTCACATTGACATACTTAGTATGTAACGTAATTGTAGAATTGAAGTAATTTTGCACAGAATGATGACTTGTATCTTCCTTTTAAAAGTATGATTAAATTAAAACCAGTGTTCACTGGAAATAAGTAGAACTGCTTGAAATCAGGTAGAGTAAAGTCAAGGAAGACAGGCACAAATATACAGGAGTAATTTACATTTAACAGAACTTTACTTTAAATATACCTTCATGCAATCAATGGCCCTAATCCCACAACTGGTGCTTTCAAGCTGCCCCAGACACCTCGGAAAAAGTATATTATTAAATTACAGTAAACAGTGCCACTTTGGGCCAAATTTTGGTGTTATCTAGAAGAAAGAAACCCTCTTCAAAACAAAAACAAGAAAATTAAGCTGTTTATTGTCCTGTGAGTTGATGACAGAAAGATAAGATTCACAGTTTTCCTGTCCACCTGCCCTTCCTCCCATATATCTTTTAAGGTACTGGCAAGAGCACTACGAATTGTCTTCTTTATCCATTTATTCTGGCTCTCGCTGTGTAATGAGGTAACAGATGTTTTGCCCTGTCTTTGGAAAAAGAGGAAGCTGAATTTTTAATCAAGATTTTTCAAAATCTATTTACCCTCAATTTCTTCATTTAGTTCAGATAAAAATAATTACGAAATAATGTAATTCAAACTGACAGCTAAACAAAAACTGTCACCTGAACTCAATTGCTTAAATGTCACAACCGCCGTCTGTGAGGCTCTTATTAGTTCCCCGTTATCCAGGGCTTGTTTAAGAGGGAAAAACTATTTTTCTTCTCCAAAAAAAGTCTTTTTTTTCTCTTTTTATTTTACAAGTAACTTCTGAGCTTATTTTTACATGAACTCAAAAACAAGAAGGGTTTTTTCTTTGCTCTAGTGTATAACAGTGAGATTTAAAGCATTACATGATGCTGTAACTGATCCCAAATGTTACAAAATCTCTTCAAAACAAAATACACATTTTTTTGTTTTGTTTTATATTCTAAAACAATATTTTGTTTTAAAAGGAGGGGGGGGAATCCTTTCATCCCCTTCCTTTGAACACTTGCAGTCGGAGGTTTTCCACCACATGAAGCTGTGAATACCAACGGTTTCACAACTCGGCACATAAACTTGCAACAAGTTTCTCCRTTTCCAACAACCCGGAGCAYGGAGTCCTTTCCATCGGCAGCRTTTCCTGCAATTTCCCTTTCTCTGTRAGCAGTCTCCTGCAAGCCAAGTGCCCCCAGGTAGTTTCCAATGAACTTCTCTGTACGTTTTCAGYGATGACCCTGGCTCGCACGGCGAGCGYCGGCTCGCAGCACCAAGCACCATTTGGGGGCAGTGACTGTTTTATAGCCACTAGCCAACTCGTAATAACAGAATCACAAAATTACTGCTCATCTCCGGCTGCCCGGAATAAAACGCTATTTGTAAACATCAGCTTGCTTCTCCCGCAAGCTTCCAGAATATATATCTGTATTTTTATAAACGCCGCAAGCAGCAAACCAGGCAGCTTGCTCTGCACACTGACACTCGCCAGGCTGACTTCTACGCTGGTATTTGCAAAATTAAAAGTTTTGAATCATTTTATTTTTCATCTTTTAGCACCAAATAATGAATTTGCAGAGCATCTGTAAGCATCAGCAGTTGATGGGTGCTGTTTCACTGGGTTTGTTGAGTCCTTCGCCCCATGCTACTCGCTGGGGTAGATGCACAAGCAGAGCCTCCAGGTCTACCCTGAATAAGGACAGACCTAGGGATGTCTCCTGCTAGGAAAGGAACATGCCTCAAGCAGCACAGCACAACACTGGACATTTTCTATTTATTTACTCAATCTTGCTCTTCAGTATATGGAATTTATTTATTATTTATTGAAATTTATTATTTGAAAGGATTTCATAGAGCTGGCCTTTTATCCCTGTATTTATTGGTTAACTACAACCGAACCATGTCCAAGGAAATCCTTGGACAGCGTTCGCACACTACGGCAGCAGGCAGCACATTGTATGTGTTCCTAAAAAAACAAGTTCTCTGGCTATCACAGACATCACAGGGGATTTTTAAGAAATAAATGAATGTTTCCTCTCTTAAAGGCTTTGCACTTTAGAGGAAAAGGCTTTGCACTTTAGAGAAGGGACGTTCATTAATATATTGCTTTGAATCATGTGGTTTTTTATTTTTAAAGGAGTGAAACATTAAATTAAATTCAATTCTGTGAGATTCAGGAGGGCTCCTCCTCTCATTTCAGCAAGAAGCATCAGTTAGAGAAGCCAGCAGCTCTGCTCTGGTTTTCATAGGCAGCCAAATTCAGACCATGCCTAAGTGAGCACAACTCAAGTGCAGCCACTGGAACTGCATCCACTTACTGCACATCCAAATCTGACACGAGATAGCCAAATATACTAACATTAGTATTGAACATGAGGAAATGGGGCTGTTATCTTATTCTGAGCTGCTGTTCAAGAGCAATATCAGTGATTAATCGATTGGCCTAAAGGGAAAACGTGGGGAAGAGAACAAAAATAAATCAATGTGTGAAATACTATGCAAGGCAATATATACCTAGGATCAATCATATTACTGCTCTCCCCGGTCAGTCTGCAATTGGGAAATATCCTGCTTGGCTGAGGTCACAGGCAGGGCAAATCCGTTGCTTAAAAACATCAGAATTTCTCTTATTTCCATTCAATTGCTCTGTGGAAAATACATTTCTTCCCCCTCACATTAGCACGTCTTCTGTGACTACAAACTACTACTGTCTGCTTTTTACCCATCTAATTGAGTAAAGTTTTGAAAAGTTACCCTTGGGTCACTGTGAAGGACAAAACAAGAGGATAAGAAGAAAAAAAATGCCATTGCTGGAATGAGGCAGAAAAAGAAACATTCTGCCATGCAGAGGGGAGACAAGAGGAAGACACAAGCTGTTTCCTTAGCTATAAAGTTACTGCACTTGGTGCAGGTACCTGTAACGTGCTGCTCTGCTGGGGCTAATAGTCAGGCTTGCAAGCTGAGTTAATTAGTGCAAATGCAAACTGCAGAGCTATGTGCTCCAGCTCACCAAGCCACCTCGCTCCCGAAGCACTGTATGGAAGGAGAACACTGTTTATAAGGCTTGAAACATGACCTCTTTCTCTGTTGCACTCCTCCTGCGTTAATTTAATCAAATTAATGTACTTACTAGAGCAGCCGTCTCTGCGTGGCACTGGCTAAGCCCTAGGAGATCTCACAAAACTGCCTTTCTGATGGCATAGATCGAATCTAAGGTAATGGGAAGAACATTTGCTAATTATTTAATATAAAAACAAATACCACAACTATCAATATCAGTACAGGACGTTCAAGTACACTGGCATCAAGAGCACTACAGGACAGCAGGAAATTATCTTGGGGCGAGCAGTGAGTTTTATCTGACACAGATCTAAGGGGCAAAGATGCAAGCCCATAAGGTTCAAAAAAAAAAAAAAAGAAAGTAGGACCCAGTGCAAGGCAAGGGCAACTTGGACTACTTCAGCCACATGACTTTTTCATTGAAAAACTTGTTTTAGCTCATTTCCACACTGCCATAGAGCAATAAGAGAAATGCAAACAAAGTATTTCAATGGAAGCAACATGAGAAAGCAAGATTTTATCTGCTCACGTAATGTAGAACACCTTCCCTTGGCGCACAGCCCTCTCACTCGTGTCTTCAGCTGACCTGCAGCTGCTGCCGCAGCACCTCTGCAGATGATTTTGTCCAGCAAAATACTGCTTTTCTTGGGTGAATTTCTCAAAAGCGGACCACAACAGATTGCATCTTCCTCTTTTCTACAATAATATTTTTAGAAACAATGAAATATTTAGACTAGTAGCATTAAAACTGTAAAGATTACTTTGGAAGAACTGGTAATTTGCTTGTTTGGAGGCAGTTGGGAAACATGCAGGTGCAGTGAGGGTGAAGAATCGGAGTTACTAACACAATGTTCCTCCTTCCTGAAAGCGGGTCCCAGCTTGGTCCTTGTGGCGACTGTATCAGCCAGGGGAGGAAGGGGAGGCCGGGGCTGGGCCTGGCCGCAGGCCGCGGCGCCATGGCTGCCTCAGGCACCGMGCGGCGCGGCCGCATGTCGCTCTGCCCCTAGATGGCAGACGCAGCCGTGCCCGCCAAGGCCGGCGCTTCCATCTGCGCGGGGAAACGTGGGCGCCTGCGGGTTCAGGCAGTTAATTCCAGTGGGAATTACCTGGAATTAAACTTTTAGTCAGTGCCTAAGCAGTTGTCTGTGSAAGCCTCGGTAGCAACCGCAGCCCGGCGCATCAGACCGTAGCACACTGGATGCATCTGTTCTCTTCATGTATCTGTAACTAATTTTGAGTGTCTTCTGCAATTAATTATTAAAGTGACAACATAATAGAGGGGATATTGAATTTCAGAAGTGTGGTAACTACAGATTTTACATGTGGAGTTAAGTATACCTTATATATGAGGTGGAATTATGTATACATACATATACATATATGTATGTATAAGARGCAGCCCAGGGGCCAGGACTCCCATGCGAGGGCAGTGGGCCCAGCTCCAGCACTTGCAGCGATCTCCATGGAGCTCCACCTGCCCACAGCCTCAGCTACAACCTCCATTTCTTCTCTACCTGCAGGACCTTCAACAAAGAAATCTCTATTCAGTGGAGGAAAAGCACATCTGCATGCAGCCCTCATTACTCTTTCTAAGGCCAGTAAAGAGAAAGGATTAGAGAGAAACTATTTTTCACTRTGTAAGAGTTGCAAGAGGTCCAGCACTAACACTGAATTCATTGGGACTGCCTATGCAGCCAGTGAACGTCCATGGAGCGCAGAGTCTTTCCTGACAACGTTAGTTTGACATGAACTTCAACTACTTATTAAATTTATGGACAACACAGCTTTCCTTGCTGCCGATGAAATCACACGCATCACTACGTAAATTAAAAATACAAGATACAGTCCCCAAACCCCTCTCCCCCTGAGCTTTTCCTTGGAAACACGAGCTGTGGCGAGCAATGCAATGGCTCCAAAAGCGCTCATGGAGAACCGTTCTCCGGGCATGCTCCTGATAGAAACTACTTAAAAAAACTACTGAGTTTCACTCCTTGAAATGATAGATGTGTTGGGATAAACACAGTCACCTAGATCTATAGCATACGGCTAGAAAATCTCATTTCGCTCAGTGAGGAGACTGCATTTTCAATTGTATCACCTGCCTGATTGCTAAAAAAAGTAAGTTACATTATCTGCTGATTATGTGCAGGAAGGTGCTATACATGGAGCGATGGGCATGGGAAAAACCTACCATTATTTAAATTACAAAAGTCAGTCTGAAATATCAGATTCACTACAACTTTGCAAAGACTTTTTGCAGAACACGGTTAACATTTATTTCCATAGAGAATATCTGACAGGTTTAATAAAACCAAGATAATTTTCCTTGACTTCTGTGGCTTACCTTTTCTCCACAGACTACACCTATTGCTCAGACCTCCTGGCACCAAATCATTATTCTTATAGCCATATTCAATACTTTGAACTATTTAAAGAGTATTTCTTATGTCAGCCAAGGAAGTAGCACACAGAAAGAGCTGTAAGAAAAAGTCATTGTACTGGGATTTGAAATATCACAGAAAAATCTTCACCTTCTTACAACAACAAAAAAACACTAAACCAAATATTTAGCCRTGCTAGAACTGACATTTAAATGTTTATCCCTTTTGTCTTTCTTCTTCTGTACAAGATCTGGTGCTCAATATAGAGTCTTGAGGATGCTGAAGTGCACCTTTAATTCTCATGAGTGCATGACATAGACACCAAGTGAAAGCTAAAGCTAAACTAAAGGATATTTTAAATGGTATCTCAACTAAAATATTAATTTCATTTTTCAAAGGACATATTTTAAACAATCACTGAACTAAGTACATAGGGGATCACCACTTGCTCTCTAACTAGAGCAATAAGGGAAGGAGTGGAAAAGAGAACAAATCTGCACAGCTCTTCTTATGCACTGTGGGCAGAGCTATTTTCAACATCCCGTGTAAATTCATATCTGTACTAAATCACCTTGCTTTTCACATGATGAAAAGAAAAAAAATGTTAAGAATTTAGTCTGGCCTAAGTAAGAGTGTGAAAGGCAGAGAGGATATAAAAAAGTTCCTTTAGTTTCTCAGTAGCTTAAATATCCATGAAAAGTGCATTCTCTTCCCTGCAATACTCATACAAACTCTCATTTTGAAGTCTGCCCAAAAGATGCTTTCGCTCCCTACAAAGATCTCGCTTTCTGTTAAAATCCCAAAGTTGAGGTGCATCAATTTGCCAGGAATTCAGCATCTTTACCAATGACGGGAACACCAAGGTGTTCTGCAGCATGCAGGAAGGATAAGGAAGCAGGGGAGGAAGAGCTGAGCAGGAGGTAGGCAGGAGCTGGCAGGAGGGAGGCTACAAGCATCTGGGAAGGAGGCGCATGCAAAGACACAGCTGCAGGCGTGGGCAAAAACAGATGGCCAAGGGAAAGGCGTCCCAAGCACAAAGGTCAGGAGGAAAAGGCAGCAGAGCAGGAGCAACGGAGCCACGCATGACCTGCACTGAAAGAGTTAAAGCATCAACAGGTTATCGAATACATTCAGCACGACAGTGCTACTGGGGTTTAGTTTTAGGTAAACTTTAAAGCTGAGAAGAGAGCCAAAATTGTTTGCCAAGCTGTGAGCAATGAGGAGCTCTGACATGACCGGAATAAACTGGGCTGATTTTGGAATCAATGATGTGAGTCAATGGTGATTCATCGGCAGGCACTGGATAACTTTGGAAATAAGGCTTTCCAGGTCCATCTTCCTACCCTGACTATATTTAAAAAAAAAAAAAAAAAAAAGGAGAGAAAAGTTCTTAGGCACAGTTCAGAAAACCAATTATATAAGTCTCCTACAGAAAAGAAGATTTAAAAGAATCCAATAATTAGGATTAAGTAGGTTGGCCTTTGGCGACTGATCGGCATAATGAATCTAGTTATGTGAACGGCCAAGCCATGGGCCAAGGAGAGGCTGAATCGGATTAAAGGCACTGGCTGGAAGATTAGTTGCCACAAAGTATTTAAAATATTGCCAAAAAAATACCTAATTCAGTTTTGTAATGTTTTTATACATTTACTTAAAGTGATTCAAATTTCCCATAAACCAAGCAGCTGTCTTCCAATGAACAAAAAGTTTTTCTTCCTAAGCATTTTTCAGAAACATATCCCTTGCCCATGAATGATGGATGCTGTMTGCTTTCTTCCATAAAAAATAATATAATTATCAATTTTCTTATCCATTTACACTGTAGTCCATAGAAAATGTTTTAAAAATAATAAAAAGAAAGCAAAACCATGTAACAGGAAAAGAGAAACTATCAAAAAGGCCCCTCAAAATGAAGTTGACTTCTCAATTCACCAAAAGGAAAAGAGTGCCCTTCTACCATCTCCTTTTTATCTTATAGCTCATTGAAATCCTGTCTTTCTTTCTCTCTTTACAGGGCAATAAAAAGATAAAATGGGCAATATTTAACATACTTCTGCTTACAGGCGATTGTACAAGGGAAATTACCCCTCTAATACATTTGAATGTTTAACTTATCCTAAGTGAGCTTTCTCCCCAAAGCTTAATTTACTTAAACAAAACACATCTTTCTATGATGAATTGCAAAGGGCAAGAGGGCAAAGTTCTGTAATTAGAAAGCAGCAGTTGTGAGGCTCTTCCCTAGCAGCTACTCCTGCTGCTGCCACTCAGTTTGCTGTAACTTCCATTGAGTCTCACTCACCCGCAAGCAATGAGATTTTCACACATGAATTAGGCTTTTCATTTGATAACTTCAAGGTTACAATTTAATGCTACGCCAGCGGCTCGCTATTTGGTGCAAAAAGGCCACGTTTTGAGCAGCCTTCGGTCCTCGGTGCTGCAGGAGGAGGGAGCACGTGTGGGCTGTGGGGAGGCCAGGAGGGCCAGGTGGCATGTGGGGATCTGCTTCCTCCTCCACAGCACTCATCTTCCTCAGAACATAAATGCTGAGCTTTTGGGACGGGGTTGGCAGTGCCTGACCATAGACGAAGGTGGGCAGACATTTTCCTCTGAAGAGTGGGATTGGCCCCATAGAGCTAAAATTCATGAATTCCTCATAACACGACGAGTGATTGAGACGGGATGAAATAGAAATGTGGGTATGGCATCATCCTCTGCCTGCACACAGAAAGAGGCTGAAGAGAGGCAATTCAGCTGTGTTCTTCCTGCAGAAAGAACCCAGCAGTTTGAGTTCCCTCTAATCTAGATGCTCCTCATGCACGGTAGCTTGGCACTAAGAGCTGGATAGATTCATCTTCAACCAAAATCTTAAATCCTGCTACTTTTCCATAATCTGTTTTGCTCTTTGCTTCATGTGAAAAGTAAGTCACCCTAGCAGACTAACACAGGGCGCTGGGGCCCTCTTCACTGTTGTCTCCTGCCCCATGTCCCCAGTTGAAGGACAGGATCACGACTGGAGGGCAGGGGCAGGAAGAAGCTGGACAGCCCAGGCCATGTTCCAGCTCCTCACCAGGCTGCAGATGGGCTACAGGGGCCCATTTCAACTTACTTCCTTCATCACCAACCAAAACTTTCCAAGACAGTTGAAAAATGAGGCAACTGCAAAGAAGAAAACCTGGAAGAGCCAAAACACGGAATAAGCCAGACAGTTAACTCGAGCTGAATTATCCTCACTGCACAGATGTCACTTGCATCCGTGCAAATGACAGTCCTTAATAAGCCTTCAAAGCTGACACAGTATTTATCATTGATTAGATTTTTCAAATCAAAATGACTACTGCTTTTACAAACATGCTGAGATGAACACTGACACTAACTCAATGCATGGGCTGAAGTCACTTGCAATTAAGCAGGTGCTTAAGATATTCACAGAWACTGGATTTCAAATGTAAAATATTCCCAAAGTTTTCCTCTGTGCACTGTGACAGGGTAAACTGTTCTTGCTGCCCAAAGTCTGCGCCACAGTGGAAGAAACAGTATGCAATGTTGTAAGGATATAAAACCATGTAAAGCCTCACATACCCAGGAGGGCAAATTAAGTTTTTATGAACCATTTCCAACTTACACATGTTTGACTTCACAGATACAACACTGCTTTAATGTAGTTGGATATATACCTATATATACCCCAAATAATTGTACGGGGATTGATGAAAGCCCAGAATAAACTAATTTTTGTACATTTCTGGCTACCATTTTTAGTACACTTCTAAACACAGACAGAATTTTTTAAATTATTCTGGTGAGGAAAACACCTAAGAAAAAAAAAATTAACAGATGGTTGATGCTGACAAGAGTTTTCATTCATCCCATTTCATTAGTATTTCCTTTCTTTGCAGAGCTACAAATACAGAGATGTTATCAGAGATTTTTTTTTCCCATTGTAAGAGTTAAGATATCTGATCATAACTGCTAAAGTAAATTAAGTAGCCTTTCATGAGCAGCCAACTAAAAATGCTACAGGCACAAAGGGGTTTTGATATCCAAGAAATCACAATTCATTTTGAGTACGTGGAATGGGATATAAGATGGGATGAACCATTTGTTATTTGTCATCAGTTTCATTTGATTAGAAACACACTGGTATTTACCAGTGAATAGAGTAGGAACAGAAATTGCTGTGAGCGATCAAGTAAAAAGATTATAGGTAAAAGGAGCAAATAAGAGCATATATATATATATATATATATTTACATTTCTTATCAAAGCACATGATAGCTTTCAACTAGGCTCACTATAAAGGCACTTTATTACACTAATTTCTATTCTTCAGTGAGAAAATTTCTAGGTTAAGTAGAAGTTAATAAAACCTCAGTAGTTTCACAGACATTTACTTGGCAATACATTTGACAGCACTCAAACATAAGAAAACAATAGAGATGTTAAGTACGACTCCACTGACGTGAAAACCACTTACAGAAAGTTTTCTCAAAACGAAGCCTTTTTTGATTATTGTTGATAATTTGCCAGTCAACATCAGAGAGTGCAAGACGACAACTGTCTTCCTTGCTGTGCCAGAAATTGCTGAGGAAAACCATGTACTACCATGGGAGTACCCAGGGAAGGGTGGAAAGAACTTCTATGCTGTATAAAACAGGAGCTTCTTCATAACTATGCCAAAGAAAGCCAATTAAATGATACTTATACAGACTAAACTATCCATCTGTCCCTATGCTGATGGATAGCCTTTCTCCTTTGGTACTTAATCCCCTTGACACCTAGTTCGTACTTAGCCAATCTATTTTTAGCATGTGACCAGGCAGAAGAATGTATCAGAAAACAAACAAAGAAAAGAAAAAGAAGAAAGAAAAAGTTATTGCTCCATCTAAGTGTTCACATAACGAAAATGTTACGTCAGTTGCTCAAATTATTCCCTAGATGAACATCTGTATATATACACCCTCCTAAACGTATGCTTAGATAGTTACACCAGTATATGCATGTAGATACACGTGTATATATGTGTGTATGTATACATACATTTATTTATTTACACGTTTGCTCTCTCATTTCAGCAGGAGCACACTTCAGCAATAAGGCAATGAAAAAGGGTAAGAAGGACGGGGTAATTTGACAATACTCCTCACAGATGCAGTTCAACTCCAGCATGAGCTACACCTATCAGCACAGCAAAACCAGAATAAATGAATAAAGAAGTGATATGGGGAGATATTCAAAGATTACTGACATTCATTTCATTGCATTAAAAAATATGAACGGATTAGGTGCCACATTTTGAAAACAGGAATATTATTTTTAGTAGGTTTCATTTATAGGCAGTCTGAAGATTTCCAAGTGGGCATACAGAGGACCAACTTTACTAAGTACTTTATTAGGCCTGGAGATTTTATTAACTGTGTATGAGACAATAAAATCTAATCATGCAAATAAGATTGAAGATTCTGACACTCACAGTAGAAGAATTAACAAATAGCCATCTTGATTCCTTTTTATATAGACTAATGAAATATKTAGAGTAATTGCTCTGCAAATACTGAAGGACTAGAACTGTTAATTACATATAGCTTTAAAAAAGTATGCCTATTAATTAATAAACCATAGAGCCTTTGACATGACAATTTATATCCTCCAAGAGAAAAGGAAAAAAAACCACACAAGGGCAAGAGTATCTAGTATAAAAATAATCCACACAGTTGACAACACTGTTTTAATTGTCTTAGGCCACAATTAATGTTGGCCCTGTAATTTATTTTTTCTTCTTTGATAGTTCCTTAGACTATACAGATTAATTCTTCAAGCATCAGCATTTACTAATAAGCATTTTAACAAACTACAGCACAATGTTGAGACCAGTGCAAGAACCTCTTCAGTGACCTTCCAGAACTAGATTCTGTCTGTCCATAACGCTATGTTATATATCGAGGCAATTGGCCATAACTGATAAAGGGTTGTGACATGATTGAACCACTTCCCATCAACTGTGAGGACATAAAGAACTGAAACTGCCATGCACAGTGATCAAGAATACGGCCAAGGAAACACAAATCAGGCATATTTGGAAATAAAAGAGCATAAGCAGCCTCAAGTCATCCTCCATCATCAGATAAAGCAGGACTATGGTAAACTGCAGCACTAACTAGAGTTAATGGACCTTGGTAATTTTATATCATGTGGATATTCTATTTCTTCTATCTAGAATTAGTGTTAGTATTTAGATATTTGTCCAGGGCTTTAAAGTGGAAAAAAAAATTAAAAAGATTGCCTACACATTTCAGATTTTAGAATGTATTTAGATAAGAACATGGTTATAACTGTTCAGATTTTTAAGAAAGTCCTCAAGACACAGATCCAGGGTTTAATGTGACCATAGTACAATTTAAATTAAAATTATGACACAAAAGTAATTAATAACTCCTTAGATTAAAATGTCTAAGGTCCAGTGTTGAAGTCTCTGTTTACACAGGCAAAATGTCACTAAGGTCCTTCTCCAGCATTCACTTACCATAGGGATAGCACCACATAAGGATTTGTACAGAAGCAAAAGGAGCAAACTTGGTAAGAAGTCAAAATGGTGTCTTTGTACAAAATTAAAATATTCACAGGTTTAATTTGTTATACAATAAACTACAATGAGGCAATAGTGATTTTATGATAGCTGTTACACCACCAGTGCTATTAGTCTTACACTATTAATAATTGAAACAAAACCAGTAAAGATGAGTTTCTATTTATATAGTCTCAACTGAATTAAAATTATCCACAGAACTCTTTTTAAATCTAGATATATGACACAACATGACAGAGGGTTGCTTGCAGTGGCTGTGATACTGAGGTTCTTGCTTGTCCTTGCTAAGTGAATTGAAATCTAAAAACAAACAACAAACCCCCCTAAAGCCCTGTAACATTGAGTAGAGGTGAACTATGAAAGGTAAGAGTTATAGTGCACGGTGATTCAGTGCCAACAAAAGAAGAGGATGTGGGGAAGATTTTATGTGCGAAATTGTTTCATTTCTTACCTCCAGAGCCTTCAAACGCTCTAACAGCAATTTTGTCTTTTCTTTCTCCTCTTCAGTGCTGCTGCTTTCACTTCTTGAATCTTCATCTATTGCCCCGTGCTTTTTCTCCGTACCTTCTTTACATTTTCTACTGTCTTCTGACAGCTTCTCCTGAAATGATTTTTTGAAATGTCATTACTCACAGGTAAAAATGAAATTAACTGTGCAAGGGCCTTCAAGTCTCCTTTGTACATGAATGAAAAAAAAAGAGACAGCAAGTTGCCACTTACATAATTAGAGTACTAAATAAATGAGGGAATGAGAGGTCTGTTAAACATGCTGCCATGCCTATTCTGCAGAAGCATATGCACAACTCATCTCCTGTATCTATTTAAGATTTTAAAACCATGGAACTCATCATTTTTGTTAATCAAATAACTTGCATTTTCTTCTTTAAAAGTAGCAATGTGAATTGAGCTTACCAGCTTTCAGTGGAAAGGTTCTGCCACTGAGATAAAAAGCAATTTACCCAGGGAAAACTAACATATGTTTATGTCTAATGTATTTTACCCTTCTCCATCTAGAGCTAATATTTGAATTAGTAAAGAACGGGCTGACAACCACACTGCTCCCCGATGCAGTATATTCTACCTGCTGGTTTCAGATCTACTCTAACATATAACTTGGGGCACTCAAACTGACAGCAAAATTTGCAGAAGGGCCCCAATCTATTTATTATCTGTCAGACCAATTAGGTTGTTATTAGGTGTTGTCAAATGGGCTAAGGCTGCTGCATTTTACAAGAGGTCTATAAAAACCATAGGTTTGAACACTGAGTCCTATTAAATACATTAGTTATGTGTCCAGGTCCTGTGTGTGGAGACGGTGAGCATCACAAGTGAGCAAAATATCACGAGTACAAACAGGCAGTGTAAAATACTGAAAAAAAGGACAAGCATAAGTGAAAAAAAAAGAGATCAACTGCACAGAAAGACAGGGCAAATTATCACTTAAGTGCAGCACAAGGTAGGCTGAGTCCATGCTGAAACCCACGCTCTCCATCACAGACACAGGGTGACAACTAATGAGAAGTTTAACGTTGGAAAACAGGAGGTAAATCAATACAAAAAAAGGTGCTGCCACAAATCTAGAGATCTGGAAAGAGCATCTATTTTTTGTGTGTGCCTTTTTGATATGTGTGTGCCTGTTTGTACATACACAAAAGGATATAATTCGATCATCTTCAGGTTAATCTATATCCTCAGAAGCATCTCCCATAAATAACACTCAATGCAAATGCCATCCAAGCACAAAAATATATGTTTTTGTGAAGAACTCATCCAGCTTGAGTAATTTGCTAAGCATGTGGTAACTCTTTGAGAGTTAACAGCAGCACATCTCCTTAATTAAAACMCAGAAATGCAAGTGAATTAAAAATCAAACAATGTGAATCACACTCCTAACAATGTCTCTTTAAAATAATTAACTAGCTTAGAAAGTGACTATTGCCATGTTAAAACTTTAATCAAGGATCAATTTTATCAGCCGTGGCCTTAATCACTGAATACTCTTAGCCAATCCATGAGGCACAAATCCCATTTGGAGACTTCCCCTTAGACTTCAAAGAGCCAATCCAAAGGTCCCAGCAACAGTGTTATCCTCATCATATAGGAACCATAAATATATTACGTTTGCTTCTTACTTGCTAGTGCAATGATCAAACATATATGAAAGAGCCATTAAACAACCCTGCTGTCAAGTTGCCAGGATAAGTACATTTACCTAAACATACCAATCAACTGAAAAAAAAATCATTTTTTTCATTTTTATTAAACACAGGCACCGCTTTGATGCAATTCAAACATAAACAACTGACTTCAGGAGACAGAGATGTGATTTAGATAGGGCTAACAGGGGAAGACACCTTTCCTGCTCACCTACACCTCTAACACCTCGTGTCAGCAGAGAGAAAATACAGAAATTAAATATTCAGGTCTTATTAAAAGGAAACCAGGTTTTTGCTGCTCACTGTAGTCCCATTCCCACTGAAATTAATGAGAATTTTGCCATCAAGTCCCACAAGAGTAGGTTTTTTGGAGCTGGTTTCAACTGTCCTTGCTGTTCTGGAAAAAATAGTATTTTGCAGACCTAAAATGACAACCTATCCTGCCTRTTCTTCCTATGTGCTCAGATTGACCTGTAAAACACAGAAATAGTCTWTTGCTCAGGAGGCCTTTGGTCAAGCACTGCGGGACTCGCAGGGAAAACGCAGGTCTGGCGAAGCCGTAGAGCGCAAAGACCTGGCTGCAACTCATCACACAGCTGCTCTGCTGCCGCGTGAAGGAGCAGGGGGCAGCGTAATACTATTTCCACTGAGAAATGTAAAAAAGAAAGATGAATTAAGAGAGCAGGAAATTCGCTTGGAAATCCAATGATAGTTAACATGAATATACAAAGCCAGTCTTCTCCCTGCAGCCCACCTTTGTGAATACTGAATAAGAGAGTGTCTCCCAGATTAGRCACAAATAAAGGGAGCAGCTATCACCAGAGGAAAGATGGTGCAGAAGCTTTCAAGAAGATGCAAGACACCAAACTACATCCTCCAGCACCAGGACAGGCCAAAGGCCACCGCTCTGGACACAGCTCCAGGGGACAAGGTCACCTGGACAAGTCCGTGATATCAAATGATCACATTGTTCTCCAGGGAACGCAAGGTCCCATTTTAACTTACTGGAGATCCAAGCACAACCTGCACAAGCCAGAATCTTTTGAGGGAACAGAAATCATTAACACGGTCACCCAGAGGACAGATGCCCACGGGAGCAGCTCGCACCAAATATGATCCAGATACTTCCTTGAATCTTTGAGCCCGTGGTGATATTCAGGTCTACCCTTGACAGGTGGCTATAAAAACCTACCTAAATATAACCCTGATATAACTGGGTCAGCTTTGAGCAGGAGCTTGGACTAAACTTCTGAAATTTATTAACAATATTATAATGGTTGAAAACTGAAATTCTTCTGAGACTCTTGGCTGCATTTACTCCAAATAGCACACTTTAAATACACATTCAACCCAAGATTATAATGTACACAGGACACATAACAAAGTATTGCTTGCGATTGCTCCTAATCACTGACTCGAGGGAAAACACTCAAGATTGTTCAAAATGYAGCTGCTAACACACAGTATATAGAGGCAATGGTAACAGTGGTCCAAGATTCCCATCAATATTCAAGCCATGMTCTGTGAGCTAATGAAACTGCCCAGAACATTTAGCACCTTCCATGAAAATGTCTCGGAAGCTTCCAGAGGACTTTCTGAATGAAACATCAAGCTCATAGTTATCTTAGGTTTGAGCAACCAGATTTGCTGATCCTTTCACCTCTGTCATTCCATTCTATTTTGAAAGCATCCTCTTAACTCCCATACTCAAACKTCAAACTACAAAAACATACATAGAATTGTTTAGGGAAGAACGAATGCTGCATGTTGTCTCTTGGGAAGCCATCCTGCAGGCTTGCTGCACTCTGAGATGAGGCACTCACGACGTTCTCAGCCTGCAGACCTGCTGGGGAGCAGCCCTCCTCGTGGCTGTGAGGAGCTCTGTGAAGGAGCATCTTCACATTGCTGACATGGACACAAACTGCACACGAGCATTTCGTTGTGCTTTCCTGGAAAACAGCCCCAAGCCACGTGCAACCAGCTTAATTTCAGCGACTGCTGCCAGTACTACTTCCTTAATATTCCAGTAAGATGAAAATTGGTTTGCAATGGCTCCTTGCTCTCTTTCTCCCCCCGACTTTTTCCTTTTAATCATAATTAACGCTTGTTTACTGTGCCTTAATCCCTCTTTAATATGCCCTTTGAAATTTGCAGTATCTTCTGATAGGCTCTGCAATGTGTCTCACACAGCAAACCCTGCGGTGCCTGGGAGGCTTGTAGGTTAATGCAGAGAGGCTGAGTTCCCACACAGTTTCCAGCAAGATGCCCCATACAGCAGCAGTCACTGGTGGCACTGTGACACCAATTTGCCTGTTTCCTCAGGTTTATTTTTTTAGTTCTCTTTATTTGGTAATGGGAATTCTTTCAATTCATTAAACTTTGTGACCCAGGTCTGGAAAACAAAGTAACCGAGAAATCAAATTAGAATCTAAAAAGGTTACAGAGGACTTAGCAGTGTGATTAAAATGATCTCTCAGTGGAAGGCTAGAAATGTAACTTCTGTTTTCAGTTTGTTTTGAAATCTATATATTCTGCTGCGTCCTCTTGTTTTATTTTCTCCCAATAGAATAGGTTAAAATATAGCTGAGCACATCAGCAAATACAAAAATAATCTATTTTTTGTGTAGCTGATGCTTTTCTTCAAAACAAGCTGACCAAAGCTGAAGGAAGCAAAAGGGATGCATAAATATCACCAAATTTTACAGAAGCATCCCAAACTGTCCACAGTTTAACATTACTGTTTTAAGCAAAATAAATAAAATTCTTCTTTTTCATCTCTGGTTCTGACTTACAAAGTGAACACATTGAGCARGAAAATTCCCTAGATTAAATACGTGTGACGAATAAAGGAATAAAGAGCTTTCTTGATATGTCTAATATGAACCTACAAGCACTCACACATCAATCTAAATCCTCTCCCTATTGCTCTTCACTCCACACACACCTCAGTATTCCAGACTATCACTCCTATCAAATGGATCTGCAGTTACGCTAATAAATTTCATGATGATGCTCTTAAATGCCTGTTCCATGTATCAGGAAAATATATTTCCTCTGAAAATGTTCAGATCTGAAGAGACTCTCAAAGAAGAAAACCTTCACAGTGAAATGAAATACAAAAAAAAGGTAAGACTAATGGGTATTAAATGTCTTAGCAGGTGTGATGAGCCTATGAGACCAGAAAGAGCAGAAGGAGTTTCTTGTCTTCAGGTCATCAAATACAATTTAGACCCCATTGTGCAAATGGACAACCCCAACCTTTGGGGCCAATTCTGGTGGCCAACTGGCCAATTTGGGTGGCCAAATCTAGCTCTGGACATCATTGTGTCCCCCCGTGCAGGGATATTCCATAGCGAAAGCAAAATGCAAGTCCCATTTTGGTGTAGATGCAGGGCAGAGGGGCAGCCCTTGGCGTGTTTGTTATCCTGCTAGGTCTTTGCAAGCTGGAAGACCAGCTATGCTCAATAGCAATGACATTTTGGGGGACAAAAAAGGTTATTCTAATAGCTGAACAGTTCCTTCACACATATATATGCTATGGGAAGAATAATGCAGTGTGATTTCTAAGGCAGATACTCTATTATAAATTGGTTCATTACAGTACTAAGGGCAATTAGCTTTCCTCCCAGGAAATGTACGTACTGCATTTAAACTTTCCTGAAGGGGACTGCAAGTATTGCAAGAGTAACTACACTTGACTCAAGTGACTGTATTAAAATGTCTACTCTGACTGAAGCACAAAMAAGCCAAATTCTGCCTTAAACTAAATAGGGTAAATTTTATGCAATGGCAATTAAGGCGTTACTTTGGATTTAAGTTGCTACAAAGCCAATTTTTCTTCCCTTTGCAACTCTTTCCTTTTCATTCCTTTTTTTTTTTCGTTAATAATTTCTGTTCACAATTTGAATGAAGGCCAAATTTCCCTTCAATGAAATGGCAYGCTCTGAGTGGATGTTTTCATGCCATGCTGAAGTCTCCTAAGCACTTAGGCTTTTTGACCCACTTTCCTACATATTTTTTTCTCTAGGGAATACTTTCTGAAGAAAGTATTAACTAGTATTCTTGTATGCTGGTAACACATTAATYGAGTAGTTTTCACTAGTCTAGAGGCAGACCTGAAAGGTTTCCTGTGGGATCTAGTTTTATTCCATAACCACCTAACTTTTTCTGAGGATACCAGAGAACAGGTAGTTGGTCCCACAATCTTCTCAAGACAACTCACAAGAGAAGCTTAGTAATCACCTTTACACAGTAACAAAACCATTCTGCATTACACCAAAAAGCCCAGATTTTCAAATGCCATTATAATGTATACATTGAACCAAACAAAAAGAATTACTTTTCTTCATCAGTAACACAAATTGTTTCCAGAATAAATATATCAGTATATGGACAAGCAGGTTCTTTTCATGGATTCTTTCCAAAAGAAAGATCTGGAAGAAAGGTATCACAAACGATAGATCTGCTATATTTCAGAGGGAAATCTAAAGGTAGAAGTCAAATCAATAGAATAAATAAAAGTAGCAAATCATTCTTAACTTTCATCAGTTGTTACTATAGATAGACAGAAGTTTCTGGGAAAGAGCAGCTTGTTTTCTGAGAAGGAGGCACACAGCTACAWATCTGAGTTGTGAGACTTGCTTTCATTGAACACCACCCCAATGCTTTGTTWCTGCATTGCAGGTAAACAGTAAAGTGGAAAATCACTTGCACACAAGTTCCTTGCAAGAAAMCTGCAATTTGGAACAGTGTCCAAGGACACTGTTCACCTTCCTCTGGGAGGRAAGAGCCCAGCCTCCATTTAAATATTAGAGCAAATATTTAACAGAATCTTTCCACCTTGCAGARAGCTCCTTGCCAGAGGAAAATCTGCATGGAATTAGTTACTACAGGGCTTGCCATGGACTTCTCCACACAGAAAACAGTGCAGCTCTTCCAACGCAAGGATGCAAGTTTAATTTCAAGGATACCTTTCCTACTTCTATGTTAGATGTTTACATAAAATCCTAAGGGGGTGCCAGTTAGGGGAGTCCAACTAATGCCTTTTTCCAGCTGAGCTTTCCAGTCCCATAATCACTTCCACCTGATCTGTTTTCTCAACACCTTTATGTCACCCACCTGCTAAGTCTAAACAGGTTATCCACTTGTCATCCATCTGTTAAGCCTAAAAAAAAAACATATATATTTTTTTCCCTGTCAAGACTTCTGGCAACATCCCATCTATAAAACCCAAGTGTTGCATATCCGTGGCCTGAACATTAAGCCTGTATAATTCTGTGTTGAGATAAAATTGCAGCACCAACAGACAAAGCTCTTATTTTCATGGAAGAGCTATTGACGCTGACGGCTATGCGGATGAGAAGCAACAGTCACAACAACTGCTGCACATTTGAGCCTCGTGGAGCTCGTACATAAAAACTGTGGCCAACAACAGCACCTGAAACGCACAGACTGACAAAACCCATCAGCTGGAGACAGGAGCAGAGGGATGMTCTACTCCCTTAAATGGTTGTGGCTTTCCTAAAACCCAGGATTTTGGTTCCACTCAGCACTGCTGAGCAAATCAACTGCACATGGGCACCAAAGCAGAGCCCTCTTGCAAAGCAAGACTCCAAGAAGCACAGTTAGGGCTCTGGAAACCTTTAGGCATCACAGGTTCTTATTTCCCTGTTTTTCCATGGTTCCACGTATCAAGCTCCCCACAGCAACTCCTCACTTTCACGGTTTATTTTAATATTACGTAAAGACTGCCTAAATTTCAGTCTAAAATTGATTCTTTCTCTATTAGAAATGTTCATATGCTAAGTAAAGTCTTTGGAGGAAATAAACCATTTTTCAAGCTCACAAGAAAATACAAAATATATTTTTTTAAAAAAGCTATTTATTTTCTGGCTCAGTACTTATAAATGTGCCCGTTAGCACAGGAATGAGCAGCCCACATGCAGTGAAGACACTGTAAATATGCCCGAGACAAAATAATAAACTGTTATCTTCCATTTATAGGCAAAGGTCAGAGATGGACAGAAAAAGCGAATTTGTCCAAGAAAACTAAGAAGTTTAGGGCAAATGAAGGATTTAAAAATCTAGTCTTCCAAATAGTGCTTTAAATAGCAGCTCATCCTTCCTCTCTGAGGTAGCTGGAACGCGGCTGCCTGCAGCTCCCGCGCTCTTATCGACAATTTCAGAATTACAACAAATTGTGAACTTCCAACCAACTCTCTTCTATTTTGATCAATGTGCACTGACAGATAAAGTCAAAAGCAGTGAGTGATCTGCAGTCAGGTAAAACTTCATGTAATTACCAGTAATGTGAGCAAGCGGGGAGGACAGATTCAAGGCTGCAGACGTCCAGGTCACAAGAACAAACCCAGTTCTTGCACAGTCCTTGTTTTAACCTCTCAGGTTCAAGCACTGCTCACAATTATATCTGGGGATCACTTTACCTCTTACATAAAGTATTCCTGTCTTGAATGACAACAACATTAATGTAATTAATAGAGTGTTTAGCCTCTTATAGTCTTATTTTGGTGGATAATGCCTCTTAAAAACACTGTAAAAGCTTTGATGTACGAGAGCCTTTTACTCACAAAAATTTTTAAGCAAGAAGTTTGATGATTCAAAGCAATTTAAATCACACATGTTCTTTCTATATTTACATGAGTATTCACTATAAATCTTCCCTTGGTTATTATTATGTAAAATGCATGTATTATAAACTGTGGAGAATTGCATTTGCAAGCCTGCTTCTAAATTCATTTACCCTAAAGAAATTACTTCATCCATCTGTAAGTCCAGCAAATTAAGTTCCCGTAAGGCACTTYGCTCTCTGGGAAGAGTAGGTTGTTTTGCTTCAGGTGAGAAGCTTGACAAAACCTAAAAGAGTCCTGCAATAATACAGCATGCTCTGGGCACTATCTTACTACTGTTCTTCTACCACGCTCACTATGCAACATTTAATGTTCATTAGTAATATTATTTATTCTGGAGTGAGGCATAGGGATGTTACCACAAGAACTCAATTTCATATATGCCAGAAGAACTATTAGATTTGCAAAAAAACAAACGCATTGCCATAGAAAATAGAWCAAGAATGTTTATGGCACAGAAGTACCTTTGATGATTATTCATATATTAATTTGAATAGACTTCATGTACCAAAACTAACACCAGAGCGTCAAAGAACAGGGACTTACGTCCACTCTGGAGATCTTCTAAAACAGATCATTTSTTCTGAAACACTCAGGTGTGGAACAGCAGGGAACTCTGCTCCTCTATTGCAGCAAGTGCAGATTATACATTAAGAGGTGAGATTCAGAATACAGGGTGCAAGGCAGCTGCGGGATTGCACAGAATTGCTTTCAAAGCAGTGGTAGCATCCACACGCTCAGTAAGTTTTTACACATGTACCACTCAGATTCCATTTAATAAAATCTTCTTTCATATTTCAGCTCACACCTACACTTCCCTTGCAAACACAGGATGTTGGTGATGATATCGTTACCACGTTTCTGAACAGCTGAATACGTGAGGGGATGAGGAAGCTGCGCTGTACCCCAGGCTGCACACTCAGGCTGTGAAGCAGCCCGACCACGTCGGACCCTGCCTGGGTCGCTCAGGCCGTTACAAACAGAGTGTTTCTCCTGCAAATACYGGGGCCTCTTGCCAATGTTCAGAGGATCTGTCTGTCCATTATCTCTGCACAGTTGGTTTCATTAGCATATTCATTATTCATACATTAATGCTTTATTAATGCTTTCCAGTGTTCACATACTTTGCGGACACTTCAGAACACGGAGTCTTTGCCAACTATTTGGTTGGATGAGGCCATGAGGTAGYAGCTTCTGTCGCTACACGTGCCTGTTGCCCAAATCCTACTGCCTAACTAACTAAATAGAAAACAGGGATGACGTGGACCCACGGCTGGCCTGCACATGGATACCAGATATCCATACGATATCCATACAGGAATGCCCTGCTTGGCAGGCGAACAGAGCCACGCCGCAGAATTTCAAGGGAACAAAAAGCTATTTGCTTAAAAGCTTGTCAAATGTGTGAACCAAAGGGCTGTGAGGACAAACAAATCAGAGACACACTCAAAATAAACACTGTGTTCATGGAAATGGTCTCTATTTTTAACCTATTTTACCTTGTACAGACTGGTATATGATGCAGGAGAGCAGCTATTCCTTCAGGAAAGGAAAAAACCAACACATACACACACAAAACATTGCTTCTGAGTCATGAATTGGGAATGGAAAAATATAAATTGATAAGCAAAGAACCTTGCATCTTGGCAGTAAGGATTTTGCAGGAGGAAATCAGAATTACTAAAAAACAAAACAAGACAAACAAACAAAAAAACCCCACTACAACAAGCCGACCTTGATCATATGAGAGAAATAAAAGAAAGCAGCAAAACTTTCCTCAGAGCAAGAAGAGAACTGGAAGAGGAAGATGTTTTTGTGCAATGCAGAGTACAAGATCMGAAACAATCCTACAGCAACAGGTCTAGGACGAGGTGACTCTACTGTGCCCCAAAACTAGGCTCAGATTCTGGGAAGGAGCTCAGAGCCCTGCTTACCAGCCAGGAGATTTGAACTGAATCCTGCTCGCCGCCGATGCCAAACTTTGGGAAGAGGCTGGGACCGACCTTCTAACCTAGCTGTGGAGCCACCTAACCGGTTTCTAGGGGAAGGCAGGACACAGGAACCTTGTTACCAAAATCATTTGGGTTGTCTCCTCATCAACACATGAGCAGAAGACTCAAAGTAGAGAGTGAAGTCAAGGCCACTTCAGAAGAGCCACTGGAGTGAATAAGGAGCAGGCATTTAATTTGCAAACCAAGSAGAGCGACCCGATTCTCATATTTGCAATGCAAATGAGTGGTGGGTAAAATATGGATGCTTTTATTACATGTTTCTGAAAGCACAGTATTTCATTATGAGTTCAACAAAAAGTTTAATTTGACCTAAAATTAAATTTTCCAGGCTATCATTTTAAAAAGGAAAATTGATTACTTTGGAAGTTTAATCTGAAAGACTCTTTTCCACTCAATCCAAGCTTAAAAAGCAAATTCAATTACGGTGGCAAATACTCTTTAGTATATATTTTGTTTAGCTATGTGGCTGTATTTTTGGTCAATCAGCTGCAAGAAAGAACTTACATGTCCACTCTTTTTGAAAAGTGTCTTATGGCTGTAAGGTTATAACCTAGTCCAGATTTCAGTATTTYATTTCAGCATTTTATATCTTTATAAGAAATGCTTGATTCTGTTTTAAAAAACTACAGCATAAGACTGACTTCATTAAGCTTTTTTTTWAAAAAAAAATTARTTTGTAGAAYTTCTGATTAAGTGCAATATTCCTGCTTCCAGAGACTAAACAGGGTCTTCCACCATCCCGGGCTCATTACTTCCATGATAGAGTGATATGATAGTTAAATGTAAAACACAGCACAATCCTCCTTCCCCATAACCAATTCTGGCTTCCTTCCAAAACCTCTAAAATTTTTGTTCCACAAAAGTCTGCTCTTGGACACTCTTCCTTTATCCCAGGAAAGTCGGATAACAGACATTTCCACAAGCAGCAAGAAGAAACCGTGCAGCTGGTGTGGAAATCTCACACTTAACAAGCATGTCACTAATAAAACAAGAGGTAACAAGCCACTATTACCTGATACACCTTCATGATACTGACAGTTCCTTCTCCATTCGGGCCCGAGGATCCTTGGTGCTGTAGGAGATTTCTCACTGTCTCCTCCATTCTAGAGAGGGAAAACATCGTAAAAATCAACCATCGGGAAATTTTMTTGGAAAACTTGCATTTAGTGGTTTGGTTCTTCACAAGAACCTTATGCAACATTTTACTGGCTACCACGAAATTAATATTTAATGTAAATTCTGGCCTTGTAATATTCTCATACTTCATGTTATGAATAACACATTAAGGGCACTCTTTTATCTTCTGAATATGCACAGTAATTAGGTGTAATTGTTAAAATCCCACCACAGCTCCGTTACAAAAATTAAAAAGAAGTGCCAGCAAAAACCAGCACCTTGTCAACACTGTAACCAAACAGCATGAGAAAATTACTGTCATTTAGGAACAAAATTAATCCGATTTCCCCCAAAGCTGCTCTATTTATAGTCAATTGTCAACGTGTGTGATTTAGGCGGGCTGTCACGTACACGGTGTGTGTTGCTCCCTGTTGGGGTGCTCCAGGGTGTGCCGGGCAGTCGCTCACGCCGGGCACATTCCCCCTCACTTTGCCCTTTCCAGGGGCTGCCAAAATGAAGCCAAGACCAGAGCCCGGTACCAGCAGCCCAGGAAAATCACCAGCTTCACCAGTGAAGGAAGCCTGGTACTCTCAAGTACCAAGGCCAGGAGCAGGAAGCACAGAAGCAACGTCGGCCAAGGCAGCAGATGGCCTTGCTCCAGCTCCAGCACAGGTCCTGGGCACCCCCCGGCTTCACCCGCTTTGCAGCTGCTTCTTGGCAGCACTTCTGCAGGTCCAACTTGAGGAACGGCATCCCATCAATGTGCCCCACCACTGAAGTGCCTCCTCTTCAGTTCCCATTCTTTGATTTCGGGCTGTCTCAGCTACCTCACACCGAACAGCGCAGCTGGAGGGATGGAGAAGGGCAAGATGACAGGACRCGGGTGTGGGACGGAGGCCTCACGCCTGTGCTGCCCCACACGGCCTGTGTGAAGCTGCAGCCGGGCCCGGGAGGCAGTGTCCACAGGAGAGCACGAGGTCCAGCCTCCCCGTCCGCTCTGTTGTGCTTGGGGAAACACCGCCTTTGGGTGCTGCTCTTTGCAAATGGAGGTCAGCACAAGAATTATTCCTGTCATGCCAAAGCTTTTTATTTCCGAGGCAACAAGCTAGCAAAACAGCAAATATGAGCTAGTTAATATTAGCTACTTAAAGACCAACCACACTAGGTTTTATTCAAGTTACAAATGTGTTGTGGTCTTGCCGTTCTTTCAGTCTTATCAGAATGCATGGCAGTGGCTCACCGAGAAAAAATACCATGTTTTACCAGGCCTTCTCCTTTCAAGTCAGCCAGCTACCCTTCTTTTCAAGAAGCTGACATTATGAAGCATTCATTTTATTCAGATGCGCAGTGACATTTTACTTATTCATATTATTTTTTTTTGTCATTGATGTGCAGACTTCTACATTGCCAGAACGCTCACAGAATAGTTGGACCATCTGTTGACCAAATGTGAATAAAAATAAGCCAGCACTAATCTCTAGTGCAGACAGTGGTGCACAGTTTCTCAGTTGCAGATTGAAACCATTTCTGCTCATGGCTGACCTTAATCAGATCCTTTTTACACGAAAGAACAAATCATTTTGGTTCATGACATAAATTCCTCTACAGTCCTCACTGAAGAATTTCCTGTCACAACATGTTCATCATTTAATTTTTTAAAGTTGATAATGTAGTAGGGTTTTTTATTTTAAATCACTGTGCTTTATATACGCATACACAATTCTAATTCTGGTCTTCCATAAAGTTCTTCCACCGGAATAATCAAGTAAAAATTAGAGAAAGGACAGATTTAACTTCGGAAATCAGTGAGAGTTTTCCAGTTTAGGCCTAACRAACATATAGTCTAGCTGTATATCAAAATGATCAGTCAAAATAGTTGTAACTACGAAGCATTCTTAAATTCAATAGGTCTTTTCATCCTGAGTCAAGGGCTGACTAGATTGTCCATTCCCAACAGGATTCCTATCTTATCTAACAACATTATAAGGATGACCAGCACACCGTCTCATGCAGCAGCCAGAAACACCTCCTTGTAATACTCACATTTCTGTTAACAGTGGTATTTGCACCAAGCCAAAGAGCTGTGTTAAACACTGTAGAGGCTTTTGGTTTTTCTCTTGCAGTTATTATAAAAATTGGTAAATAAGGGGCTGATGCCAGCTAAACCACTGGCATAACACTCTCCATACATCACTGAAGSATCTTGGAAACTTTAGGCATCTATGGGATAGCCAAACGCGGAAGGAGAAAACAAGTTTCTGTCAGACAATAGGTGAATATGACTACTCAGATTTATTGCAAAGCTTTGCTGGCCAGTGCTGTTGCAGTTTATAAGCTATTTCTTTTTTTGCTAGCATCCCAATTTTCTATTTTTTGGGAACGACTGCTTAACACATRGCATATAATAATAATCGAGCCTTGTTCCTCACAAGTTAGACTCTTTGAAGCCTGAATTAATGGCAGCTTATTAAAAGGCTATTGTTATGTGATCAATAATAYATAGTGAGTGTATAAGGTAGTAAGATTTAGTGCAAGTTCTTCTAAAAAAAAAACAGAAGAACAACTGAGCTCCTATAAATGGAACTTGAACTAGCATGTTCTGCTTCCTGGACTAGGCTTCCAGAGGACATGCAGATTTTGGAAGTGCAGCAGAAAAATGAAAAGCTCTGGGAAAGGCTGTTCCTACACATCAGCTATATATTTCTCACTCCCAGAAACCACTAAAGGTTATCTGCTCTTGGTTATGATTCTAATACCCAGATGGACTCAGGCCAACATCAAGCACTTGCTGATTGCATCCATAATAGCTCTGCCCCACGCGTGTAGTCTGTCTGCTTTCCAGCCTGGGCTGAGAAGCTCATCTTGCCAAGGATTCGACGCATCTTATGTAACTATCAAGATGTTACATTCTGCAAAAAAACAGTTTCCAGTGTCTCATCATTCCCAAACTTACATTTTCCAATTGCTATTTAGGAACATTTTCTCTTTTGTTTAGTGTTCTGTTTACTGCCTATGAATCTCTTGTTACCCCTAAAATTTTGTTACATCTAATATCTGGATAGAAAATAGAAGTTTTCTGAAAACTGCAGTTGCTTTCAATTAAAAACAAAGTGCTCTTCAAGGAAAGAAGACTAAACCCATGTTTCTGAGAAGCTTCTTRTGTTTCTTGACAAACTGTCAATTTAGAGTAGGAAGACAGTCCACCAGCCCTAACCTAAGGACAGATTTCTCAAAGCACTAGATGGATTCTGGTCTCATTTCTTCTTCCATTTGAGGAGTGTAAGAGTTTAAGGAACGTAAAATATTAATGCTTCTGTGGAAGGCAAGGTCGAGATTTCATCTGGAATAGGATCTGCCACTGTGATTGCTCAGGCTCCTTCACCCAGGGGCCGGTGGAGAGACAGCTCTGAGAAGAACCAAGAGGCTGCGCCATGAGAAAAGACTAGGAACTTGTCTCCCCAAACCCAGGAGGACAGAGAGGCCCGGGACACAGCTACGACCTCTACAAATGAATCAGGCAAGAAAAGAATGAGAGGAAAGAATATTAAATATGTTCAAGGGTAGTTGTGGATAAAGAATAAAATGTGAGCATAGTGGCTACAAATAAATCCAGACTGGAATTAGGATGTTTTTAACCATTGAAAAAGTGAGACTGAACAGTCTATAYGCAGAGTAATGAGATAAGAAACCTAAACACTTAAGAAGTTGAGCACTTTATGAAATCAGTTGCTTAGCAGGGTTAACAGCAGAGCACTGGGGCGGATGATCTGGAGGTGAACCCAGCTATTCCTCCTGAAACAAGACTGGTCATTCCTAGGTTTTAAAGAAATAGTTTGTTCAACGCTATTAAAAGAGTATCAGGGTCTTCCCGAAAGAAGGGGGCTGGTATCCTGAGCGGAAAKGATTAAAGGGTGTTGTGTCCCTTGCCTGGGCACCTGGGCCTGCGCCTGAAAGCCTCCAGGGCAGCACAGAAACCTCCATGATGTGTTTTGCACCAACTCAGAAAAATGGTCTAAACACCTGCATACTTTGTGCCTCTCCCAGTCTTGTCATTTCAAATGGACCAAAGCCTTTGGCTACTCTGCTGGAGCCCTCCCTAAGGGCCAACTTTAGGACCATTCATTAATTTGAGGGCATCAATGTGCCCTTAAATAAAAGGATGTTAAATTGTTTTCTCAGCCCTTCAGGTCTATAAGAGCCTTTCCCATGTATTTCCACCCTCCCCAAAAAAGGGCTTCCAATTCCGTTATGATCCCATTTATTGCTCTTGTCTCTTTCACAGGACTCTCAGGCTGCTTCAGTAATTTCACACGTTGAGGGGCTTTTTCTCCACCAACCTCTCCACTGTGTACGACAGGTCTTTATGTCCTGTGTTGCTGCAGAGGAACCCTCTTCTTTTCTCCAGCTCTCTGTAGCACTTCCCTTATAGGGGTCTGATCTCCCCAGGCCCCACACTTGAGCTAGAGCAGCCCTTCTGTGGAAAGAAGATAATTCTAGCCCCGAGACACCATATTCTCAGCAGCCTCATTGTCCTCGGTGCTCCCCACGCAGCCCGTAACCCAGCGCTCCCGCAGGGACGGGCAGCGTGCGGCAGCCGCGGCTCCGCAAGGCGCTTGGCAGCCCCAGCCCTGTCTCCCTGGCCTCCTTCCTGCAGGATTGCCCCCGGGCTGGCAGCTCCCTTGGGCCGGGTGCCTTCCCCTTCCTCCTGCGCCAGCCTCAAGCTGAGGCAGCTCCACTCCGGGGTGATTTCAAAGGCACCTCACAAGAATTCCTGCGACTTAGCACGAACGTCACTGTCTGCCGGGGGACGTGCAGCCCTTCCAGGCTCTTCTCCGCAGCCCCAGGGCAGGTGGGGAGCTCGGGGACAGCCAGCCCTGCCGTCATCCCCAGGGCTCCGGTGGCAGACGCCTGTGCCCCTGCCCCAGCCTCTCATCCCTCCCTCCAATTAACACTCCAGTGCTCCAAAGAGCTGCTGTCTGGTGCAGCGCTCAGATAAACTTGTTATCTCACTCCTAGACTGTCCGCAATCTCCAAGGTTACCCCTGCATCTCACTTCTCTGACCACTCTGAAGACACCAAGATGGCCCAGCCTCTGCAAGGCATCTGCTTAGACTTAAGGCTTTCTCCTTACAGGCAGTTCCTTAAAATATCAAGGGCTTCCTAACAAACAAAAAACATCCCCAAAACAAGCAARACACTGCGATTCTAGACCATATATTTTAAACACATAAAATATCAAAGAGGCTTCGCAAGACCTAACAGAAATGAGAAGAGCCCATCAAAAGAGGCTTCCTGGTGGTGGCCTCCCCAGAGAAGCCTCTTCCCTCCGCTGGGTGTTTCAGGGCCGCCCGCTCCGCTSAGGGCTCTGCATCCCGTTGGGATCTGTCCGCACCCGCCACTCTCCTCCGTGAGCCCTGAGGGTCCCCACGAGGGTCCTGTTCAGCCCCATTGGTGCCCACATCRCAGGGTTCCCGTGGGCCACAGGACATGAGGTGGCTGGAGCTTCTCCAAAGAATGCAGGTGCTGAGAAAGCATCACAGAAAGCACAGAGGGGAACAAAAACCCCTGAGGAGAAGGAGACCTGAGAGACGGCGATCACCAAGCTCRGAGGCTTTGCTCTGTGATTGATTCCTGCCCTTACCGCAGTGCACTGGGCAGAGCCTACAATACCCATCCCTAACACTTCACTTTGAAATTAAAGTAATAATACCCTCTATAATATCAAGCAAAAGACACAAATGTGATGTATAATTTACATCCATTCCTCCCATTCATCAGTTTGGTGCTTATCAACCAGCAACAGCAGGTCACATTGACCTGGTGGACTCCTGCACAGCCACCTCCCCACACTCTTCCCAYGCTCTGATGCTAAATAACCCTTCTGAAAACACCCTCAGAGCACACACTGATCTTCTCTTGGGTAGCAAACCATCTAAAGACAAGGGGCACATGAAAACAGTGAGGTATCCCGCACCAGATGAGGGCAACTTGCAAAACAGGGCTGAAATGAAAGAGGTCTCGAGCTGAAAGCTGGACATCTCTGGACAAGGACAGCTCTGCTCACACCAGTGCTGAAGRAGCCTTCCCTATAAAGGCTACATGGACCTTATGGGGGTTTTCCCTCTCTAGGCCCCTATACGATTTTTAAGCCACAGACAAGGAGGATTAAATAAAAAGTAGTCTAAGACTAAGCTTTACAAAAAAAGCTTAAGCAATGGAAAGCTCTTCCAAATGGAAGGGCTGTTTCCCTCCCACAACCTCCCATTAACACATTTGGGATTTTAGGAAAGTAGATGTTTTCATTAGCTATAAATGGATAGAACCAGACGTGCAGAGAAAGCTTTGCTAATGTCAGCTTAAGCGTACACTCATAATTTCAAATATTATTCATGCTRGAGGCACTAGAAATAGTCACACAGTGTTTCAGCTTATAGAAAAGCATCAGAAAAATCACAGACAACTAAATAACCAGACAGCAAATACTTCCAATTTTCTTCTACCATTTAAATGTATGTTTTCCCTATATTTGCAAATATATAGATGGATAGCTATATCTACGAACCCATTCAAATATATATACATACATACATAATTAGGTATGTTCCTAATAAAGGAACTTTAAAGCAGCTCCAGGGAAAATACCAGCAGCACCCTGTTAATTCACACAAACGGCTGGAAAATCCATGGCAAGGTACTGGTCTTTTCACATTAGTGTACAACTAATGCAGAAGTCCAAGGATGGCACATCACAAAATGGACTTTGCTCTTCTAGCTGACAAATCTGATTAGCTTTAATTATCATAACTCACCAAGTGCTGGTAAACATGATTATTCTATTAAAAAGATCAGCGATGTGAGGCCTCATCCCAGGATACACTAAATCACTGCTCGACGGAGGTCAGAGTTCCATAGATTTTATGCTGTGCGTATGCAGGTCAGCACAATGTGCTATACCCCCATCTCACAGGYGAATAAATCGCGGCCCAGCAAGGTTAAATAACAAGCCCAATGTCAGGGGCTGCTAGAACCCAGGATTTTAACTGCTCACAGTACTCAGTCCAAGCTGTAGATCGGATGTCCTCTCCACTCTGCATCGTTCTGCTCACAGGACTGAACTTCAGCTCTTTCCATCCGTGATCTAAGGTCTGTATCTTAAAAATATTCGACTAACTTCAAACAAATTGGCAGCTCGTTGCAGATAACTTAATGTTTCACACATTTYAGATAGCTTATGTTCATGCTCACATAACGTTGCAAAAGCCACTCGATCTGGAAGGCTGCATGATATCAGAGGCGTAGTTCTATATTTTTTAGCATTTAATCACTTCTGCTCTCCTGTTCTGCTCAATGTTTAAAAGGAAACTTGGCAGACTTATGAAAGGATATAAACAGATATTTATATGCCAACATTTTCCAATTGTTTCACCCACAAAACAGACACAAAAACATTTAAGATGTATAATTTTTTAGATTGACTACTGAGCATGTCTACTATTGAAGCACAGAAGGTGCATTTCTTGATTAACTACTAAGTGTGCATATTATTGAAGTTGTTCAGACATTTTTATAACATTGAGTCCATACAACAGGCCCTGATGCCTTCAGATCCGAAGACTGGAGAGCTCCACTCCTGTTCTTCCTTTTCCTTTTAAATATTATTCAACTTTTAAACATTACTCAACTTTTAAACATTATTCAACTTAACGCCTATAAAAACTAATTACTAATGTAGCTATTGGGAGTCTAGCTAAATAATCATTCAATAAGTAGCTCATGGTTTGGTTCAATAAACCAATTTTTCATTAAAAATAAAATTCATAAGAGAGGATGAGTTTCTTGACACTGTGCATCTGACTGCAGCAGGTCCAGTTTGAAGGCCAAATTCCCACAGATAGGAGTATTCAGGTCTCAAGTACGTTGGGAAGTTTCCCWCTCCCACCCTGCATCCCCCCGGAACAGATCATCTCATTCTGAAATACAAAAAAATCACAAGAATCAACAGCAAGGAACAATGATTCAGGTTCCGATCTGTGTGCAAAACAGTATTAATTTGTTCACAAAAGTATTTTGCAAACAATACTTTTAAAAACAAGATGGAGTCTTAATACATATTTTCCTTTTACCTTTTGGACTTTAGCCTTTCCAATTTTAGCGACAGACTAGAACAATACTAAAAATTAAAAATAAAAAAAAAGGGAGAGATTTTCAATTAATCTGTGACTTCCTACAAATGGCCATGTACAAGACCTGTAACTCTGGAATATTCCCACACATTTCTTCCACGCAATGCCTGCGCTATGGAGAATGCAAGTTATACTAATGAGATGCTAATATTCAAATTCTTGAGGGGGAGAGCATGCTGCCACAGGTACTGCTAGGATTTGTCTTCCGTTTTTTCCCCCTCAGTAGCRATGAAAGCTCTGAGTCTGCTTTGAACTTTCAAGCAGACCAGGTGAAGCAGAGGACGATCTGTTGATCTTGGATGACCAACAAGAATCAAGGGTTTTGCCTGTGCTCTTCAGGAACCRGGGATGTCCTCTTGCTCTCCTAGGTTTAGGTCCTTCTTAAATAGGAAGCTCTCCATATCTGGAGCCAGAAGAAGCAACACTGCTACGTGACAAATCTAACAGTGCCTGGCTCAAAAGGGATCTACCTTTTATCCTGTCCATACACGTAGATTTGATCTGGGTAGATCCAGCAAGCAACCATGCATATCTACTAGTAAAGAAATCCAAGGTGTAGAAGCAGCTGCTCCTCTGGTCTTACACTTCAGGTGGTTAGAAAACAAGCAAGAAAGCAAGTCATGCTGGAGACAATGAACAGGAGTTTAATGTTTGCAGATTTCCAAATTCYAGCAGTAGAGCAAAATGGCCTAAACAAGTAATATACAGTTAGAATAATGGTCTCCAAGGGCTTAATTATCTGTATCATTAGGCAGTGGTAGTCTCTCTCAAATGATATTGACAGCTCTTGTACACCCAAGCATTTGATAATGAGGCAATAAAAATACATGACAATGCGTGCTGAAGAGGGCTGCAATAGCCTCACACAGAGCATCATCAGCTCTGACACCATCAGCCTTGACACCAGAAAGCGCTAAATTAAACTGTTTGTGAACTGGGCACAAAAGAATCAGAAGTACTTGGAAATATTTTGCCATTAATCACATTTAATGTTCTCCCTTCCCGTTATGCAAGCCCGAACAAAAGAGAGAAAAAAGGAAGAAGGCAAGAGAAAGAATACTGAAGTGCAAAATCAGGTGAAATTCAAGGTGCAATAAAACAGGTGCATAAAGAAAAAGAAGATAAGAAATAGGTAGGTGCAATTTCATGCTTCTGTGTTGCCACAAAGCACTGCCTGGATCTTTCCATTCATATTACTCTACCCACAGCCATGAACCATTTTATCAAGCAGCAAAAGAGAGGAAAAAAAAAAGTCAGAACACATARGCTCAAAATACCAAATTCATCTCCATTGAAGCTCATTTCTTTAAATGGCATTATCCTGGAGAGGACCTCAATAAAAGGGGCGACCAAGCCGTGTTTTCGGCTCTCAGCTGCAGCATGACCCGCTGCCTTCCTCCCCTTGCCGAGGCCGGCAGGCTGAGCTACTTCCCCAGCACGAGCCGGTTTGAGGGGGAAGCTGTAAGGAGGAAAAGGCATTTGGATGGAACTGCCAGCTGCCAACTTGGAAAATAAAAGAAAAAAGGGGAGAGAAAAGGGCCTGGGAAGTCCTTTATGACTTCAATCACCAATACAATCAGGATGCAGGTTAGAAGAGAAATGAAGTAAATGCTGAGGAATGGAGAAGGAAAACCTGCTGAGAAGGTCTTGAGAATGGAGAGGAAGGAAACGGTGAAGAGCACAAGATGGGAAGACCAGAAACGACAACAAGAGGAGCAGAAAAGTCGTAGAGAATTTTGAGAAGAAAAAAAAAATATGTTMAATGTAAGTGAGGTGCAAGAAAACAGAAAAAGAAATGTGGAACAAACAAACAAACAAAATAAACATGGAAAGAGAAAAGAAAAAGTGAGAAGTCAGCCAGACACTGCCGAGATGCAAATGTTTGTTTGTAATGTACTGCTGTTCCATTTGCACCAACAGCAGAGCTATTAGCTAGGATTTCCAAAAGAAGATAATTTAAGAAGGGTTTAGAAAAGGATTTTTAGTCTGACCAGGGCCCTAGATGGAGAATCACAACACCACTCCCTCCTTTCTCCTCAAGCACTCATTCTTTAATCATCTATCTTCAGCACAGCATGGGACACATTTTCAAACTGCTCTGCAGGGCTTTAGCCACACGGCTCCCATTGAGTTTAATGGGAATCCTGTGGATAGAGCTCCACATGAGGCTTTAAAAATGTACTCCCCAAAATCTCTAAATAATGCATTAGCTGAACATTATCCTGTTTACTTCTCAAAGGAGACATGCCTGAAATGAAACAAAGGCGAGGTAATTTTTAAAGCTGGCATTTACTAGGAAGCTCATTAGTGTTTCATTCATGGATATTTTTCCTCTGTATTAAAATTTAACATGAATATTTAAGATGTACTTTTTCCATAATAGTCAAAGACAAAGGAAAGGATCGGCTCAAACCACACTGGCTCCAAAAAGGAAGAGCCAGGAGCTAGTGCATCGGGGGAAGCTTTGAGAAGCCGCTCTTCCCACCTTGGCACTACCATGGCATACGTCCCTGGTTTTGTTTCAACTGCTCCCCTGCAAAGTTGATTTAACATCTCTTGCGGAATGACTTTATGATAGTAAGATGATAAAGACCAATGAAGTATTCATTGTAGACTCAGATAGAGAAGAAATAGGTGGAAATATTTCAAAAATCGCATTCAAATTCTTCAGTTCTGAACTTGCTAGGCACTTTTTATTCCTAGACATACAGAACAGATACTACAGATACTAGACTCATTGGTCTACCATGRAAACCTAGGGAAACAGTAGAGATTCATAACACAGGAAATTCAGYATCTTGAAAGACTGAGTTTATGCCTGTGCAACAGAGCAAGACTGGACACTGCTCGAAAGCCACAGGTCCAGCAGGACTGAATTACTCTGGGCAGAAGTCACTGTGTTGAACCTAGCGGTTTATTCCACAGAATTATTTCCACAGTTTATTCTACAGCCTTGCTACTTACRTGAACAGCCACATGCGTTTCAGCTAATCTGGTGGAGACCAAACCTCATAAGCCTGCTACACTAAGAAATAATTTAGCAGTTCTCCTGAGGGACCTTTTTCCCCTGTAAGCAAGAATCAACACAAAGGAAAAACATCCTTTTGAATCCTTAATTAAATATTGCAAAAAGTTAAAAGAAAACAATCATTATCTTATAATCCACCATTACAATGCAGGAGACTGATTTCTGGAAAACCAATTTAGATATCAGCGTCTGGGAGGGGAAAAGGGCAATAACCGCAGCAACAAGAGCGGCCTGAATGATACATGAAAGGGAAGCCGGGTGAAACGTGCTGGGAGCTCCCGGCAGCAGCGCCTAAAAAATTCCATTTGTTCTTCCGACAGGACTGGCGCTTTGCCCCGAGCAGGGGCAGGAACGCTGCCCCGGGTGGGACACTGGGAAGAGCCTCCCGGAGCAGGGCCGCGCTCCCGGTGTAGCTCTGCCTGTTGTCACCCGGCCGCAACGGCTCCGCCTGACACACACAGTGTTATCCTGCCCGAAGTCCAGGGCTGCCATTCACTGTTACACGGATCTAAAACAACTCAAATTCATTTTAGTTATCTATGTTCTCTTTACTTTTAAAATGACTGCTGTAATAATAATTTGCAAATTATCCATGTTCACCTGTTTTATTAGTGTCTTCTAAACAGTATACATTTTTCTTCGAGATTATTATAAAATAAAGATGCTGACAGCATTTTCATTAGCGCAATAATAGCACTGTAGCTTTATATCCTTTATAAGCCTGCTGCTAATGATTCATTTCAAAAGTAATTTCAGATTACTAAAAGAAAGTGTAATATATTTCCTTATTCTTCATTATCCTAAATCCTCACTCTTCATGCTGCTACACTGTGAGAAATTCCCTGGCCTGCAAACTGCATAGCTAAACCTGTGAAGATATAAACTTGCTGCTTGGAAATGTAAAAATTATAAATCCAGTAATACTAGGAATTGCTGGAAGAATATAGTAGCTCATTTTGTGGAGAAAAAAAAAAAAAGCACCATTCTGCAAAACACACTTTTGCTGTTTTGATACTGATATGCATTTATTGTGCAATTCCAGAGGGAGGAAGAGGAATCTTCAGTTGGTCACATTCAGGGCATGACTCAATACTGTTGCGGACTCTTAAATCAGAACAAATAYATATTTGGTTTTGCAGAGTATATCTGCACATCTCCGAGCAAGGATTTTCAACTTGCAAGCTATAACCAAAGAAAAATTGCAGAGGATATGGAGGAAAAAGCTATTGTTAACTGAAAATCTAAGCAATCATGTATTCATTTTACTGCCAACATAAGAAGGTGCTGCTGTTGTTGATAAAAGAGTTGTTTGAAGGACCAGCTTACAAATAACACAGAGGCGAACACAAACTGGAGAAGCACGAGTGCTAACAAGCACGGAAGATCTGAAGAATGGTTCATATGCCTAAAAGGTTGTACTTAATCAGCAGAGCTGAAAGAAATTCCATTACAAGTTTGCCTTGTAATAAGCAAACACACAGTCAGTCTTCAGCTGCGTATTCAAAAATGACACTTATATTAAGTTCTGGAGAATATCTGATGACATAAAGTATCTGATAGTCCTTTCTTCACGTAATTGAAAGCCCTATTAGAGTCACGCAGCTGGAAAGTCAAACATAATTTCCAGTTGTTCCAGGAGCCAAGGGAAGCCGTGCTCAAACAGAGCCTCACACCCGTAGGAACAAACACCCAGGAACGGGAAAGGTTTTCAGGATGGACAAGAGACTCCGTGTTGTTCTTTCTGAGTGTCCCAAGGCAGGGGRAGGTTTCGTGGCAGTAAATGCAGCCTGGGGAGACCAGGGGCATCCCGAGGTGCTGCCCACTGACCAGGCAGCCCAAATCCCAGTGCTTTTCCAAGGCTTTGTTCTACCCACCTCAACAAAAACAGGAGGCCCCGGATTCATTACATAACTTGCCTGGAGTCCCTCTCTCTGGAGGGCCCAAACTCTCTTCAGCACCTCCCRGGGTGAATAATTCAGGTCCTGAACAAAGCCCAGCCCTTATTAGCAGCCCACACCAGCTCTGTTTGGCCTCCCACACCCTTTAATCATTCGGAGCTTTCTTTAACACCTTAGTCATTCAGGTAGACACAGTGTGAGCCCTTGGGCTTAGCTTGGACTTTGCTCTATAATCCCRTTATTTAAAGCTAAACTAATAGACATTTTTGTCTCAGCATTAAACTGTGGGTTTTTTTTCTACAACTTCCCCTGGCATAGGAATAGCACAGAGCAGATTACTCTTGATTACTGGTAGAGAAACATAAATAAAAATAAGAGTTTCTTCTCTTATTGCCAAYTTGCTTAGTTCTATGCATTCTGAGGGCCCCCAGCCCAAAGTCACGTTTTTCTCATGCAAAATCCACAGGAATATCAAGGACTTGGCTCCCTTGMAGACGCAGAGGGTTGATGCAAGTAAGGCAAACGCGCTCGGGTTAATCACRGGGAAATTGGATTTGGGGGGAGCCTCAGAAGTGTCTGAAAAAAATAAAACGGCTCATATAATATACAGAATGTTAGACTGGGCGTAAAGTCTAGGAACTTGTGCATATTATTCTTTGTTTTTTCTAATATTGTGCTGTATTAAGGTGCACTAATACACATGCATGAGAGTAGTAGTGTTTTGAAATTATTCTCTGTGTGAATAAGCAACAAAAATCTGATCCAAGAAGCTGAAATATAAAATTGCCATCTATTTAAGTTATGGAAGGCAAACTTAAACTTTGCCAAAGAACAGCCAGTCCCAACTGTTCATTATTTTTAAAATAGTATCATAAAAAAGGGCAGATAACCTGCTTTTTCACTCAGGTTTACTTTTAGATGCAAATTTTTGCTTGAGGTTTTCAGACCCTACAGACTGCACAGATTATGCTGAATTACAACACTAATGCTTTATTAAAACTAACAAGCACGTATACTRATGAAAGGTCACCTCATAAAATTTATATATTCATGCCCACATTGCATAAAATTAAGATGAAATACCACGTAYAGAAACAAATAACAGCTAAAGCTTTATGAACTATAAACACAAGGCCAGTAGTCCTTCACTTCTGCAGGGGAAATGTAAAATTTAGACACTGTTGTGGGTTGTAACCAGAAGTGCAGGGATCAGGGAGTGTGAGCTGCCCATTTAAAAAAGTAAATAAAAAATAAAAAATAAAAAATAAAAAATAAAAAATAAAAAATAAAAAATAAAAAACAAAAAACCAAAAATCAAAAATAAAAAAATAAAAATGCAGCAAATCACTGGCATTTCTCACACCATCAAAAGCTAATGCTTGTTCAGGTACTGCTCAAACTGTAGCATCCTCCAAAGCGTCATAAAAATCAACCTCTGAGCCAAGGTCTTTTAATATAATTTTCAATACCTCTTGTAAACAGACTTAAACGATCTGGTTGTACAAACAAGGTCTCAGTTAATCTACTGGTGGTCATTTCTGCTGCTTTTTTTTCGATTTTTGRGGGGAGGTATCTGTGCCCAATTCCTAAAAAGCTGCTTGCCTGTGTTAGTAGCCAACGCAAGCATTAAGTTGTAGACAGCAAGATACATACAGAAAAATATTTAGACTAATGCATTTWAAGTAAAAATTTAATTTATTGCCAAAATTGAAGTTATTGTTGGAAAAAAAAGATGATGCTCAGAGCTCCCCACTCCATGCTCGTGAAAGGGGCAGAGCAGAAGGCCAGGGATCAGTGTTCACAACAGGAAGCATCGGATCAGTGTCAGGAAACACTGGGGGTTTAATCCCTTTTTATTCAAAAACCAAACAAAACCCACCACTCTGACCCTCTCCTTGCCATTTTGGGGTTTYGTTGTCATTTTGGCTGCACGTTATTTGTATCACTGCAATGTCACTTTACCAGTGTGGCTCCAGGGCTGCTGTCCTGATGCCCTCGTTCTGAATTCCCGCGGCAGCTCCAGGGCCAGCATCGACGGTCCTGYCTCGCTCCGACACTCACAGTGTGACAGGCAGATTCAATCTGCCCAAATCCCAAGCTATCCTGAATTTTAAGATGAATTTAATATTTAATCGAAGGAAAAAAAATGGCAAAGAAGGAAAAAGGTGCTTATTTTTAAAAATTGGCTGGCCGRTTTTCCTTAAGTATTTTGTCTGCTTCTATTCCTACAGTTAAAAMATGGTATCTGTGAGAATTAGTGCTACCTTTCAGGAGCAGGATTGCACTTGCTTTTATCTAAGGGCYAGTGATTAAGTATATGCTCCACTGGAAAAGCAAGCTAGGGGACCTTAATGCAATATCTTTTTTTTTAATTTCTGTGCTACATAATGCATAGATACTTAAGAACACTCAATAACAATCTCTTCATAAACTTCACTAACACAATCCTCCAGGAGCTGCCCAGTCAGCTTATTCCGTGTTAACCTAAAGATCTGCCTTCATTAGCACGTGGCGAGTAATGCAGGCCCAGTCCTGCAAGCAGTGGAGCAACAATTTTCACAGTTTAAACCAATTCACACCAATTTAGCCAATAATTCACATCAGTTTAGCAACAATTYACAACTTTTTTTTTTCTTTTAAACAGAAAACCTTTCTTCTTTTCTTGCCAACTTGCTTAGTTCTATGTATTCTGCTATGAACAGAGAGGCTCAGATACTGCCCTAGGGAGCACCACAGAAGTCACCACCAAAAAATAAAGGTTAGGAGACTCTCCAGCAATCTCTAGGAGACTTGATACCCTCTGTTCTACTGTTGGCATTCCTTTTATCTGCAGATACTGATTTGTTCAATGTTAAGAAAAATAAATTACTAAGAAATGCTGTAAGAACTTGAATGCAAGGCAAAAAGCTTGATTACTTTAGGTCCATCCTCAGCCTACAGCCGCAGGTCCCCAGTCTTCCCRAGCCAAGTCCACACATCCATCCTTCAAAAAGGATGAAGGTGAACTGGAAGGAACTGAGTATTGGGAGCACCATGCTAGAAGGAGTTCCAATACTCCAGAAATGTTTCCAACGTCATCAGCTCTTCAAAACTGAAGAAAATCAGGTCTACAGAATACACCAAGCTTCAAAACTAATGCATCTCTTTGTATCTACTCTTTGTAGAGAATATAATCAAATAATATCAGTTGTAATTACATGGAACTCGGATTCAATTTCATTTTAATTATTGAAAATGTGTAGGCACTGCAGGAACATCTCATTAGGATGGCCGGGCTCGTCGGTGCTCAGATGGGACCCATAAGTCAACATCTCCGATCACTCCCCACAAGAGCCTGCCATGCGCTGCAGCCGTTCCAATTAAGCAGTTCTTACAGTCGATTCAAACCTATAAATGAATGAATGAATAAAACTATTTCCCTGTTGTGAAGGGCAGACGTGATCATGCAAACAAGAGAACGCAACCTTCTTGCTGGAAATATTTGTGTCCCCTGCTGCATCCTACTTCTCATGCAGGATAGCGCCGTCCTCCGTGGGGATGCTCCCTGCCACTGGCTTCCTCAAACAACACAGCCCTCACATATTTGGATTCCTCTTAGAAGCAGCATATTTTGCCAGAAAAAATGAAAAAAAAATGCTTTTTGGCCTCAACGTCAATGGAAAAATGGCAATAGGTGGATTTTAGTGCTCAGTGTATCCACAATGCATGGAACAGCAACGTCTTCTTATTTTGCTCTAAGCAGGAGGGCCATCAATTGTCATTCAGAAAGAATCTTTCATGCAGGGTTGTTACGTTTTCACTTTCCTCCCTTTCCCCGTTTTAAACTTTCGATTTCTTTCTCCAAATAAGTCCTGTCACACAAGGCCAGACTGCTGCAGAACAAACAGCATTTGTGACTTTTTATTGCAATTAATTAAAAACATTGAGCAACGAAACGGCTTTTCCCCCTGCTTGTGGCATGTGAAGAGGCAGAACACGCTTCATCTCCCACTACCTGGGAGTCTCCTGCAAGACCAAAGCTGCTCACGTATGAAAWGTGCGGGTTTGAAGACTGGGGCTGCAGGGGGGACGCCCCGAGCGCCCCAGTGCAGGCGGCCGGCGCTGAAGCCAGCGGGGCAGCAGCAGGGCCCGACACGGCTCCCTCCACCCCGACTGAACAGCTGGAAAAGAGATCAGCAATACCCCAAATCCTCATTTAGAACAGGCTGTAAGCAAGCCCAGGCCTTCTCACTGCGGGAGGCTTGCTCAGAAAGAAGAATCACCAATTGCACGGCCCATGTGTTAAGCTTTAGTGGTATTATTGGCAGTAACCACTTTCAAAATATTATTTATATATATTATTCATAAATATTTGTTTCTTTAATTAAAATGAAGTCCTGTTGTAAAAAAAACWAGAAGTAGCTCTTTTATTCTCAAAGCTGGAAGTCATAGAGCATTATAGTGAAACACTTATTTAAGACTTAACTCTTAAGAGCGGGTAATTAGCACTCGCAAATGACCAGCTGAATGCGACCACAGAAGTGTCACAACCAAGACTCTACTAAGCCAGTTCTGCATCCCAGTTTGGCCAGTACTGGGTTGTGACCAGTATGCAGGTTGTGGAGCCCTTTCCCAGAGATAATGTTGGGAACAGGCAAAGAGACCCCGGCACGACTGATGGAGAGCGGAGCAGCRCATGGAGATCTAGGTTGGTGTCCTGGGTAACGCAGCTTGGCTGCTAAGGAAAATGTCTTGCAATAGCAGCAGAAAAGCAACACAAAGTTACTTCGGTCAACAAAGCACTACAAGAACGTAATAGAGAAAGGCCAAAGATTTACTGATTAATTTCCCACTGACTGGCACTAGCAATAATTGACCGTACACTCAAATAAAACAAAACCAAATAAAATATTCACTCATCTGCATCGCTGCTACATGCAGAGGTTTTGTAAAACTTTTAGGAAGGAACTTACTAYAAAACAGGAACACAAAAGCCTTCATTTTGCTCAGTAACTGAGCGTGCCCAACGAATGTGCTTACCAAGCACGCACCTCCCTCCAAAGCAAGGAACTGCCCGCAAATAAATAGATGTTCACCAAGCACTTGAACTAACTACACTGTAACATACACAGTTAATAAGGTTCAGTGTTAAGCAAGAGCACTTACCTCTTCACTGCACCTATCATCTCCTGTTACTGCTCATGTCATTCCTTAGCTGTAGGTCACTCAGATTCATTTTCACAGGGTAATATTATAACCTTGCAGGTATCTGAAGCAGGCGCAATAAAACAAAAAGGCTAATTGTGCATTCTGTCAGGACCACGTGGCATCAGGCCACGACCATCATTTGTCTGGCAAACCTTCATCTCAGTTGGCTTTGCTGTTTATACCCCCTTTGGCTGAATGATATTTTATTTTTCACTGCATAAGCTCCCTGAAGCATAGGCAGCTTCAAAATACAGTTCTAGTTGCAGGGGGGTTTCCTTATACCTTGGTTTTGCATACTGAAAAGCCCTAATTTCTGCAATTGTTAATGTAAGCACATCCATCACGTGTGCTCAGGGCTGGGATTGCCACGGAATGCRGTCACAGCACCCACAGGCTCAGGGGACAGAAACGGTGCTGCTCAGCTTTGCTGTTAGGGAGCCGGAGCACCCGTTCAACGTGGGACTCTCAGGGCCAGTGGGAGAAAAGGGCTGGAGGGGTTTGTGAGATGGCTGCCTTGTGTGGGTGTGTGAATCCGTGCCCCGGGAAGCAGCTCCGGAGGAACTGGGATACAGGTGTTCCTCTCTGGAGGGAGGATCAGCTTCACAGGGAAAAGAGGGGACCAGCCACGTGCTGCTTTGGGGACCCTCCTGAAAGGCACAGCCAGGCAGCCAGGCCCCCTGTTTAAGCAGTGTGTGGATGTCCAAGCCTTGGYTAAGTGTCAGTCAGCAGACGGGACCCGCTCCAGCACCATGTCCTATTCCAGCTTCGGTTTAATGAGAAATTTGGAGGACGGATTTACGTGCCAAGGGCTCTGAGAGGACAAAGCGCTTCCCTCGAGCCCTTCTTGCCCAGCAGGAAGACTGCCCAAATCACCCGTCAGAGGCACCTCTCCCTGTGCACTCGAAATGCCGCCTGGGAACCTAATTTGGGCTTTTCCTCTTCCCTCTGCAGGTGTGCTTTTCGTTCACTTGAAAGTCTCCTGCTTTTCCATACTCTGTTCCCACTCTACAAAAGAGTGACACGGCCCAAAAAGCGGCACTAACAGGGAGCACTTTCTTGTTCCCTTTCATACAAAACTCCATGCATGCTGGAACAGCCAGGCAAAGATATTAATCTCATCACTCTGCTCCCGTAATTAATAGCAACTCCCCTCCTCGCCCGGAGGAGCCGGGAACCACATTTCATTGCTTGTCCTTTCCCGCTGGCGAGATGTTCACGGAGGAGAAACGAGTACAAGGCTCGTGCTGTGACCTTGCAGCGAGACTGCAGCTCCATGAAACTAACCCCAAACCCAGGCGGATCCAGCCCGTGAGGAGCCTCCGGCTCCGGCAAACGTGCGGGGCCCCGAGTGCAGCTTCAGAGAGCGGCCGGATCCCAGAGCACCTCGTTACTAATGCACTTACTGTGCGAGAGATGCTCAGGTAGGAACTTCAGAGATGAAGCAGAACGCAGGTCAATTCTGAAGATAAAAGTTTGCTGGATGAAGACAATYACAGTGATATTCTAACAATGTTTTTGGAGGTAATTTCCATAAAGCTTCTCCTCCTCCTCTTCTGCATGAAGAGTAGCAAAACGTGTGTAAAGAGTAGTAAAACGTGTGTGTCCATGTGCACCTTACAGAAGGGGAAAAACAAACAGAAAAGACTGTATTTCTGAGACAGGCTTAAGACACCTTTTGCTGGAGACAGACTGGGGTAGTTTCATCAACTAGAAAAATGAGGTGTCTTCTGTGAGAGCAAAAGGCAAAAGAAAAGCAAATGAACAAGCAAAAATCCTTCTCCTTCTCCTTGGACCCTGCCAGAACTTATAGAAAGAAAATACAGGCCAAATGTCAGACTTTCAGACCTCAGTCAATGGCAGAGAGTAGACAGACTTGTCATTTGCCCAGTACACAAAATCCGATAATAAAGAAACAAGCACATTCAGTAGTGAAACCTTAAAAAAGATGCAAAACCCTGCTTTATGCTTCCAGTGGGCTATTACTAAACAACATCAAGTAAAACAATGAGTTTTGAATCATAGATCTCCCAGCAATGTCTTTTTAAGGYTTTTTAAAAATACATAATTAAAAATAAAGGCATATAGATGCTGAACACAGGTGTTTGACTTGAAGAAGATGAATTGCAAGTGCTTGGAAAAATTAAGGACTTTGAAGGAAAAAGTTAAATAACCCTTTTAAGAAATAAATTGGGATATTGCCAAAGGAAATATTAAGAAAAAAGACATTTGACTGCCAGTTGTTCTCTTGATATTTCCTCTACTTGTTACTAGTTATTTCTCCTGTGTGAAAACCATCGCTAGCAGAGCAAAAGGATTTCTAAAAAGAAATAAAATGCTCTCTACCAATAAAAGCAAAACAGAAATGAGCATTTATATATAAAAAAAGGCAATACCAGACAAACCTTGGATTTCTCATACAACAGTCTTGCCCAGTGGCTGCTATTCCACCAGCAAAAGCAAGTTTAAGAGCACGGACATTGTGCTCGGGCCCCATCGAGCAAGTCCACGCGACTCAGTTGTCATGAATATCTTAGCAGTCGTGAGAAACGGGAGGCAAACAAGCTGCTGAAAAATGTTTACATGGCCAATAGGTTCCGAGTTAATTAATTTTAAGTGATTTTAATTGCAAAAGTGTTGATGTTATAACTGGCCCTGTGGCAAAACCTACACACAGAATTATAGAGTCGTGCTGGAATCAGCAGGCAGGTTTCCTCAATGGAATAAAGTCCAGTAAGGATATGGGAAACTCCCTCAGGATGTCAGGCTCTTGCCCACCGGGAATCACAAATATGCCAGCTAGGATTTCCTCTTCCTTAAGCAAAGCTTTTGCTTAAGAACCTTCAACGAGGCGGGCAGTGAACTAAATGCTAGGCATGTGTGAGCAGAACTTGCTCCAGGACCACGTTCACCCTCAGCTGAAAGACATTTACCTTCCTCACTGGCAACTTCCCCTCTTTAAGCCAYTGCCAGCGGGATTGCTACATTCCATATTCACATCTCTATTCCAGCTAAAAGACAGGACAGGGGAGTGCTATGGACGGCTGGTAGGTATGGATGCTAATGCATGGCTGTGAATTATGGAAGTGTAAAAAAGGGCCATTAAATGTATTGTGCAGGATCTACTCCCATTCACAACACCTACCCACACAGCTCCGTTGGAGAGGAGGTGAGAGGCCTAATTCACAGATCTGGGCTTCCGCTGCTCTGAAGGAGCTTCAGCTCTTTCTGTGTCCACAGGCCTCTGGGCACAAGGTGTCCGTAGTCTCCAGCAGGGCCCTTTTCAATTTAAACTCATCAACAGGAACACACAAACACCTCAAAACACAAACAAGCTCCTGTGTGCAATGCCAAGTAGCAGCATTTGTTCTTTTTGGGTATTTGATTTACTGCTCTCCAGATGTCCACAGTGGTGCTCAACAAGTACCTTTTCCTACCTTTTTCTGCCTCTACCGAGAGTGCCTCTCTGAAGCTGCAGGTGAAACAAACCCCATTTTTCCTCTCATGTGTATCTAATAGCAGGGGCAGGCATGTGTCTCTCTTTGGACAAGGTGATAATCCTTCCCAAAATCTGAATATATTAAACCTTTGCTCATTTATACTGCACCAAGCTTCAGCTTTATAGATTAGAAACACTGCTAGGTGTATTAATACCAATAGATATATTTAGGTATATTTAGCAGAATGTTGCAGAAAGTCTTTTATTGATCTTCATTATATTTATAAGAAAGACATTTCACAATCAATAAACTTTATGGCATTTACATAAAATGTTTGGATTTAACATTTGCAGGTGAACCCTGCGAATTATTGGAACAAAAGCAGTTCTGTGACGCGTTTGCCTTTCTCCACATTCGCAATTCCTGCAAGTTTGCAAGTTACTRGGGTGCATTAACTAGGCAGGCCCTCCCATACCCAGTCGTATATAAAACTGGGGAAATTCGCTTGGTGTGTTGTGCCTGTTCCATGAAAATAGTTCTCAGCTTGCTGTGCTCCTAACAGCCACAAGAGCATTTTCATGAACAGCTGGCCAAGAATTCATATAACTTTGGATGAATTGGGATTTTTTCCATAGTGTCTCTTCATTTTTGGAGTTGAAAACCACCAATTTTGCTTTGAGGTAGGTTAATGAACACCAAAGTGTCTCCTAAGGTATGGGAGGCTTACAGACTAAGTTTCATCCTGGCTAACTTCCCTTCAACAACAGAAAAGGGCTACACTTTCTGTAGAAAACTTCCATTAGAATTTTATGCATTGTGGTCACATATAGAAATGCTTATCAATTAATTTTCCTATGCCAGGATTGCTGTTTGCACAAATCTAAYTGCAGGAGTTGGACTTGGAGGGATTGCTGGGGAGGGTATCATGAGGAAATCCCATTATTACTTGTACATCCACAGAGGCCAACAAAAGCAAAGAGTATCCTGGCTGTAAAGAGGCTGTGACCTCAGCTCATCACAACTAGATCTATAGGACAACATTGCAGGTGACAGATCTAGACTGTTTCTCATATTTCTAGCTGTTACATGTGTTTTTTTTTTTTTTTTTTTTAATTATTGCTAGTAGTATTATCTCAGTGAGGTGACCATGTTAGTTAGATGAAAAAAGGCAATAACCAAACCCCAAATCCACGGAGCACACAGACATCTGCTGAAGGACTGGTGTGTGCCCGGCTGACTGACACAACCCCCCTGCCCCATAAACTCATCTTAGCGCAAGGACCACTGCAATCAGGCTAATCTATACAAAAGAAGCMGCCTACAAAGTATTAGATTGGCCTAAAAATTAATTACACTCAGCGGGAACAATTTGATTCCTCTAGATTAGTTGCTAAAATGCCTGCAGGGGGCAGATATAATCTTTCCCTAGAAAAGAAACGAAGATAAGACTCCAAATGTCATGCTTTGAACATGCAGTCAATACTCCCATTACCAAAATTCCAATAGTAAACTTCCTAAAATTTATGCCAGCCAGCATAATTTTGTCAGATAGCTGAAAGAACAGTGGGCAAAGGGAAACCCGCTTTTGTACGTGAATATTATATTCCGTACAACTTCTTCAGATACTTATTTAAAGCTATACGCAGTGAAAGCAGACTAAAATATCAACAGATCTAGGCAGCAAATGATACTGTTTATATCTGATGGACACAACAGCGTACAATAAAACTTGCCCAGATGTCTTCAAAGCTCTTGAAGCGCCTAGTTCTACAGCAACAGCACAAAGGCACCACTGGTGAGATCAGCCAACAGACAAACTACCCCGCTGGTAATTATTTCATTTTTTTTTTGAAATTCAGCCACCCGGCCTGTCTTGAGAGTCATCTATCCAAAGGACACGAGGAAAGCCAGATAAGGAAAATAATAACTTCATTATCTGATCCTGATTAAGCTCTCAGTTCTTCTGGAAATTTAAGATCACCRCTCTAAATGGCTGGGGAAATTATTTAAGTTGCTGCTGCTTGAAAAATAAGAGAAGAAAATTGCAGTCTGACAGATTTTCTGCTTCTTGCGAAGGCTGCACRGTTACGTATCAAGCTCTTTATCGTTCTCTAGGAAGTCCCTCCATATTACAAACCCACATAATGTCTCTCCAGAGATATCAGAAAAGAACCTGGATGTCAAAGCTCAAAACCCCAGGGCCCTGAGAGCAAAGAAACAATTCTGCATTTCTATTCTACACCCTTGATTACTGAGCAGACAGGGGAAGCAAGACACTGAAGAAAAAGTTAGATAATATTTGTGTTCTTATAAATAAAAACTATATATAACTTTAGCTTTTTTTTATGATCACAGTTCTAACTACTAGCCCTTAAAAGAACAACATGCTGTTGAGCAGCAGAACCCACAGAAAATCACAATTAGCTGTATGAGTGGGAAAATAAAAAGTGCTAAGTATTAGAAATAGGTTTCACAGTTAAAGACACCTGTAAATTTGTCTATAGAAAAGGCAGCATTGGTAACGATCTACAGCCAGAGATGCAAATGAGAGTGAGCCGGTTCATGTGCAGCCAGTTCTCAGAGCCACACTGAGGAGGGGGGGGGTAAATAAGAAAAAATTTAAGAAGTTAAACTAAAGCAAAGCTAAAAAATCACAGAGGAGAGGGAGGGCAAAGGAAAAGCAGACAAAAGCCCCCAGATGATGCCCAAGCCACCGATATCATTAGCACGACTTGCGGTTGGTTGGCGGTGAGTCCCGGTGCGCGGCTCCTCCGCGGAGGAGCCCAAGGGATGCCGAGGGAGCCGGTACCTGCGGAGCGCGTCCTGCAGCAGGCGGCCGAGGCCGGGCCGGGCCGCAGCGGCGCCCGGGCGGCTGCGCGCTGCCCGCCGGGCCCGCATGGCTCCCGTGGGCCCCGCGCGGCTCCCGTGGGCGCCGCTGTGGGGAGGCCGCCGCCGGCCGGGCCGCTCGTCCGGCCCCGCGCAGCGCGGCGCGCGCCTGACCTACATGCCGGGGAGAAGGGATCTCCCGCTAATCCCGGCCTGGGAGCCCGTCTCGCGCCTCGGCTCGGAGGCTGCTCCGCAAAGCGGCGCGCGGCCGCCACGCTGTCGGGCTCAGCACCTCCATAGATGATCACGGTGCGGCAGATAGCTCGGTATTGGCGGTGAACTTTTTAATAAAATAAAACCTTTAACATCTGCTTTAGCACAACGCAGTCCGAAGGCGTTTGCAGCGAGAAACGTCCTGGACCCGACCCGCAACGCGGTTACTGAAGTGCGCTGCTCTACGCCACATCAAACGAGCATTAAAACATCATACAGGGGATTTACTTTTTTCTTCTCTTTACAAAAATTTCCCTCTTAAGCTGCTGCGGGGGGTGTCAGGCTGAGCAACAGAACTGACTCCAATTCCTGTTSGAGAGGCATCTTCCCAACACGTCCCAAGCGATTTTCAGTTACGGGTATTTTTCCCCTCTAGAGAAAAAGTTGTGGGTTTTTTTTTGGTTTCAGTACTATCGGCAGCATATTGGTTGTTAGACCAAGCAATGCGGAAATTCAGGGAGAAAGACCTTCCCAACATCCAGCAACACTGTTYTCTTCCACTACTCTGGTACATCACATGCAATTTTCACCTTTTCACTATAATTTTGATTAACTCGATGCTGTTTCATAGCCTTYCCCAGCTCTTTTCTCAGGCAGGACTGCAATGCCTGAGGAAGGACCCGGTCACAGCTGCGTCCTATGAAGTTCTCAACCTCCAGCTCTACTCCATAGAAAAAAAATCTAGAAAATAATAGAAAACAGAACCTAGAAGATAAAATTTAAAAAAAAAAAACCTAGAAAATAAATAAATAAATAAATAAATCTGTCCCTCCTCCCTTGAGGAAACCAGGACAGGGAGGTTTATCGGATGGAAAAGGCAGCCTGGTTATGAGATTATTTCCTCAAAGGAAGAAGACCCTTTCATGCCCTCATCTCGCTGCGGAATCTCTTGCTCCTAATTTTTAACACTCTAATTCTTAAAAAATAAGAAAAAACAAACCAAACCTAGAAGTTTGAGGAGATTTTTCTTTTTTTTTTTTTTTTTTCTTTTAAAAAGTACATACTGAATTATTAGGAAGAGATGACATATAGTAGACTTGTATCAGCTCCTGTAACAGAAGCCAATACCAATCCCTACAAATCCTCCCTTTTCCCATAGACTAGGAAGGCAATGACACTATTGCTACCACCAGACGATCCATCTCCCATTTTTAAAGTAATGTATTCTCCAAATGCAGACTTTAGATTTCTGAAAGCATGGCTATTTGCCCTCTAAAGCACTGCTTATCTTCCTAACATAATTTTGTGAATGTTAGACCCACAAGAGATGCTTGTTCCTCATCAAAATCTTAATTTAAATAAAGTGGCTCAGGTCCTGGCCAACAGCACTACACCAAGGCTTGGGAACAGACTAAGCAGCCACACTATTTCTGGGGCTGTTAGCCATGGAAAGTTAGCCCAGGTACCTGCTGAGAAGCTACCAAAACAACACAAACTTACCCCTAAATTTTCAGAAAAAGTGCTGGTTTTGCTTTTAAATACATCTGTCTAGCTGGAACAGCTATTAGCTATCTGGAAAAAAAAATAGGTACATTAAATATATCCTTGGAAACCCTAGACAGTTCTTGTGCCTATGTTCCAGCTTGAGCAACATGCCCACACAGCAGTGAGGGGCATGTGCCTTTGGAGGCCTCACTACAGGCTGTTTATATAAATTGTTAAGAAATAATGCTTGTCTTTTTATTTAATCCCTATGCAGTCATGAAACAGATAGCAGTGCAATTTAAAGAAAACACAGCAATATTCTGCATTTGTCCACAGGGCAACAAATAAAATACAAACAGCACAAGTGATAACATTTTTTTTAAATATTAATTCATCTCAACACTGCAGACAAACTTAGGCTAGAGTTACACATGAGCAAACGGCAACTAGGCAAAACCCTTAAGACGTATCCTCATCTCCTATACTTATGGGATCACAAAAAAAAAAAAAAGAAAAAAAAGAAAAAAAAAGAAATCTCTGGCCCACTTCAATTTAACCAAGATGCAATGAAATGATCCTCAAAAGAATTAGTTGAAGAGTCCTAATCCTTCATCTTCTAAATCCAGGCCTACCTCTCAGCCCTCATATTGTTTAATCTGGAGAATGAACAGGACTGTCATCCAGGCCGCCGCATTCCACAGCGATTAACCCTTCCAAATGAGAAAGTAAGACCCAGACTGAAGAGTCAAAGCGATTAAGATTCCCTGTCCGACTCAGCACCGTATCTTTAACTAACAGTGTGCCAGAGCATTTTAGCTTCCCTAAACAGCAGCAACCACAAAGCTCCWAAATATCAAAGTGCAGCCCTAACCATTCAAGAAAAGATGTGGGAAGGGCACCATGCTGCTGGGAGCACAACAGAAGTGCTCGGAAGACACCGATGCAGAAACACATTCTTTTATATAAATACATATGCATATATTTTATGTGTATCAATATTATATGCACACATTTGAACTCAAAACTTTTTCACATCGAATTTCCTKTAGGCATAAGAAGGTAAGTGATTTGGGGTTACATCAGAAATTTGATTTGTGATACAACTACATTGGTTTCTTTGCTTGCAAGAATTATAATACWGGTGCATCCAGAAATTCAGCTTTGTGTTTCTTCTAGGGTCCCAGCAATATTTCTTGGCAATATTCTTCTCCCATCCACAGTGAGCAACTAAGTTAGATATGAGGAAAATCATGTGCTCCAAGGCGATGGCAGTGACAGATCTGCTCTACCTGTGAAATCCCTTAGATGAGCAGCAGGGCTTAAAAGCCTCCTTTCTTTCATGCCATCAGGAACAGCTAATCCTGCTGTAGCTAATCCGTGCCTGTAGTGTAGAAAGAAAGGTGGGAAAGAGGTACTGTTGTTATGGATGAGGAGCAAGAGAGACAGGGAGAGGCAGATACCCAGAGAAAACTTGCTTAAAGCCACACGAGGATGTGGGATGACTCCCACTCCGAGATCACATCCTGCTCGAGAGAGAGAGGAAAAGTAAGCTCAGTCCTAGGATTCAGTGCGCCTGCATTTCCATTCCCAGTAGGGACTGGGCAGTAATCATGCCACTGCGCAAGGCATGGTAAGACCCACCTAGAAACCATGTTCAAGCCAAAGTTTCAGCGGGGACAGGTCAGTGAAAATACCCTTAYAAAACAACCTTAACATAATAACAAATAAAATAATAAAAAAGGACACTTCTGCACTCGCAGATGAGAGGGGTCCCGTGCAGGAGTGTCCTGCAGCAGCGACGGGCGGGCAGAGCTGCTGCTCTGCAGCAGGCACGAGCAGATTGCAGCAGGATTATGCACCCAGATTGCGACGCACAAGGTGGCGGATGAAGCCTCTCGGCCCCCTCTCAGACCCTACGATTTATGGGCATAAAATACCTGTCAAATAAGTGCAGCAAGTCAAGGACACAAAGACTGCGCTAAATTACCCAATTAAATGATGAATTCCAAATTCTTCTCAGCGTCTGCATGCTGTTTTGTATTGTGACTAGATTAATAACCATATAAAAACGTTTTGCCAAATTATTTTAAACAAAGATCCTGTGTATTTTAGATTTAAAATGCTATTAACCGCTCAGCATAAATTGGAAGAAGAGTTCTGAAGAACCCGGATGAAATAATAAAGTAGCGAGTTTTTCTTCAGTTCACAGTACTTAATTTCAGYAGAACTTCACCAGTGCCAACAGTGCTCCAGTAACATGTGCCAACCTAATGAGAAAAGGTTATTTCACATTTTTATGTACTCCAGATGGCAATGATTCAGAAAGGATCTTGCTCTGTATTTCAGCAGGATTAGGATASCTCCTGCAACAGCCTCAGCCGACGCTGCTGATCCTGCCCGCACGGCGATGGAGCACGGGGTGTGTGTGCTTCACGGGGCCATCGCCGCTCTAACTGCCCCATTACCAACACGCTGATTGAGAAAATACATCTAGTAGGGCAATAAACACTAAATATGCCACAAAATATGCAACAGAGAGTTCGCAGTGATATGTGGGCAAGTCTGGAATGGGAAAATATTGCTCATTATTTTGCAATATTGTAAGTTCCAGCAATTCAGCACAAGACTACAAGAGCTGAACAAAACTGAGTATTTCAAGGGTTTTTACAGTAAGAAACGCACTGAAGTATGAAGCTAGTGATCCATTTTTTCTTCCCTGTATGCACTGACATTGTCTTAGGCAAATAATTCAGAAACAAATCCAAATAGGCCCTGCGGAACTCAAATATGTGGAAAAACGTTAGTATCCATCATTCTTGCTCTAAGAGGTTCTACAGCACATTCACACTCATGTAACATTCCTCACTCTCCTGCTGCCTCCAGCCTTTGACAAAYGCCCTCTTTCCTCTATAAGGCCTGAGATTAAGACATGAGACCTGCATTTAAGCATTTACAGGAGAACACGAGGATAGCAGTCCAGACCTTCAGGACTTGAGGTTAAGAAATGCTCTAGCTTGAGCAGAATGCACACTGAGATATGTTTGCATTTGACAAGTCGAAGGATGACCAGTAGATGCTGTTTAATGCAGATCCACTTTGATGCCCTGTAATCACAGGCTTAATGTTGAGGTCTGTCAACTCCTCATCATAGTAATGGATCACGATGCACATGTGGTTACTCTTCATGCACAATTCCTGCACAAGTGGGCCAAAATTTCCCACTTTTGTCCTTATTTTGCATTCCTTTTAACTGGAAAATCTAAAAGAGGCTTATTGTTATTTCTTGATTATTCTAGACATGATTAGCTTTTCTTGAAGGAATGACAAAAGACTTTAGCTGAAGGAATGACAAAAGACTCTGCCAACTGTAGATGAAAAGGAGCACAGCTATAAAATCACCATCAATTCAGGGTGTATAGAAAGGTTTCAGGATTAAGGATGAATCCTTAAAGATAGGAAAAAAGTTACCTTCTGATTAGGTGAGATGCTGTAACAGCTCCTGGCACATTCATTCAATTAATAGACTCTGCAGCAGGCAAACGCTGATAAGGGCACTACAAYTTAAGGATCTAATCTGTGCTCTCAGAGAAAGCAAACCAGAAGAGGCACTTTGCTTGGAGTATTTCCAGTGCAGTTGCACCGTATGGTAAAATGTACTAGTCTCCCTGCTAAGCCCAAAGTGCACTGCTGAGAAATAGCTGCAGACTAAACCACACCAATACACTAGAGCAATACTAATAAAAAGGAGAACTGAAAATCCTTGCAGAAAAAGGTATGTCGAGTTTTAAAATTTAGCCAAACCTTCGGTGCTCAACCAAGAGACTACAGAAACCAACCTCCCCTCGCAATGTTGGGCATCCTTGCCCCATATCGACTTTCCCCATGGCAAATAAGGTGAAAAGCAGGCAAAGGCCAAACCCCCATCTTGAAGAAAACAACTGAACTGGGATTCGGTCATTACCACGAAACAAAATCATGCRAAAGAAAAACTCCACTCGAGGTGTAAGCTAAGCACATGTACTAAAAAATCAAGCACTGTGCTGCTACATGGTGTGATTTGTCCTGAGCATGGTGTGCAGCTTCTCTTTATCCTCTCCAGCACCCTCTGATTCCCCTGCAATAGCTCGCTGGTTTAGGCAACACAACTAGCAATATCCTTGAGGCAATATTTCCCAAATAACCTGTCGATAGCTCTTACCGAGCATGTCTGGAGGATAATGGATGCTTTCTAAAATCTATATTTTATTAATGCAATTTAACACAGAATTGTACTAAAGGTTAACACTGCAAGGTTTGAAATTACAGCACAAGCACTACCAGAATCCAAACCATGCTACACTSAAACAGTCACGAAAACCTGGGTGTTGAACAGTGTCTGCAGACTGAAGAATATAATACGTTATGACCAGAGATAATCACATTAAGATTTCTGGCAAGCTTTAACAATAAAAGCTGTCTGCAGCAGTAGCCAAGGACTGCTATGGAATGGCAGCGGAATCCCTATGGAGCTCGGTATTACAGTCATGGTGCAAACAACTGCAGAGTGATTAATGGCACTGCCAGAAGTATCAAGGGGACTTAAGAAAAAAAAACACATTGGGTTAAGACATGTACTCTTTACCACAGCACTCATCATCAAAACCAGTGGCAAAGCCTGTGATTACTTAGCACTCCTACAGAATATTGGCTAAAATTAAACCTCATGAGGCTTGCTTGCTTAGTCCAATCATCTAGCAACTCTGGAGAGCGGGTGATCCTCASACCACCAGTTGGTCCTATCCTCATCCGGCCATCAGTTTTCCTTATCTAGTTGAACAGTTTGAAGCATGTCAGATGACTTAAAACTGCAGCATTTGTCCTCTGATGTTCTTCTCATCTTTAAGGAGTGTAATGCCCATTCCTTTAGCAGGTAACACCCCTCAGGTAGGCCCAGATCAATACTGAGCAAGCACCTTGAGATCTTCCCTCAGACAGCAGTAAGAACCTCAGAGCTGTCCATCCTGCTGCTGATGGTCTAAAAAAAAAAAAAGAAAAAAGAAAAAAGAAAAAAACCCTATATATTTTTTAAACCCATTTTTCCTCCAAGCCACATCTGTGACAGGAAAATGAACAACCAGCAGATAAAGAGTTGAAAGAAACTTTTTACACCTTCAGGGCATAAATCCCCGAGGCTGGGATTTATCTGTGGGGCATCTGGCCAAATGGAGTATGGGTGTAGGAGATGACTAATTAGAAGAACCTGGTCTGTAAGCAACAAGAAAGCAAATCCAATCCTGTTCTCCTCATGTTTCTCATGTGCTTTAAGAAGCAAAAGTCTGAAGAGACAGTTTGCACCTAATAGCTTTTCAGCTTTAAATAAACTTGCTGTAGCTTTGAATAATCATATTTGAAATGTGCTTGTACGGGAAAATACACACCCAAAACGTTTCCATAGGAGAAAAAGATGAAGCTAAATTTCTAAGTTGCACTGTCCAATTCTGCGCACTGRAAACAAGTGAGTGGCTGAACTGCCTGTTAATTGGAACAATACAGTGGAATAATTGCAAGTTCAAAGATAAAATTAAAATTACCATAATAATTCTCCTGTGAAACAATCCAATCTACACAGGCTACAAATTGCTGGTAGGCTGAAAAAATATATTGCCACCTCAAGTCAGGCAGATAAATTATTCTATTTCCTTCAGTATTGTATCAACTTAGGAGGTTACTCAGAGCAAGATGATAAACTGATTATATTCACAAATTATGTGTTGGTCACATTTRAAGATCACTCTCTATTTGCCCACCAGCATTACAAAGCCAGCTATGCAAAATGTGAGTAAAGATACAATTCTACGGTGCTTCCAAGCTGACTTTTAAGAGCAAAAATCCCAATCTATACTGCCCACTTTAGGATGGAATAAGGAATACCAACTTGGGCCCACCCTTGGGAATGTTTCCCCGCTCTTCTCTGTCGCCTGGGCTTGGGTTTTTAGAGTTTGTTAGAGAAGTCTGCTTGCTCATCCCTGTCTAATACACACATGAGTAACAGGCAACCTTGTTTCAAGATGCAGGCAAGACCAAGAATTCGCCAGTTATTCTGTGCAGACAGGAAACATTCTGGATTCCATGTTCTTATGCCCTGAAGCTGAACTCTGCAGATCTGCGCTGCTCAGGGCTCCAACTTTCCGCTGTACTTTAAGTGCTCCTTTCCTTTGGCTTTACTGAGAGCRGAAGGACCCATCCCAGGACCTTAAAAACATTCAACACTTTTTTGGGCTAAAGTTTTACCTGTCTGCAATTAGACAGGGAGCACAGATATCCCYGTTTTAATTTGTTGTAAAACTGTCAATGTAAAATTTAGGTTGAGCTAACACCGTTGAAGATCCCAATCATGTTCWTAAAAGAAGTACCACTATCAAGTTCATTTAGCTCTACATCAGCTTTTTAATCATAATATTCCCTCATAATTTAATTTGCTCAGTACCTACACCCATCAATCTGAATATACCCTACTGATCATAAATGATACGTATTGAGCCTATAGCACAATTTTTATAAGACAGGAAAATTATTAGTTCAGGTTACCTCTAGGCACCTCTAACAAAAAACAACAACAACAATTCTGACCATAAACTTATATGCTCCCATCTGCCCCAACAGTAAATGGACACAGTCTATAATCTGCAAACTGCACAGCAGCCTCAGCAGTTCAGTATAGGTTTATAATTAGCTGACACGAGGAACCACAAGTGCGATCCGATCAATATATTAAAATAGGATAAATCCACATTATCTGGGTAGTGAACTGCAATCTAACCACACAATTAGAAGGTCAGTCTTAACTAGCATTATATATATTGATTTTTAAGATGAATGTCTTTTTACCCATGAGGGGAACCGTTGGCTTTCGAGGAGGGAGCCTTGGGGCGTGGAGAGCCCAAGGTCTGGCTGGCAYGAGGGCAACTCTTATTGCCAGGGAKGTTTCCAGCCTCGCCTCTCTTTGCCATTTACTACTACTACCTTCTCCCCTTCTAAAATGGAGTAAGAGTTACCATTGCAGAAGACTATTGGGATAAGCAAAGACTTGAAGGGCAGAGCAAGTCATTGTGTTGGTGCAGAAAACATCCCTGGGAGACAGGCCGGTAGCTTAAAGCAGACGGATGCTTTGGAAAAGATGCCCTTTAAATTTATCATAAATTGCTGCTGACAGCCCCTAAAGTAACACCTATTCTCCACCACCTTTATCCTCCTCTGTTCTCCTTATCTGAATTTAATTTCTCTAATCATTTTACTGGACAAAAATTTCCATTTAGACAGATCTCTTTATATTGCTGGGTTCAAAACGCAGGAGACGACGTGTCTCGCGGCAATCCGCTCCTCCGYGAGGATTCCAGATCCCTATCTTCACATTGTCTTCTCTCAGAGGCATTCCTCCCATTTCCTTTGTTATACAGATGTTAGGAAATGAAGATAATTTTTAAAAGGACAGAAGAACACAGTTAAATCTGAAGCAGGAACTTCCTTTATGTTCAGCTTTGACAGAAGGATGGATCTGGCTCTTACACGGTGAATAATGTAAATACTGGGAGATTTTTATCCACTGTAGAATTCCTCCATATAAGAAGGAATTTTATATTTATTTGGGTAGGAAAGGTAATAGAAAGAATTACTGATATTCTGATGTTTTTAGTTATACGAGAAGCCTTCTGCTCTAGAAACTAAAGCACTTTCAGATTATTTAGGGCCATTCCTACATCAAACAGTCCTTCAAAGCATGTCAATAGTATAGGCCGTTAACAAGCAAACAGTTTGCAGAATCTGGTGATCTCATAAATAAAGGCAATTTTTCCATGTTAATATGTGTGTAAGAACTTTCAAACCATGCAAAAGTGACTTCCAGTTTTATGACTGCAATCTAGACAGAAGCTTGTCACCTCTGAAGATCCTGTCTAGTAGTATCTTTTCTGCAAAACATTATTATAAAGTTACTCAAGCTCTTCGGATTGGAAGAAATCTCTACTGGGTTGAGAAAGGGAATCCCTCATATCTCAGGGCATAACAATATTACTGATTTTTTTATCAAGGRAAAGCTTTCCCAAGAGCAAGAGCTTCAAATCGTTTGAAGCTGCCACGAAGGAGGCAACATCTCATTCCAGCCATGCCCTAAGTTCAGAAGCTCTCCATGAGATCCACCACAGAGCATTGCTCAGCTCTGCAGTTTTGGGGCAGTTCTTCCCAAAGCACATCCTACTTAATGAAAAAGCCTTCCTAGAAGCACATCTCATACTCGAGCAAAGCAACTGAACAGAATTTCCCCTGCAGTATATGCATATGGTTTTATATTGAAATTCAAGTCACTCCCACAACTGTTTATTCTTTCTACTACTATAATTAGCAGTTAATTGAAGCTAAGATTAATCCCACTAGCTACAATCTTTTATTCTTTTAATATTTAGAATTACTATCTATAACATCCTTTAATACACATGTTTASAAATGACTGTGGCTCCTTTGTCATCTTCACCTTCATATTCACTCCTCTTAGCTCTCCTCCTAGGTCTTATTTTCAGTATTTAGGTAATTTTCACTGTTATTTCATACTTTTTTTTCTTAATCATAATTTAAAAAAACCCAAGTTGCTTCTAAAATATTTGCAGCCAAAATAATAGTCTAGACAGCAGTAGAGATTTTTTAGCAATGACAACCTGTCTTTCTGCCTCAGCAAGAGCTGGCCTAAGAAGCTTTATGAGACACCGCTGTGTCTGAGCTGCCCTGAGCCCACACGTGGCTGTTTCATGTCACAGAGGGACATGGTCTGTCCCTCTTCCCACCACTGAGCCTGGAGGGAATGAGAGGAGTATTTTCTGTATAAGCTATAACTACATATTACAACGCTGGCCTGAGCTAACCAGACCAAATTATTATCTCCAACAACAAACACTTATTTAGCTTTCAATACATCACCTGTTTTTAAAAGAATTCATCATTTCTTACCTTTCAGAAAAGGCAGGGAAGTCTCTTTCAGAGGTTCATCTACACTTCTTAAGTTTATCTTCCAGGCTCCTTTTCAGAATGATATTTAGGACACAAATTTGAAGTTCTAACCCCCTACTGAATTACTCTACAGAAATCATGCCAAAAATTCCATTCAGTCTGAGTAGCTCTGCTGAGTAGCTGCATGACAACGGATACGTCTGATATATCTGTCAGACAGTAGTTTAGGACTTTGGGATCATGCTTGTTTTCTTTATGAAGAACACTGTGCAACCTCCTCTGATTTTTTTTATATATCAAATTGCTGTGTAATCTTCTGTGCCCGATTTGCTAGTCTTCATTTGAGATGACATTGCCTCACTGCTTCAGCTGGTGCCTCTGAGGGCAATCACAAAAACACGACTCACCTAAATCTACTTAAGTTACCKTAATTCTTTAACCATCCTGCCTCCACTTTTCTGTCTTGGGGGTCTCAAATTATCCTTGGCAACTTTTATTCTATATGTACCTTGTTATTTSCCTTTAGGAAAGACAAAGAACAACTGCTAAGCACTTCTGCTTCAGGATGCTTTGCTCAGCTATTACATGCCCCTTTATCCTAGTAAAGAGTCTATGCCTTCCACATGCTTCTCTGCTTAAAATGATTTTTCACCCTTCCCAAAATCTGGATAAAAGTGCCTTAGTTTTCTGTTTGGATATACCAGTAGGTACCATGCTTTTTCCAAACAAAAAGAAGAAATAAGCAAGTAATTTGGTCTTTCATATACAGGGTACCAATACATGGAGATATCAAGGTGAATGATGAATAAAAAGGAAAGTGATAGTGATCTTCCAATGCAGTCATGAGCATTTTTTTTCCTAATGGCTCAGAATTTAGAGTATAATGTTAAAATAAAATATTTTAAAATGTTATTCACTGAAACCACATCTAATCAATACCAAATGACATAAATGAAAAAGTAAACCCAAGGGAAACAGATCATTTTGTACTCATCTTATTGAAGCCCTTGGGATTAAGGGATCTATCCCGTCTAGCAAAGGGATCTTTTTATTAAAGACGTAAAGGAACGTGTTGGGTTTGAATACCCCCTTTACTTTACACGGCATCAAGGAACTGCAGAACTGCATCTGCCACCCACATGACTTTCCTGCTCTCACAAGTTCAAAGAAACCAAACTATGAAAAGTGCCACAGGAAAGAAACAGTCAGCATTTGTACTTTGCCTGTTACAGTGCAATTTTAAAAATACATCAATAAGAACTGCAGACCAGTGATACGTAACAGAAGTTCTCTTGACAACCACCAGCACTATTTACCTTGAAAACATCGTACCGTACCCGACTGCACAGCGTTTAGGTAGGTGGCAACAGCTCACAGTGACAGTGCTTGGCTCCTGTATCCACACTTCACTTTCATCAATATAAACATGTTTTACAAGGGAGAATGGGCTGTAGCTAGAAATACCAACAATATATTATGTTGTTATGTATAACAATCTACATGTTATTGTGCAAAATAAGAAAGCAGTGAGCCTTGTTTCCTRACAAGGAACCCGAGCGCTGCCATCCCTGCCCTTGCCATCAAGCTGGTCTTGAGCATCAGCTATGGCAGAAAAATACCTCCGTGAGTTTCCCTGCTATTCCAAGGAAGTAACGTATGGAGGGGGCTTCATGCTGTGTTTGGACCCTGTATGGGCCCTTGTGACCTACTGTGGAATTAGGCTTCAAGTTTGGCCACGCTGTTTTCAGCTTTGGCCTTGTCTTGTGTGTGCTAAAGGAAAGGGGGGCTAGAGAATTACAGTGCAGCCTCTGCAAGGGGAAAACCCCAAACAAGCAACTCACAAACACCAGTATCTCCTGTGGCAATTTAGTGCTCGCTGAAGGCCAAGGGGGAGCACTGCACGCTCTCACAGATCAGCAGTAAGTGCCACCTCCCGGGAACACGAGCACGATACATATTGCCAATGTGTGCACACACAAAAAGCCAACCTGGGATCTTCCAAGTAAACAGAAAACTGTGCTTTTGTCTGTGGCAGCTACAAAGGAAGCTTTCAGAGCAACTGAGAGATGCCATGAAAGGCTGCCTCATGATTCACTAGCACGTCAGGGCAGGCTCCTATGGCAGCTTCGAGTGCCTGAAGAGTACCTCGGACTTCAAGAACTGCATGCTTCTTTCTGGGCATCTTAAATATGGATTGAAGCAATCTACTGCTCTTCAAAAGGGTTACATAAGTCAATGTACGTCRCACACACCAGCATCTCAGAACTTCTGCTCTTTGCACAACTTCAGTGCTTTGAGTTTACGCCAGTTCTCCAGCTCTCTGCAGTCCCTTTGACCTCATTGCTTTAGTTCCTGCTCAACTTTGATACAAAAACACCTSCGTTTCAATGAGTTGCTCTCTAACATCAGAATCAGAACGTGAGCTTTTGAAGGAAACCAAGGGTACACACAGAACAACTACCTTCAAACAATGTGTTATTGAAAAACTACAGTGTTCACATTTCAAACAGGTATGAAGCTTTGTCCTCTAGTCTTCCAAACCCAAGGCACAGTGAAGAACAACACTGGTGCTCATCCCATCTCCCAGGGCTCAGCAAGCCTGGCCAGGGTGAGGAAGCGAAGTTAAGGTCAGGAGAAGGCACTCGTCCTGTGTACCAAAAAAACCAACGTCAGCATGGGGCTGGCAAAACTAGACACGAGCCCTACCTTCCATTCAGCAAGGGCTCCCAGGAACCTTACACCCAGGGAGCCAACACACCTCAGCAACCTCTGGCAGGAGGAAGCAGAGCAGGAAGGCAGGGGACAAGTGAGACGGGCGCACAGCACAACCACATGTAATAAAACTTGTAAGTGTGGCAGCCTTTGATACCAGCTGCTAAGAAAATAGTCCTCAAGTCCACTCATCTGCAGAGAAGGCAGAAAGAATTAATGGTTCTTGGAGAAAGCCAAGGAGCACATGCTCAGACCAAGGAGACCCACTCATTGCATGCCAGGCATTATCAGACATGTGGCAGTCACGTTTCCCTTTGGTGGAAGTGACATGGTGATGAGAGGACAATGCTAAAATACCATCTAAGGAGAATCAGAGCTATCCAACCTGCAGGACCCTGATGGATCAAATGAGAACCACTTGCTATTTTTATGGTAACTCGCATTCTTGAAAGCCCAGGACTGTTTTCCAAGCATAGTCACAAATACCTATAAAACCAGTCATCTTAACCGAAGAATTTTTGATATTTACACAAAGGGGATTTTAAAGCCTTGATACCAGCACCTTCAACTACTGTTTACAGACAAACCTTACTAGAGTGTGTTTCATTGGGCTTGTTTCAATTCAACCAAAAACAGTAATCAAAATACCTTAGGCCAAAGCTGTTTCCATTACTCCTTTAACATCTAATGCCAGTTTGGAGTCACATGCCCTGTATGCACTCAACAAACAACAATTTGTACTGCTTACTGATGTGCAGAAATGTAATCAATTTACACTGCGGTGTTAGTGTGCTTCTTAGAGTGATGGTATAAATCACACCCACTGCTTCAGGGGTCTAGTTGCATCTCTGTACCTGCTGCTGTAGAAAGATGCTGAATTTACTAGAGAAAGCGCAGCTGAAACACAGAACAAGGAGGCACACGAGATACAGAGGTTGCCTCTGTAATGCTCCCAAAGAAGTCATCCAAAGGACAAAGAAAAAAGAAAAACAATTAATAAAATTAAATAAAACACAAAATAGGTTAGCCCATGTTTTTTTTCCATAGCTAGCCAGAGATATCAGCACCTACTGATCCAAGTGGTGACCTTCAAAGCGAGGAAGACAAACTGCATGGCATCGTCTCCGAAGAAATGGGGCTGAAAGGTATTTGGAGGGTTACTCTTTACGCCCTGCACATTCCCATGCCAAGAGAGCCTTGCAGAGCAGCTGCCGAAAAGCAACCGACCTCAGCGGTTCTGAGAGCGGGGACATGAAGGATTTCACCCCGAGGTGAGATTACACGAAGGCAGCGCAAGGATAACCGCATCTGACTGCGGTGCAAAAACCCGGCTTCAGCACTAAACCGTCTCCCTGAAGGACCCTCCACACCTCAACACCATCACCCCATAAAGATAAAACCCAAACTCTCTTCTACACGCATATATCACGATGCAGTTCAGGAAAAGGGTTAGGTTTAGAAGTTCCTTCTCCTTCTGGAGTAGCCACCACGTATTTATCAAAGTAGACACCGTGTCATTTTAAGGCTCTGACAGATTTATACAGATGTTAAGACACAGGACTTCGATTTACTTCAGAGTCTTAGCCTGGAATATTGCTTACTTGCTAAGAACAGAAACATCAATAAAAACTAAACATCAGGAAGAAAAAGAAAAAAAAGCTTGCCTGCTGAAGTCTTCAAACTCACGCTTATATAATAGATTAAAGTTTTCACACAACTTCAGATAGGAACAGACAGCTTTMCTCCCCCATCACGAAAGGTCAGCTTAGAGCTTTCCACATACTATTATGTTTCGTTCTTTCAAAGATGTGGAGAAAATAGTCTGAGATGGAAGAAAAAACACGCTCCAAATTACTGCTTACCCTGCTGTGCTTCATGCAAGTGAAGGAACAACTGCATGTAAATCTACTCTGTTCAGGAATTACACAGATTTAGAAGATTATGCCCTCGCTTTAGTCTTCTACCTATTCTGTACTTCTGAAAGGCAGAGAATTTGGGTGCAGAGAATTATTTCCTAGGCATCCTCTCCCACAACACTTTCAATTTTAACATCTCTTCCCATCTGCACCTCTCYTGCCCCATTTAATTGTACGCCAAATTGGAAAAATATAAAAGGCTCCAGTCCCTGGGAACACAACCCCTCCGCAGCGCCGCACTGCCCCTTGCCTGGTTCATTATCTGCTATCTCACACAGTGAGAAAAATGCACTCGTTTAGGGAAAGAAAGTCTGGTTTTGTACAGTCATGCTGTAATATTATACTAAGTACAAGAAAAAAATAATCTCTAACACCCATTACTAAAACTTTATTTGCTTTTACACCACATAAGAGCCGTGCTCTCCTCCTAGCATCTGGTCTACCCGCTAATGAAGCCAATGGCAGCAATGAGCCAAATTCAAGTGCCATTAATGAAAAGTGATATTTAAGTCTATCTTTTCTCACTGTAGCTAAAACGCAGACATTCATGGAAAGCACGTAATAGTGATTTAGGTTGTTCCAGCTTTATATAAATCACAGGCACAAAAATAAGAAGACAAACAGCTTTAAACCAAACAACTTGAATGTCTGTGCTTCTTGCTAGAATTATTTCAGAGTCACCTAGGTTGTGAATAACAATGGAGGAAAAAAGGATTAATTAGCAGAGAGTGGACTTCAGGGATGCTACCTAACAACATAGTCACCCTTTTTGGAAATCCTGGTCAACTGAATCAGACTGTCACAATTTTACTGGAAAAAGTGCTGCTCAAAAGTCCTGCATGTGCAGAACCCTTAAATTTTACAAAGTTACTAGACACATTACTGGGGAGACTGTTTGTTATCCCCTCACACTCTCTTTTCTTTAAACCACGACCCCATCTACTTGAAGAGCATAAGGGTTTCTAGCTATTGCAACAAGAACTACTCTTCTAAAACAAGGACCTCAAGAACTTCTTCCATAAATAAAGATTAATGTTCAATAGGGCAAAATAACAAAGAATACTCCCGGAGTGGTTTTAAGTGTGTGTGTGTGTGTGTGTGTGTGTGTGTATGTGTGTGTGTGTGTGTGCAAGCCTGTGAATGCCATTCAGGGGGCCTCATCAGAATAATTAAAATTTTAATTTAAAGATGATAAAACAAGAATAAAAATTTTTAAAAGGAAGAAAATCTTGGTCTTTAGCATTTTTTAGAGAAAAGAATTTCAGCCATCTCTAAAAGCTTTGTTTAAAAAAAACCTTAAAAGCTTTAATGGAAATTTTCCAAAAAAAAAAAATCAGATCAAATTTTGTTATTACTATTAAACGCTTCTTCAGTGTTGCCTAGAAACCCAGTCCTGCACCAGAGGTGCATCATGACAGACACTGAGCAAAGAGAAAAAAACAAAACATAGAAAACCCTAATCTCCCCTCACATAAATAAGCAAGCAAAGAAAAAAGTCTGTCCCACAGCCTGTTTTCATCATTTTAAAACTAAACCTGAGCTTTTCAAACATTTTGGGAGGGCAAAAAGAATGAATTAGTATCTAATGTTGATGGAAAATATACAACATAAAATTCCATCATCTCTTTTGATTCTGTCCTGATTGTTTTATTTTCTGCTCACATGATAATGCAATATAAAAAGATTGTATTTGATGATCTCATTGTCTCTCACAGAAACAACAAAGAACTCCAGTCCCTATCGTGGTTATTTGAATAGTTTGTCTTAAATCTCCAGGTCTAAGATGGTTTTCCAGTAGAAACGTGGAGCTACGTTCCAGCACAGAGCTCTATTCAAGTCAATGCAGAAAGAGATTCTCAACATGTCCAAGCCAGATGGTGACCTAGCAGGTAAAAGGCACTGTTTTTTCCTCAATTATTTAGACTGCCCAAACCTTAACAAATTCTTAACAGCTAATAGGGACATTACTTTCAATTGTAAAGACAACAGCTTCTCTTCCAGCACTTTAAATAATTAAAAACAAGCAAACAAATTCCTCAAGGATGTGAACTGCTCAACACGCATGAAGCCCTGTACCTCCTRTGGAAAAACACTGGGAATTCTAATACAAGAGTCTCTAGAAATGAAATGTTTACATCTTTATRTAGAATAATGGCATAAGCCCCTTCTATTTTACAGGATGATACCAGTCACTTAGCCAAACACTTATTGTTTTTATGGAATTTCAGAGGTGTCACTTTTGGCCTTAAATTCCCTCCAAGTCACCATGGAGTTCCACCAACCTTCTTGTATGGAAGCACATTCTTGCCCTATGTTATACATACATGTTTACTCATACAACATACCTGGAAAACTGTTCCTGCAGTCCACGCATCTGAGCTCTGCTTCGCTCCGACTCCAGCGTCACCTCCCGCAGTCTCTTCTCACTCTCAAGTCTTAAATGTCTTTCTTCCTCCAACTCATGTATCAGCTTCTCACGCTGAAAGAGCAGAAAGGATATTCATTAACTGCAGATGTAAAACATCTTTTTAAGATAAATTTTATATAAAGTTTGGGAAGGATCAATAAGCAATCAAAATTATTACCCCAACTATGCAATCCCGACTTTTTTATATGGCAACATTACATAGATTCATCGACTAGAAATGGAAAGTCTTCTGGTTTTGTCGCCTGAGAGAGTTATTCCCTACAGTAAACATAATGTTTACTCCAAAGCAAAGAACCTCAACTTTCYCTACAGTTTAATAATTCAACATAAGATAACATAACACAGTGAAAAAATCCTGCTTTTCTCCCTCTTGTTTTTCTCTAGGGCTATTGCAAAAAAAAAACAAAAAAAACCCAAACAAACAAAAAAACAGCATATTTTGATTTGTTGGAGTCTCAACCTGCAGGATGGCAGATTGCTATAAAATATCCCCATTACTTTGAGTGACTCTTATTTGGCTCAGACGTACCGAAAAGCAGCCCAACAGCTATTTAGAAAGAGCCACTCCTCTCCTTCCTAAGCTCTTTTTTTTCCTTCATCTCTACTCAAAATAACTTCCAGAAGTCATATTTGAGATGTAAGCAACTTAATGTTTCTTGATAATACATGAGAAGGCTGAAATGGGCCCATTTCTATTATTCCTGAGGCCAACTCATCACCCGTGGCTGCCTGGATGCCTCGGGAGCAGACAGGACCCTGATTCTGCAGCCACCGTATTCCTGGATTGGGCTGGGAGCAGGATTCCCATCTCCCAGCTTGGAGCCTGCTGAAATGTTACGGGAAAGATTAGGCTTTATAAAAACAGGGTATCCAGGCAAGGAAATGCAAAGGAAATTAAAATGTCAGTAGCTTTCCTACTCCTCTCAAAGGCTATGGCTGTTGTTAATTCTTGAAACTCGGGACCACAGCACCCACCACGACGTACTGTGAAACCCAGATAAATCAACCACGTCGGGGGCTGATCTTTAGTGGTTCTTTTATGTTAGTTCTGGATACTAAAATGTCATATAAAAGCAAAACTAATGACAGTGAAACCCTATTTTAAAGTAGCCACGTGTGATTTAGGAGGAGTAAGAACTGATAATTTATGAAACACGCTAGTAGAATAAAATAATACGCACTTTTCCATGAGACTCCCACACAGAAACTAAATGATTTTTTTCCTTGTGCATTTAAATGAGGTAAGAAACAAATAATAAAAATAGGCGATTAACATTATGCTTCCCTAGTGAAGAGGGCTCCACCGACTACTGRCACTGTGAAATTATTCCATGTGCAGCATCCAGGTACGCTGAAAAATCTCGGTGCACATGCGGTTTGTAGGCTGATGGATGCAGTTTCGTTGCAACCTAAATTTTTCTGGCATATCTGCAAAAACGCATCTAGAAATTCTATATAGCATTTCATTAGAAAATAGCAAAGGTTTCTTAGTGTTAAGCCATTAGATGGGGAAGATAAGACTATTTGTACAAGTCCCACAGCTATAAATCTTACTGGATAATAATTTACTATAGCAGGAACCACAGGAGCAAAAATATGAACATTACCAAGTAGAAAAGGGACTTTAAATACAGTGATAAATAAGCAGATGTCACAGAGGGGGTGGCTAAGGAGTAAATGAAATATCTATTGGCCGTGGGAAGATACAGTGACTACGCTGAGAGCAGAGAGCTTCTGTTTGGCTAGTCAAAATATTGGGAAAAGGGAAAAATTCAAAACAAGAAATGAATTATTTGGAAATAAATTCACTGCGCTAGTTAAATGATCTAACTTATGTCCTCCTTATGTCCGCTGGCCTCTGGCCGCTCCAGGCGCCGGGCACGAGGGCAACCCGGGCRAGTGGCAACGCAGGGACTTCCACAGCCCCCAGCATCTCTCCAGCTTCGCGCCCACCGGAGCCACCGCTAAAGCTTTTTGGTGGCCCTTRTCGCATACTGTCCCTGGCATCTTTTCTTATAGGTGACATTGAGTGCTGCTAAGGGGCTTTCAGAGGGCAGTAATGAAAACGCCACGAGGAGAAACGTGCAGCCACTATCCTGTGTTTAAGGCATAAACTGCACAAGCCACTTGGGGGTTTCCTTGGCCCCTCGCGGGTGCATCAGCGAGCGCTGACGTTACCATCCACTCCGTTCACACTCAGCAATGAGGAGGGGACCCAGGGTTTGCCCTAACCAACCACAACCAGTTCACCTTGCGAGAGCAGTAAGATTTGAGAAATGAAGTGAAATTAAGAGACAGATAATGAAGAATAAATAAGAAACGGAAGCGGTGTGAACCGCTGCGCCGAGCGAAGTGTCGAGCGTGGCTCGCCCAGCTGCAGGCAAGCAGCTCTCGGGCACCAGCCGAGGCTCCTCGCAGGGAATGGGTGGCCCCAGGATGGCAAGAACCCAACGAGAAGCACCAGCYCATGGCCCTGGGGTCCTGCCTCTCCTCCCAGCAGCCAGAAACGTCCCGCAGGACCGGGACACGACGGCAGCCTCGATGTTCTGCGGCCACCCTTGCAGAAAGCGGAGCCACTTGCAGTCAYGTCGCAGACTAACTAGTCTAGGAGGGGGAAAGGGAGCAACGAGCACCCGCCTTGAGCAGTTTTCAGTCTCCAGGACTCAAACTGGGCACAAAGTAGCGCAAAGCAGCAGCAATCTCATCTACACAAGCAGGACCCATTGCTATTCACACAAGAAAAGCCATAATGAAGTCTCAGGAGAGAGAAGGGAGCCTAACCTAGAGCATGGCCCAGATATTTCTTCCTTTATTTCCTCCTGGCAGCAGATAAAGTATCTCTGAAGTCTATAAAATTTTGTGCATCACCTTAATCACCTTTCTAAGCTCCTCTGTGCTAAATCGAGGCCACTTTATCGGTACTGGAAAGGAATACAAGTAACATGTGAATGCATAAAAAGTTAAATAAAAAGAAATACATCACAATGTCTAAACTCCAGAAAAATCACTACTGTTATCCAATGAAGTTATATAAATTCATTCTTGCAAACTCTTTTCTAATTGCAATTTCTTCTCTCCATGGGCTGTGCTCACACTATTTCTGTCTTTACCAGACAGGTAAAGCCAGGTATAATAGGAGTGCTTAGTACAAGTATTAAAATAACCTAAAAGGGACCTAGATACAATCTTAAAGTTACTTGGTAAGCAGTGAAAGGGGCTATTGCTTAAATGTAAGCAAGATTCTTCTTTTCTCTGCAATTTGTTTATCCCAATAGGTTCAGCAGGTTTACTCTGGAACTACTAATTACACTAAAATGGAAGAGCTATTTTGTTAGCAAAAGTCTACATAAGAATATTTTTCACAGGCTAAACGTTGCTTGAAATCAGGCTATTAACCTTCACATTAATTTTTTAACAACTATTTTTAAGCATGTGCCAAAGCAGGCCACGATTTCTGTGTAATTAATATTGATTTCCAACAGATACTTTGCATTGGGCTTAAATGAGGTGAAGAAAATCACACAAAAAAAAGATACGATTTTCTAGGATTAATTATGATATATTAACTGAACCAGAAACTGGCACTTTGTGTCCTCCTCTCCCAATTGGTTTCTGTAACTGACAGGGTCTCCCTGTCTTCGACACAAGGAACATTCCACTCCCAGGAAATGTGATTTCCCCAGGGCTTCTCGGAGCCCCTTGAGCCAGGGCGCCGGGTTGACCTGTTGGCTGGAGCAAAGGAAGGAGCAGGAGTGTCGTTTGCAYGAATGAATTCTGCAGCATGGGGGTCCTGTGGCAGAGCAGCCCCTCCTCGATGTCTTGTACCCGTCCCCTTGTCACCTCCGCGCCGAGGCGAGCGCGTCGCTCCGCGGCCCCACGCTCTCCATTTTAGTYCACAGCAAAACGGGTCAAACTCCCGAGTGTCCTTTGCCTGCTCCCCATCGATCGCTGTTCAACTAAATGCTTCTCATTCCCTAATCGATGCTTCTTCTCGGCAAAAATAAACCCGGGCGCTGACAAACAGCTTTGCAGCACGTCACAGCTTCCCGGGCAGTGGGCTTTGACAGCATGAAAAACCACAGAGGGGAAAAGATTTAAAAAAAAAAAAAAAAAAAAAGCCGTGCATTTCTTATTATGCTTATTACAGTTTTTACAGGCTGCTTACAGTTGAATCATTGTGCTGTAACAAGACCTGATTAAATTAGGCAGCTGTTGAAGGCAGCGCCTGCTCAACGCGCCCTCGTGCTGCTGCCGGCCGCACGCGGAGCCCTGGCCGCTCCAGGTGCCCAAGGAGTCGCCGGCTTTTCCAGGGGGGCAGGAACGGGTGGTTCTGGAGCAATGCGGAGCATTCAGCTATAAACAGCAGGAACTCGAGTCAAGGCAAGCTTCATGGAGGGAGAGGCAGCATCGTGTTTAATGCTATTTCTCTTCTTAAAATGAAAACGTTTAGGTTCAACATGCACAGTAGTTTTGCAATTTGGGCTACAGCGGCGGAAGAAGTTCCTTTATTTTACTAATCCTCTGATTTTTTCCTACCTCATTGTTTTATGCTATAATCTTGTTTCATGAATTTACCCCCTCTAAAGCCCTACAACATCCCAGCACAAAGAGCCTCCCAAGCAGCCTCTTGCTTTTAGGCTGACCTCGAGCCCTTCCACTGCAAAAGGAAGAAGGGGAGGCTGCTCAGAGAGGCTTTCAGCCTCCCAAATGATGGGCAGCCACAGAAAACTGGGAGAATCCAATTGCTGGGACCAAGTATTTCTCTTGGTGCTTTAGCGGAAGGCCTTGAAAATAGTTAATTTGAGTAATTTGGAACAAGCAATTTKTATTTCCCTACTACATTTGAATATGCTAATGCATGTCTCTCATCACATTGGGCTCTGTTCAGTGACTTCCAGCTGCAAACTTCAAGCTTTGCTTGGCTCCGTGATGAATAGCGAGCGAGCAAACATTTATTACGACTATTGATATTTTAGTGACAATAAGACAGGAGTTTACACACTTCATATTCACTGCCGATAACACTGCTCCAGACTGACTCAAGTAAATTAAAAACATTTTCCTGGTAGAGTCACTACTTCAGAACAAAACATGACACGGTCTTTCATTATGTAGCAAGTCAAAATTGCCACCATGTGGCAGGACAATAACTTAATTTCCCTGTATTTACACTGCACTGATATGGTTTTAATTGCCTCTCTACAGCGGAGTCACTGCGGGGCTGAAGCCCCTTCGTCACTGCGAGCGCCCCATTAATCCGCATTAGGCAGGCTGTTGGGTGCGTGCGGCTGTAGCTACAGCTGGAGAAGGGGTAGCATCAGCTTTATCAAGGAAATTTCCAATCATTTATAAAGCSTGTTGAGATGGTGCTCGATGGCCTGGCCATCTCCCTCAGCTACGTGAAATACGCAGCATTGTGGAAAATACCGGATGCACCGATAAAATAAAACAATTAACAAATTACTGAAAAGTCACCAAGGCTACGCATCRTCTTCCAGGGACTAATTCAAACCAAAAATCCAAATTCTGGAAAGGTCCAGAAAATCCGGAGAGGTTGGGAAGCCGGGAATGCCACCTCCTCCTCACGCTCTCGGCACCGAGCAGTAAGTATTTTGTGAGGCAATAAGCACTTCGATAATCCCATCTCACTAAAAAACAATTGCTCTTCATTCAAATTCCCAACTCAGAGCCCGATTTCAAAGGCTCACATTGATCTTTAGTTCTCYGCATAATTAATTTTTCCATTTTAAACATATTATTTCCTGATAGTGGGAAGAGGGGAGGGAGAATACTCCTCAGTGTATGGGAAAGTCCCACGCAGTCAGATCATGGATTTTTTTTATTATTATTAATCTTAAAATGATAAAGCTTTTCAAAAATGAATTTGCAAATGTAATTGAGCTTTTAATAGCTTCCACAGACAGTAATTAAAGAAATCTCATTTCCCTAAATTAAACATAATGAAATGTTTTTCAAGATCAAATGAAAACTTGGAAACAATATTAAGACAGATCATTTGTATGAGTATTTGGTATTCAGAATTATGCAGAATAAACCTCTGTCAAAATCAAAATGAGAAACAGTGGAAATATTAAGTAATGCAACATAGAAATGTTTCTGCGCTGAAACACGTTAGGTTTTAATGGCTGGTTACAATTTGAAGCCTTTTGCTACAGAGGGKTTTTTTTTTTTCCTAAGGTGACCTGCAATGCATTAAGATGTCTAAGCAAACATAAAGGTGTTTGTTATTTTTATACTGTGTATGTAAAGTCCTTCCCTATTAGGAAATAAGCTCTCTAACCAATGTATATTGTTTACTATGAGGCTTTATTAATCCCCTTGCAAACAAAAAAAACTCTATGCATGTCAGTTTGTATTTCCTACTGGTTTGATTCCAGAAGATCTTTCAATAAAATAACCTTTCCATAAAAAAGCCACACCGGGAGCAGCAGCAGCAACATTCCCCAGAACTTTTCTTTCTAAAGGAAGGGGGTAAATCTGCAGCGAGTCACRCATTCTGGACAAACAAAATACAAGTGGAAGACAGATACACCTCAAAAAAAAGTGACTAGTATGCGAACAGAAAACAGCACCTTGACAACCCRGCACTCCACAGAAGGAACCTGCTGCAGGCAAACTTTTCTCCACATTGGTGGCAAAAGCAAAATACCAGGCCACCTTTGAGGATGTTCTCTACCTGGATGCCTCCCCTCTTTAACCCYGCAGCTGAGACAGGCGAACTGCTGCAGTTCTTGATCGGCCGCCCGTGGGCACGCGCCCCTGCAGGGACGGCACCTTTCTGCAGCAACACTTCCAACACGGCTGTCTGGAAAAACACTTGGAAAGCTTGTAAAGAAAGAAAGTGGAAAAGTGTTTTGGCAAGAAAGGTATTAAGGCAATGGAACAGTGAATCAAAATTGTAACTTTTTACTGCTTTCTCCAACCAGAGGCAAAACCTACTGTTCCTGAGAAGACCAACAAAATCTGAAGATTATATTTATTTTTTTTAATATGTCAGGAGTCTAAGGAAGTTTTATAAGTCCGTGTGGTTATGGACCACTCCTGAAAATGCTAGTAGAAGCACCCGAGCTTAGTGCTCAGAACCAACCTGCGCTGTGGCTGACGTGCACTGTTATTTAAAATACAACTTATGACTATCAATCCATCCCTGCTTTTATTCATGCTGCTGGGATATGTCAAACCCCAAACACTTAACGGTCAAGGCTGAAAGTAAAATGTAATTAGTGGGCAAGGGGAAACAGGGAGGAGAAGAAAGTCCTTGAGCTCTGGCCGGAGGGCCAGAACCACGGCTCGTATTTTCTTTCGCACCTCAGAAACACTTTGAAGGAGGTTGTAAAGGAGTGCCCAGACCCTGGCTTTTAAATCCCATGAGCGATGGCAGCCAGCGGCCAGATCAGGAGCAGAAGGTTTATGTGTGTTCATTAAAACCAGGTAAGAAACGCAGGTAAGAAATGTTAAGAAAAGGCACTATGTGAACCTTGCAACAAAAGAGCATTTTAGCTGAGCTGGACAGCCCACATGGAAGGGAGAGAGGAGCTCTGATTGTGCAGTCACGTTGGGCTGAGGTTTCCCATCTAGTGCTGCCTGTCCCCTTGCTGTGCTGCAGAGGCAGCCCAGACTGCCGAAGGGTAGAAGACAAGGAAGGGGTGAAGGGACAACAGCAGGTGACATTTCAGTCAAGCTGAACTATTTACCCGCAGTATCGATTTTAACCTATGAAAAGAGTCGAGCTCCGCTCCAACCTGTCGAAATTCACAGATCGCACCGTGTTACCGGCAATATTTACTCCTATGCTTTCCAAAGCCTGCAGTAAAGGGCACGGTTTACAAGCCTGGCTCTGCTTTCCAAGGGGAYGAGATGGGCGCAGACGCCCGTTCCTCTCCATGTGGAGACAACTCCCCATCGTCCCTGCTGCAGCAGCCCAAGGGCTCCGTGTCCCAGCCCCGCCGCTCCCAGGTCCCCTCAGGTCCCCCAGCTGGTGCCCAGGCTGGGCTCTGAGCCGGCCCTCAGGCTCAGCTCAGTGCTGGACACGCTCTGAGCAGCCCTGTGGCCATGCAACGAGGCAGAGGATGGAGTYCCAGCATCATTCCACCCCCGACACCAGCTGCGGCAGGGAGACTGCGACGTCTCCTCCTCCAGCCCTTATCTGAAGTGACAGGGTGTCTATGCCCAGGGTGATTTCCTTCTTCCCTTTAACTGGCCAGCATGTTCTTTAGATGATATAAATGTTTTCTTTTCTAAACGACTGAGCTCATAGAGTCAACAGGCAGTTGAATCCAGTAGTTTCCTCTTGGATCTGTTAGTGAGAYGGGAGTTAGGCTGTAGGACTCACAYAGGATAAGCATAAGAGAAGCCCCTCTAAGAGCTGCATTTGCCATTCCCCWCCAACAGCCAGGATTACTGAGTGGCTGAGCGAAACATGTGCAAGGCTAAACAGAGARCAGGACGTTCATCACACCAGTGACCAGAAGCTGCTCAGAGTAGTCTGTGATGCCACCAACCCCCCCAGKCTGGGAAACTCTGATATTCCAGGTTCACACACACGCTTCCCTGTGCCTTCCTCCCCTAACCTGCATTGCTGCACTGCTGCAGCCACCTTCCCACAGAGCTTCCCTTTGGCTCAGGCTCTGCACAACGCTGCTCATGCACATGTCACATCTCATTACAGTTTCTTCTATGTTCACTTGCAGAGTCCATTTACGGCTAAAAAGCAATGGTAAAAGAAAAAATACTCTGCTCACTTGCTTGTTCCTTGCACGTATTCCAGGGCCCCAGTGCTGAGGGTCCCTACAAATGCACCCCTCACATTTCTTCACTCCTTGCACTGCAGGGGCAGCTACAGGCAGCAGGGTTGTACAGCAGGTTATTTGCCAGCTGACAAATCAGCAATGGCATTTTTGAAGAGAGCTACCACCAAAAAAYCTTACTTATCAGTAACTTGAAAGTCTTTGCAGGTTTCCAGGGACCAAGCTCAGCTGAGTTCTACCAGGTAGCTGATGTCCTGCACCAAGTTGCCAAGTTTTCTTTTCCAAGTTCATCTGTTTACATAAGATGCAAGTGTTTTACTGTATCAACTCTTATTTCTTTTCTAACCWATTGTTCTTATCTATTAACTGCATGTAATCATGTAGACTTGCCTGATGTGAGAGGGCTACCAAAAAATCTGCTGTTTTTTCCAAATTAAGAGCAAGTGACAACAGTTACAAGAGTTACTTAGATTTTCTTAGAGGAGAAAAGAGGCGGCCTTTCCCTGAGAAAGTTTCAACTACTTACGTCAAAGCAAATGCCCCTGTTTCTGCCTCTCTGCCTTTATCGCGGAGTGAAGGAAGCCCTGAGAGGTGGCCGCAGTACCAGCCTGGCAAGCAGCTCTGCTACGGGGCAGTAAATCACATAATGGTGTGATTAACACCATTAATGACACATAGGACCAAGGGGTGTCGATCCCAATGGTTGAGGGGCTGCCGGCCCGGGGACCTGGTGCCTTCCCTGGGCGCTCTGGGTTGCTCAGTAGCTCCAGAAAAAGAGTATGGCCAAGGAAAAGTCTCACCCAGCTTTACTCCTACCTCCTTGTCAACATGGAGCACTCTGTTCTGCGCAGTGTGGTGCAGTGTCTCGTAATTCCTGACTTCCAGGAGTGGGATGTGCAAATTGGGATGGGGAATTCCAGGGAACCGCGTCCCACTCCTCCAGCAACACATAGGGAAAAAGTTTCCTACCTGAGGAGCTCTGCCAGCCACTGCTGCAGAGGGCCTGTGAATAGAGACCACCCGAAGCAGGATGTCCCCGAGAGGTAACAGTGGGCAACATGCAAAAGCAGGAGAGCCCACACAAAGCCTCTTTTAAATACAAGCAACTTGGGCACAGGCTTCAAGATTAGACAGAAATTCAAATAGGCTTCAAGATTAGACAGAAATTATGTGGCAAAGACAGTATCCAGAACAAGGCATCAAACAACAAAAACGAAGCACCACTTGACTGCAACTGCTCCGTTTCTTAAGAGAAAGCAGCTCAGGAGACAGAAACTGTTTTGCTGGGGCTCAGCAGCACCAACATCCCTCGTACACCAGGTTTCCCCCAAGGCCACAGCCCTCGGGAGCCTCTTTTTTGCAGTGTTTTTACACAAGGTACACTCCTGCGCTTAGGCTCTATGGGCGGGCAGGCACACGTGGTCTGGAGAGTAACCCCAAACCCTCCTCATTTCCCCAAATAAGCAAGTTTAGGTTATTTGGCAAGTGCGGGGCTTGTAGGACACCAAATCGGAAGGATATGGTCCCTAACAAGGATAATGAATAGAGGTTTTAACCACCTTCCTATTTAAAGTCACACAGTCGAGTATTCCATTAGAGGAGCAAGGAGGTTTCACAGGCAGGTGRGGCTCCTCTGTGGCGCCCGGTGCTTCCGCTCTCATTAGTTTCCGGATAACTGCAGAGCGCCCCACGCCAAGCGGTATGGAAATAACGCAGCCCAAACAGCACAGTCATTCCCACCGTCTAGACAGGCTCCCCTCGCACGACATGGAAGCCTGGCCACCAATTCCGGACTTGGAAGCTGTGCCAGGAGATCTTCATTATGAAAGATCCCGGAGAATCCCAAGCGCTGCCTTATCGCAGCGCTCTGCGCGTGGAGCCAGAATAAACAGAAAGTATTCTGGCTGGTAAAGGCAARCTGCTGACAAAGCAAAAATCGAATTAAAGGTTATGAGACAGAAGGAGGGAGGGAAAGAAAGACTCACGGTCACTAACTCCAGCTCTGTAAGGTTATAAAAGAGGAAGAGGGCAAAATTTCCATGTTATATTTTAATGTTTCTTTCAAATCTTGACGCTGTAGAGGAAGGTGACTGTGCYGTGCCGAGGCGGGCAGGAACCAAAGCACATCCAGGTTAATGGCACAGAGGATATTCGCAAGCTCAGAGCTGGCTCAGTTGAGCTGCCATGAGTTATCACATCTCCCTGCAAAGTGTTCAGTGGTCTGAAATAAGCCAGGAGTTTTTACCCAGTTTCTGTTCCCTCTCTTTTATTAGCCTCTGGTAGACTAACTTCCCTATTTATATATTTATATATTTATATATTTATATATTTATATATTTATATATTTATATATTTATATATTTATATATTTATATATTTATATATTTATATCCTGCTCAGGAGGAACTGGCCTTGATTACCATACCTTGCCACGCTGTCTTGGTGCAAGAGCCTGCACAGAGGGCTGGTGCAGGGAAGAGTTTTACTCAAAAACGTTGCAGTGCTGGAGCTTGATGTTACACAGCGGTCAGCACAGACCTGCCAGCATAAGCACCAGCAGCACCACATTTGTTTAAATAAATATCACTAGGTACCTTGAGACAAACATGGCAACAACGCCGGCAAGTTTGATTCGGGCAGACAGATACTGCAACCGGATTGGAACTGACAGACCTGAACCCGCARGGCAACGGTTTTAATTTGGTCTTGCAAGAGGACCTACGTGATGTGAGAAGGAAAACTGAAAATACCACCAAAGAGGTTTGTTTTCCTCTTAGAACAAACACGAACAAAAGCTTGACAAGATAAACTAAACTGAACTTTCCACGTCCGCAGAACTAAAGTAGTAAGTACACATTTCAGGCAGAAGCTACGTTGCTGCTGAGTATTATAAATCCCACAGCAACAGTTTAACTAGTGGACACCAAAACAAAAAAAAAAAAAGAAAAAAGAAAAAAAAATAAGCAAGTAACCAACAAAACGAAAAAAAACAACCCACTGGTGATTTCTTTTAACTTAGTAATGCTAATTTCTCTAAATACTTCAAAAATTGCTACACCGAGTATCTCACAGTAATTTCACCACTATTAATCCCTAGATTTACCCTCCTAGTTCACACAACACTGAAATTGTTAGTGCAGTTTCTCTACCCATGTCTTTCATTAGACTCTCCAGCACTGTGACCGTGTCCCTTCCTGCTGACGCTGCTCCTTGCACCAGACCAGACCTGCCTGCGAGGGCTCCATCTCCGCAACCCTCCGACCGCAGCTCTATTCAGGTCATCCTCGCAAAAATATTAATCCATGAGGGTTCAGCTTCCTGCAGCCGGCTCATCCCGTTGCCTGGAGGTGTTCTGGATTGCAGAGCTTAACCTTTTGATATTAAAATGCCTACAATTCAGTGTTACTAGTGCATGTGTGCATCACCCCTCTCAGGCACGGAGGTATTGCCCTGGGCGGGACACAGCTGCTTCCAGTCATAAAGTGGGATTTGCTTCGCATTGAAGTCCATGGCTGCTCTGGTATTAAATATACCCACTGGATATTAGGAGAGTGCCTGCACCTCCACTCTACTGTCTTGAACATCTCCTGCCTTTGTCATCTAATGGATAAATGGCAATTTCTACTTGCGGGCAAATGTGAGTAYAGGGCATACTTTCTACAGTGGCCTCCGTTTTGCTTTCAGGCCTTATATAAATGTGTTTACAATATTTTTTTTTCATTGTGCAGAGAAACTTATATAATTCTATTTGATTCTTCAGGTTGACTCAATACTTGCAGAACCTYGTTGAAGAGACAGACCACGCAGGTGAACTCCAGCAGCAGGGATACTAAATCCAGAGGAGCAGGGAGCAACTGTGACTGTCTTCCCTACAGTGGTGAGATCTATAGTAAATTTCTAGGCAAATGGAGCAAGAAAATACCAAAGTGAGGACGGAATATATTGCCTTTACAATGGCAAGTACCAAGAGCCCCTCGAAGTTTAGGATTCTCTAAAATAYATGGTGGCTAACATCTTCCAACTTCACAGGATTAAAAATTTCAATTCCAGTGAGGCAGAGAGGGCTCCGATTTGTTCTCGATGTTGGAATTCTGTCACCGTTTCTGCACTTTAAATACCCCGCAAAATGTTGCTTTTTTTAACTGAGCTTGAGCCATGGGTGTTATTCTAAATGAATGTAGCTCCCTCTCCTGGTGGAAAGCCAGTCACTTCAGAAAGTCCACTAAGGCGGGAGGAACTGTCAAGAAGATTTTTATTTTATTCCTCTACACACTCACGAAATTTCTACCACACCTTGAACGACAATGGAATAGAAGTAAATTGATTTTAGTAAGCATTTGCATTATATCTGATTGCGGAATCCAGTGAATAGGCCAGATTCTCAGGCTAATACTCCWTTTGAAAAGCAGAATAACTCCAAGCAGACATTATCAGGCTCTCAGCATTTCACTTTCAAAAAAGTGAGCAAACATGCTCATGATTTTCATTGTAAAATGACTGTTTAAAGGTCTCGAGTATTTTGCTTTAAATCATGACTAAACCTTAGATTCCCGGTCCTTAGAACAAAAAGCCAAGAAAATAGCTACATAAATGCAAATGTAAAGTAAATAAAAGAAGGAAACATTAAAGACACAAGACAAACCAAAATCTCAAGCCTTTTCCCACATTACAAATTTTAAACCCACAGAAGATAAAGCTGTGCAGTTGTGAACGAGGACATTTGGCCTAATGAGGTACGAACAATTAATGAGGTCCAGGAGCATTAAACTAGACTCATAAAGGATTTCAATAATCGTTATTGATGGTAACTACCACTAACGCCACTGCCTTTCTGTGGGGGCCATATGATAAAGCTCCTGTGGGAAAGCTGTGTAAATACAGAGCCTCAGAGAGGAGAAGGATCGGGGTCACACTGCTTCTTGCCCGTTAGGATGTTTAATATTCCAAGAGACATTTTAAAACAGCGACTTTGGCTCTCTGTCCGCAACTTTCTAATTAAAGCACAGACAGATGATTCCACGGAGGCAAGGACAYGTACACTGGGAGAGATCATTTAGCCCAGCGCATCTCCTCCTTAACACTTCATTTATTGCTAAATACCACGTATTTGTGAGCAACCCCGAGGCTTCCACACCGCCGGCCTTGCCCGGCGCCCCGGGCGAGCGCAGCGACCCACCATGGAGGGCACGAGCGCGTGGCTGTGGCCAGGCCCGGCCCAGAGCCACCAGGCTCCCCTTGGAACAGGGGGCACTGCGGATATGGGGGGCCAGCCCCCCAAGGCCGTGCACAAGAAGGGACCCGCTGCCCCGCTGCTCAACAGGGAGCGTCGCCTCCAACCCCGGCCACCCGGCCTGAGTGGAGCCATGATGAGGGGCCGCGGCCTGAGGGGAGCCACGCGGCGCTGTGGCCTCCGAGAGGGAGATGCGGCGGGAGAGCGGGAAGGGGTGGAAATAACGCCGCTTTCCTGCGGCATTTGCCGCCTCCTGCAAAGAAAGAGGGGGATTTGGCTTTCTACTGTCAGCTCCATTACACCCGAGCTCTTCACGCAAACATCTTCTGCCTCCTCTCTCTCCTCACCACAAACTAGCGCCTAAATTSAGGGCCGAGAGTTGAGTGAAAGAGAAAACATCTAAAATCACATTGAGAACTCCCTGGAGTTTGCAGAAACAGAGAATACAGTCAGGCTTCCTACTGATTTTAATAAGGCTTCCATCAAGACCATTTCTGCACTTTCACATGTCGATCTCCACGCGAATGGCCCAGTTCAGGAGCAAGTGATGATGAGAAGAGGGAGCCTAAGACAGATCTTTTCAAAGCTGATTGCGTTAGAGGTTCACTTTCAGTCTGGGCAAAGGGCTGGTTTGCATTTCAATCCCAGCGGCTTCGCACGAGGCTCTTACCTGCATCTAAATCCAGTAACTCAAGAGGGCTGAAACAAGCAAAGCTGACTCCATCTCTAGCAAAAATGGCCCAACTTTCTGATCGTGTGATTTTTTTTCTGCCTTTCCCTTTTACCTTCCCCACTCTTTACTTAGAAACTTGCAGCCTCTACTATTTTATACCAAAAACTGTTTGTAAAGCAAGAATTGTGCTGATCRCATCAAAACCCATTAATATAACTTGTTTTTCCATTATTAGCACCATCTGAGCCTGTTGAAAACCTTAACCAGGGCTTTAATTTTTCCACAGAGAGCTTTAAATTAATTAGTGGTTTACATGCTAACAAAGAATCTGATACATTCATAAATCAATCTAATGCAAAAGGATTACCAGAGGGTGGAAACCTATTCAGCGGGGACCTCACACTCAGTTAACATGGTGTGTTCTTAACAAAGGGGTGCAGGTGTGAAATAGATGGATACAGGGAAGAGCCCGGGATAATCACTTTGCATCACTTAAATCCACAGCAGGACACACGGTAAATCAGAGCCTAGGGCCTACCCTAAGTGAAACCCATGTAGGCATAAAAGGCAGCACCACAGCACTTTAACCTTCGCAATTGAACTGCCTGAGTGGGATAATTTCTTTTGTGTAGGTTACAGGCCAGTGAACTAATGGAAAATGGAGTAGAATTCAAGTACCTGGATACAGAAGTACAAACTGATGAAAGGACTGTGGACACGCACATATAGAGGTACTGAATAAATAAGAATTGCAACCTTTTTGCTTGGAAATTATTAATTGTATCCATGTTAATAAAACATGATGTAATTGTGTAGACTTTTGGCTTGTGGTAGGTTTCTAATCTAGGTTTCACTTACTTTATCTTGAGAGCCCTGCTGTATAGGAAGCATGGGAGCATTTTTCTCATTTTTCCTGATCAGACACCCTTCACCCCTAATGCAACTACACAGAAAACAAGCACTTCTTCAGGTCCCAATCTGTTTCTGAAAGATTGAAAGTCTGACTTAAAGTTTATGGATTTTTTTTTGATTAAATGAGTGAAAAAAAAAATAGGAGTTTGATGAGAAAAGGTGCTTCCAATTTTTACGCTGTTCTGAAATAAACTCTTCACTTAGTTTGAAAGCTGTTGATTTTAATAATACAATCTCTGTCAACACAGACACTTTCAGTCTTCAGTCTTTGTGCGGTTCAATCAGAACCATATGCATGCAAAGAGATCATTTGCTTTACTTCTACAAATAGGTAAAATATCCCCTCTGAGTGAGAAGCAGCACGACTAGGAAAGATGAACCCGTGCATTAAAGGTCTCAGAGCTACAAAAGGAAACTCACCACAGTGCAGGCTGAATGCTGTTCATACTTGTAGTAGGCTGACTGGCAAAACAGTTGTACATTTTGGTAATGAAAAGCCATCAACATTTACTAATATTAGTTCATAAAATAAGGCAACCTCAGCAATTCACCAGCAATTCACTGTCTAAATTCATCCAGTTCTCCCAAGGTGAACCATTTATTCCCTACCATCACTCAATGCTAGGTATGAGGTATCCCATTTGCAAGAGTCACATGGAATAACCATTAGAGCTCATTCATATATTTGGAGGGGTAAATAGGTATTATTCAAAAAAAAAAAAAAAAAGTCTTCATCTCTTTTTTTTTATAGTACTTTCCAGTACCTATCTACTTTCAATAATACATCAGCCATGTAAAATGTAGCACTGGCACATATTAACAAAAAAGAAACAACACATTTCCTAGAAGGCTGGTGGGGAGCAGTCGCACCCTTGCCATATAGTGCACATAAGGCTTTAAAAAGCGGTCTCATAAAAACGCATTTTACTCAACATATGTTATTTCTAGAGAAAATGCAAACCCATTTCTGAACAAAGATGTCACAGCCTAAGTAGTATCAACAACACATGCTTAATACCTTTTTTTCATTATTGTTTTAATGTACAAACAAGCCTCATTGCAGCAATTCCTGCAATGGTGGTTGACCAAGAGTGCAACAAGTCTTTCCTGCCTCTAACTTCAATGGGCTTAGCTTAAAAAGGCGAAAGCAAGTTGAAAATTATAGCGAGAATTAACCAGCAGCTCCCGATGTAGAGCTTTAAAACACATATTCTCCATGAAAAATACAATTGCAAAACCAATGCCAGGTCTTTGTTGTCTTCTTGCTGAGGTAAAATTCCCTCCGGGGAATTTTGTGGGCAAGAGTTCTACCTCTGTTGCAGGATTGTGTGTTGACAGGACGAAGTTTGCTGCGTGGTCCCTGCAGAGCCCCGGCACGCACAGCGCTACTGCGTGCCCAACACCCCCATGTCTCCCACCTCGCAGCGAAACCTTCTCATGGCCAAAGCAGAGAGGAGGGCAGGGGAGCGGGTTGTCCCGTGCACAAGGGGGCAAATCTGCCATCCCCGCCAGAGTGGCCATTCCCAACACCAAGGGACTGGATTTTGGGCTTTCCAAACTCGCCTGCTTGATGCCGTGGGATCCCAAGGCAGTTATATGAAKGTAGGGCCCAACCAACCTCCCCAGACAGGAGGGCTCCCGAAGTGCGTGCCACGTCCCGAAGGACACGTTGCGGAGAGATAAGGTGCTCTGCAAACGCGCAGTTGTGCCTGGCAAAAACTGGCCTTTCAATTTTTGCTCCCCGGCCTAATCTCAGGAATTGCTACATGAAAAAGGAAGATATAAAGAGCACTACATGATTTTCAGTATTATCGGGTTGACTTGTTCTCTTAAGTCTCCGCTTCCACTTTTCCATGGTTGAAAGATCTATCAGGCACTGAAATCCACGGTATTTTCAGGCGGAATTGCCTTTCGGGACCCATGGGTCTTGCTGGGGGCCCGCGCTGCTCCCCGGGGCAGGGAAAGGCAACGTGCTGCTCCCCAGGACAGCTCCTCCTGGGAAGGGATGTTTCCCTGGGGCCCCGCGTTCCAGGCGGCCACGGGCGCTTCTTACCATGGCTCCGTGCCGCTCGCTCTGCGCCACCTCCCGCTGCAGCCGCGCCACCGACAGCTTCTCCCTGCGGAGAGAAAAGCGCGTGAGGAGCCGCTCGCCGAGGCCCGCGCCGTGTGGGCACCTCGCTCTTGGCCCTGTCTCACAGCCCTTTTACCCTTTCGTCTGGGGGTGGCTGGGCGGGATAAAGCCAGGGCCTCTCACCCTCAGCGCTCCGACCCAAAACGTCTCCGGGTTCTGGCCATGGGGGACATGACCCCGCGCCAGCTACTCCCCTGTGGCCCCAGGCACCCACCTCCCTCCGCACAGCACCAACACCAGTCGGCTGAGAGGCTCCCATAGGCATAGGTATCCACAGATCCATAAAAACGTGCTTTAAAGAAACTAATCTATTTGCGATTTTGCAGTTATTGAACTATTAGACCTTTTCTTTTCCCTCTCCAAATCCACCTGTTTTTTTTGTACCCCTTCATACCACAGAGCAACTATTTTACTTAAGGACCTGGTGGCCATGACACACTCTCTCCTGGAAAGCTGTGAAAAATATCGGTGTAGTGGATGTAGAGAAGCAAAGTGGTGGTTAATGTGTGAGGAGCACATGCCCCGGCGGGGAGGGCAAAGCAGGAAGCGCCCGGCCCAGCCTAGGCCCCGGGAGCCGCCGGTGCCGCGAGGCAGAGCGGGAAGGGAATCTGCCCCGGCAGCTGAGCGGGACAGGAAAGGAGGGAGCACAGGGTACCTGGAGCAACTAGCATCAGTTAAAGTGGATTCGAAAAGAAACAAAGATTTTTTTTCCCGCATTTTTTTTCCTGAAAGAATACCACTTATTTTTAAAAGAAAAGCAATCTGCAGAAGGGTCAGAAAAATTCACCAGTTCACAATAAAATACAAACTTTGCAGATGAACAAATAATCTGTAAGGAYGACTTGAACTACCTGAGTGTCTTCCAGCCCTTACCTGGGATATTGTACCACAGCAACTGCAGCAGAGATTTTGATTTCAGGGCAGTACGTCCACCAGACCGAGCCTTGCAAGACAGGCCACTGGGCAGGCAGTAACTGCTGCTCCTTTCTCCCACTCTGCTCAGCCCAAGAGCCACCAAGCGACTCCCACACAGGCAGAGCAGCGCTCGAAACATCCTCCCCCTGCCTSCTAAGGGCCCTGGCCACGGGAGCAGCACCGGTCCCTTCACAGGATCACAGAACGGGAAAGGTTGGAAGGGACCTCTAGAGTCCCTTTGTAACCAACCTTCCCAAAAACTGGGGGGTAAAATAAAACCAAGAGACCCACATCTTATGTTTGGGCACTGCAATGAATCCTAAAGTCTTGAAAAGGCGCAGGGGATATTTTCAAACTTCTTTAGTTCTTCTGCTGCTGTAAAGAACAGGACTGGCCAAGCCACCAAAGAATTCCAATCCTGCTGAGCCTTGCTGAAGTCCCCTGGGACACCCAGCACCTCTTCTATAACCATTCCTGTCATCAAACAGCTCTCTTTCACTCAACAAAACCCACTACAGCCTATATTTTATTTCTGCTCGYGCAATAAACGCAGCCTTTAATCTAATTCCATGACCCCAACTGTCAGGCACCACTTGTGCCAGGGAAGACCTATCTATTAGTACCGTCCTAATTACCAGGGAAACGAYAGCGCTTGTGTCATTTGGCCGTAACTCAACACATACTTCGGGTCATTAAAGCAGACCTCTCTCCCCTCCTCTCTCCGTTTAAGCAGAAAACTCCATGTTTTGGGAGAGTTTTCCTGGCAACCACCTGCTTCCATACCCTAGAAGGCAGCCGGAGCATCTGGTTTTTGGAGATGCCGAGAACAGGACATTGGAAGACCTGCTGCTCCACAAGGGTCATCGTCACGTCCTTGTCTTCTAATCAGTCACATCCTTTGGTGCACAGGCAAAAAATACTACACTGTGTGGCCAGTGAGAATAAAAGCCATTTCTGCTTTGCAGGATGATGTTGGGAAACCACGCACACAGTTGAACACTCYTGCCCAAAACGAACCTGGAAGGGGCATTTTAGCAGCACCAGGAAGAAAGAAGAGGAACAGGAATGTGAAACTCACACTAGCAGGAGAGTGGGGCCTCAGACAGCTCAACTCCTTAGCCCAACTCCCACACTCTGCTTCCCTCAAACAAATGCGGAGCCAAGGGCAAAACCCACGGGAGTCAGGGAACAAAACAAAGGTTTAGGGCAAAGCCACCTGGGACAGTTTCCACAGGATTACTTTTAATTCAGAGATTCAGTTTCACTGAAATGAAAACACTTGACAGCAGACATAAGTTTTACTTAAGGTATCAGGGTACCAAAAGCCCAAAATCAAGCATACCAAGAGAGGGCTTCTGTCAAATGACCTGCATTCTGTGAAATAAAAAAAAATGTTCAGTTTTAGAGTGGAACAGAAATTACCTTCCCCACAGAGCTCTAGATATTAAGGAATTCACCCCCAAAAATGAGGCCTCCTAGAAGTTACCAGAGAATTTCTGCCTTATTGAGATGCAGCTGCAAAGTCTGGGGGCAGGGGGCTCTTGCTCCCACTTTTAAAAAATTATTCTCCCTTTCTCCATGTAGCTGGAACAATTTCCATTTATTTTTGCATTTTATTAGATGAATACCAGGTACAATTAATATTCTGGTTTGTGAATGTGAAACCACTGAACACTGGTGAAACCCAAATAGAGCACAGGCAAAATCCAGTTTGAAGGTGTGTCTGTGTCACTCCAAYACCATCTCAAGATCCTGTTTTGGGCATCTGAGATACTACTGAACATTGGGAAACGGCATTAGCACAACACGAACACCCTTAGATTCAAATACCCCAAACCCCAGTTTCTAAATGCACATACAGCCCCCCTCACCCTTGCCCGGGTACTATTACAGACAAATTACAAAATTGTTTAATCCTATTTCAAGGATTTAGCTCGTGTGCTGCAAACAGCCAGTTGCGTTCTCGCACCGCTTCACTGCCCTGATACGTTTTAGTGGAAAAATCTAGTGCACCCTTTGAGGGGGGGGGGGATGACTTTTTAATTGCAAAACAAATGCCTAAAGATGTTTGATGAGAGCAGATGCCAGGGAGGGAAAAAAAACGACCCGAGCCACTCCTCCTTATACTTCCTGCAAGCGATCTGCAAATATACATATACACACACACACATATATACAGATATGTATTTATTCCTTCTATAGAAGGGAAAACGGACTCGTTTTCTCTCTATAATTATCCCTAACATGGAATTAGTTAGCATTTCTGGAATTCTGTAACTTTTATGAAACTAAATTCCATTCAAGCTCCATCAGTGAAGAGGTCTCTTCCTAGCAAAATAATCTCTTCCTCATTCTGAGCAAGAATACTAGATGAGATCCCCAAAGAATTTAACATTTTTTCCTTACGAAGCAGGGTAAAAATAGCCATGCTGGTACTAGCTTGCAAGTATTTATAACCTCCCTGGTAGTAGGAACAGAACTATTTTTCAATASTATAAAGCAAAAAAGAAAATGGATTATCATGTATGAGAAAAACCTTTTAGGAGGGGCTTCAGAAAAGCCATCTGTTCCAACAATGCTCTAAAAATAAGTTAACTTGGAGGCAAACAAATCCTGCACTCCCATTTTGGAGAGATCCCGGTGCATTTTCCCTCTCCCGGCGCCGTTCCGCAAATGGAGAAGCTGAGCACTTAAGGCCAGACCTGAGCAGATGGTTACCTTCATTTAAGTAGGACACATGGCAGGGGCTCAGGGTGCCTCTGGACCAAATTAATCCTGCAGATAATTCCATCGAATTTCATTTGCAGTGCATTTGGCCCGCCGCCCGCGGCGAGCCGTTCCCCACTACCTCTGTAGGGATATATGCCAATATAAGCAGGGAGAAACGTGGTCAAAATCCCATTAGGAGCCAAGAGCATTTAACACCCATTTGCCATGTTGGAAGCTTTCTTTTAAGGTAGATGGCAAGAGAGAACAAGGACCCTCGTGCGTAAGCGTGACTCAACAAACCTTGCTCATCCCCCCCATCTCAGGCAGTTATGATTAAGACACAACCCTCAGCAACTATTCTTAGTCCAGATTTTACTTTAAACAYGGTATTACAATTGGATAAGCACTTTCACTATGCCTGAGCTGTAAAAATAATAAGCTTTTAGCTGCTTTAGCCTTTCAGATGTTTCAAATGCAAAGAACATTTGACATACAGCTTCAAAGTTAATCTTGTTTTTTTAATCTTTGCTTTTAAATGGGGAAAAAAAATCAGTAGCATTACTTTGTTGCTGTATGGTTTCATTTATTTTTAATCAAGCGTGTTTCATCCCTATAGCATGATTAATTAACAAAGTTAATTAGCGACTACAGCCAACCTACAAGAAAACAAAATCTTCTCTGAGGATTTGAAAAAAGGAAACAAAGCACGTTCATTGAGAAGTTCTTGTGTTCACTTTTGAAACATCACCAGGCGATAAGAGGTTTACAAAAGCGTGCTTTGAAAGGGCAGTTTATGCACTTAAACTGGCATCTTCACACTAAAAACCCCAGCCAGGGACTGTGCGAGGAGATAACAGCGGAGCCAAACCAGGGCGCGGAGCAGAGGCCGAACCAGCGGGGGAAGGAGGGTGTTTCCAGCCTCTTGCTGCTGGTTGAYGGTACAGCAGCTTGTCTGAGCAAAGCCAAGACTTGGGGCAAGCCCATTTTGCGCAGGAAACCCCCAGGTGTTCCAAGCAACCCTGCAGCATCCCAAACTCTCCTTAAAATAACATTTCTCCTTCAAGCTTCACATCCTTTGACTCATTCATCTACAAAGAAAGGACTCATCACGGCCAACACAGCTCAAGATCTCCCCTACAAATTACCAGCTATTTTAACTTCACACAACGCACAGGGAGAAAGCAGGACAAGCAGATGCAGGTCACAAACCTCCAGCTGTCACTGAGCTTTGGACAACACTGGTGGAGCTGCTGGTCCAGTAACACAGACTCCCAGGTCCCACAACACAGCAGAAGCGATGGTGGATGAATGCAAGACTAACCGAACATGCTATTTTCATTGGTTTTACTTCTTTACATCCCTACAACAAGACAAAATAAAACTCTAGCAATGAATTTCATTCCCACATTTTAAATTAGGATTTTCATTTGTATCTTGGGACCTCAGATTCAGAACCTCTTAGATGCAGATTTTGCCTGGAGATCCAACATAGTTTTTTAATAGATTTATGAAGCTTAAGATTCCCTTTTTATGAGCTGAATTATATGTATTTTTTTCTCTGCAGAAAGAGACAGGATTTATTGTCAGTGATAAATAATAGTATCAGACTTCTAATAAAAATATATAATTTTAATGAAGAAAAAGGATGTAATCAAAAGTCAAAAGGTCTGTATCTTGGTAACATCACCTGAAACCTGAGCTAATGCTTCGGTGACTGTTAGTGCTGAGCAGCCCCTGCCAGCCCCATGGCTGCACCCAACCCCGACCACGGCCCTTCTCGCCCCTCCTGCAGCAGCACCTCTGCATGCCCACGTGCAGCAGCCCCTCTTGCACTCCTAGCATTCAAACGGGAAGAGTTTTACTACCTCTATATGCTGGAAATCACTACTTTGCAACCCAGGGAATAAATGAGGACACATGCTAACAGGTATGACCCTTTCCGAGTTAGTAATTCATTTGTTTCTCTGTTCTCCATTATTTTCCATGAGCAGAAGAGGGTTTTCTTTATGCCTCACCCTTCCTTAGGAACTTTCATTCTGAAGTGATATCCTTTGCGGCAGCCAGTTCTGCACCACAAAATACAGTCTAGCTCTTCCCTTCATGGTTTGAAATATTTATAATTTTCATCATTTTTAAAGATGCTAAAAGCCTGGGAAAAAAAATCCAGCTTAGCAAATAGTGCTTTTAGCACTCGGTCTATTTTTGGCGATTGCACCAAGTCAGAGTGGCCAAGCTACACGCAGCATTTGTGGCCTTACACACACTGCTCTGGAGCAGGAAGGTCAGACAGTGCCATGCAGCCACCACGTGTCTTCTTGAAACAACCAGGAAAAAATCCACCACTAAAATGCACTGACCTGGGACCTCCAGCTTCCYGCTCATTCTGTAACTGCTATTTCACAAGGATGAGACTCTAACTAGGTTTGGCAATAAAAAGAAAAAGAAAAGTCATCTTGCAAAGAAATATTATTTAAAAATTTAATGCTAAGCAAAATGCYAAGTTTTATTTAATTATCTAACAATAATTGCCAAGGCTGCAGTTACAATAGCAGAAGTATTATTGCTGTCACAGCTAGCATGAGCCATCAGAAAGGCATAAGCTCCTATTTATTCCCAATTCATTTTGCATTTGTTTGTGCATAAAAGTTAAACATGCAGCTAGCACCACTGCCATTACACCTGTCTTCTACAAGATACGATACTCCCAATCCTGACATGCAAAGCAAGTAGTAACTTACTCAAATCACWTTTTCTTTGGGAGGACACTAACAGTGGAGGAAAAAAAAAAACAGGAATTTTAACAAAAAAATAGAAATTGTAACCATCACCTAAACTGCATGTCAGTGATCCCCAGCTGCACCTCATCAAGCAATTTCCAGTTGACTTTAACAGACACGAAACCTGCACCCAGATTTCAAAGACGAGCACCTTGTCCTCTCGAACAGGACACCGAGTCCCCAGGAAAGCCTGGGGATGGTTATCATCAGGAGCACGTGCTGTTTCATCACGTGCCCTTGCCAGAGGGGAAGAGCATCATAAAAACCAGCTGCACAGAGACGAGGAGGACCTTGCTCTGCCAGAGGAAAGGGCTGYGCCAGACAGAGCGGACACGCACAGCACTGTCTCTATGCGGAGACTGCCGCGTCCCAGCGCCATCCCCTCCTGCTCTTGGCTCCTATCGCGGCACCGCACGGTTAAGGGAAGTGTCTCTCCCAAACCGACTATTTCTACCCCTTCACTGCGGTTTGCTGCCTTCAGCCCTGCGCTTCTGCGTGCAGAACTGCTCCTCCTGGTGATTCACGGCTATTTCAGTCAACAAGGGGAATTTCTTCAAAAAAGGTTACAAACAAAACCCAGGAAACTCCTTCCAGGCTGCTTCCACCACACTGCCCACCTCCAACCTCTGCGCGCACCTGGGGCAGCAAGTTGCACTAGACCCAGTCGAGGGTCTAGGTGCTGATCGATGTTTTTCTCTCAAGCTTTGAGGACAGTTTTCAAGTCTCAGTAATAACAGAAAAGCAATTAGCAAAAGCTTTTTAAACCTTTGCATAAGGGCCATGGGTAGCCTGCTATGAGAAAGGCAACAAACAGACTCCCATATATATGAAGTACAAGCAGCACCAACCACCACAACCAAGGTGGTTCCTTGGCTAAGGGGGGAATTAAAAAGCAGGCAGGAGGGGAAACAAGAAAGCGCCTCTTGGCTGAGGATGCACAGAGCGGTGACTACAGGATTAATGTCTACGTGGCATAAGGGCAAATTATGGGGGTAGTTACGAGGCTCCCCTCCTTAGGGTAGCGCGCGGCTGCCCTCCTTCCAGACCTGCTGCCCCGAGCTCTGCCTCGGGCTCGGATGCCAGCTGGAAACGGGGGAAAGGGAAGCAGAACACAAAAAATGTGGGAGAAAGAAAAACAAAATAGCCATTTCTAAAGCCTTGGGATAGCAGTGAGAGATATTGAGAGGTTTGTTTTAAAAACAGACCCAGACACAGAACAGCACCCTGCGAAAGACACGGAAATTGCAGCTAACTGGTGATACCAGTGCAGTGTTCAGCTGCAAACTTCATGTATCTAAACGATCACCATCTGTTCCATGTGGTTGTTTTATATTAAAAGTAATATATAAGGATATGTAGTATTTTTTATTCTTACACTACAAAATACATAGCAAAAGCAATTTGTCAAAATTCAATAATGTGGCAGGAACTTTGGATTTCTTGACATAAGCAATTGATTTATCAATTTTAATGTTGTGTTAACAGTAATATTTGCATCTAATGTTGTATTATTCCTGCCAATAGGTTGCAATCCAAGAAGCATATAGAGGGAATTTGTATGATTAGGCAGGYGGCCAAGTACTGAAAGACTTATCATCATGGAAAACCTCAGTGTTCAAATAGGGGGAAAAAAAAAAAAGGAGTATTGGAAGTCATTTGGGAATATTAATTTATCAAAGGAAGCTTTAAATTATGCTACAGGCAGCTGCAGCTCAGCCACGTGCCCTTCTGCGACGAGCAAGGATGACTCCTTGCTCTTCAGGTACTTTTTAATATTTCATACAAATATTTCATACATCTGTTTAATGATAATTGCCCCAAGTTTCTTTCTGAGAACCCTTTTACTGAATGAGAAAGTGGTAGCTGCAGGTCTCATTTAAAAGGGAGTAGGAGTGACCATCACCCCGTGCGCTGAGGCAGCATCCCGAGCCACTGCGCCCTTCTCCCGGCCTTCTCCAAGACATGTCCCTGTGGGAACACCCTTCCCACCACCGCCCTTCCCTCCCGGAGAGCCAGCCAGGCTGTCTGCACAAGGCCTGGCCTAACGAGACCCCTCCTGGAGCTGCCTGATCTGGGCTTGGTGCTCAGGCCTCCTGCTCCATCGCGGCATCCGCATGGAAACAGTGGCCGTTCCTGCCCCATTCCACCACTGCTCACTGCGCCCTTCAGCCTGTGAATGCCCATCCGTCCTCAGGGCTTTGCCTCTTGTTTTTAAGCTGGATCAAACCATTCTCTGTATTGGCAGAGCTGTCAATTCTGCTCCCCCTCATGATCTCAAGGTTTTGCTTCAGGGTTTTGTGTGCGATTTGAAATATTACATCATTACAGTATACAGATTTACGCTAAACTTCTTTTTGAATTATTACTTTTTTAATTAAACATTCGGAAGCCAGATGCTCCAGACGTGTGACCCATGCAGAATTAGAATGAGTCAATCCTGAGACGGTCCAGCCATTATCCAGGGAAACAGAAGCCTGTCCTGTCTAAGCCTGGTCTCAAGAAGAGCTTTCCTTGAAAAAGGAAAATGGGGCAAAGATATAAGAATTTCTCTTCACAAAACACTTGGAAGTTGAGCTAAGAATTCCCACTGCCAGGAAGCAGCAGATCACCCGGGACTTTTGTCTGGAGATTAGCCACAGGGACGCGACACAAAGCTGAAGCTCATGGAGACACTTCACCAAAACCCATGCTACCTGGACATAAAGTAAGAGCAACGAGTGCAGACTCCTCTGAGTGTCCTTCCCTCCTTCCACGCAAACCCCTCATCAACATCAGGAGGTTGATCATTCCTTAATCCTAATCCTCGTTCACCCTTCAATCCTACGCTCACAATTCTGCCAAAATGCCGGCAATAGGTGACCAGCCTGTGCAAGGCCCGTTCTCATGGCCAGATCTGCCGAAGCCCGAAAACAGCTGCAGGTAACTGGCCCTCTAAATCCCAGACCCTAGAAACACCATTAGCTCTTGTGTGTCTCTGCAAACACAACACAAGTACGTAARTTTCTTCAGAAAAATGGCCAAAAACACAGCTGCAGAAAAACGCGCTGTTAGAYACAACTCTAATGTTAGACACAACTCTAGTGTTTTGGACACTAAACCCTACACTCGGCCAAACTCTTAGATCCTTCTGTTTTCTTTGTATCTTGTTTTCCTTCTGTTTTCTGTCTGTGAGCGATACCTTCATCTCCGCTTGTTTGGGAGAGTGTTTAGAAAGATCTTCCTCCCCATCCTCTATAAAGTTTATCTGCTCTGCCCTTACAATTCAAAGAAAATATCTCATCTTGCTCCATTACTGGCTGACCTCTTATCGCCGTTYCAAACTCTTTTGTTCCCAGATCATCACAACACATTCCTGATGGTCTTTGTCATCTCTTTTCAGGACATTACACAGTGTGGTGTGCTGTTATCCATCCAGAAGGAACACAGCACTGGGACTTGTGTTTTTCTTGCAAGACCACACTTACAATTCCATGTTTTTCCCTCTCTCTGCATTGCATTTATTGCAAACTCTGTAACTTTCTCATCGTCATTCACGTCCTGTTTTGTCTGAACACTAAAAYGCATTGGAAAAATCTTTATATATTTTGTTCCCTGGTGGTCAGGGAACAAAATAAAAGTGATTTTTCTCTGTTCCAGTCATTGGACTCCCCTCGCCCTCTTTATTTCTTTTGTTTTTTTCCTTCTTTTTCAGAACTGCTCGGTATTCTTAAGGGCTAAACTGCAAATGGAMAACAAGCAATATCCCCTCACCCAATAAAGAGAAAATACAGTAGAGAATCRAAACCATTCAGAGAGATTTCCTTTCATCAGCATTGCAAGTGTCATCTTTTATTTCTTGYTCTTTCCTTTTGCACCATCAAGAAATATTAGTATTCTTCAGACAACCAGGCACACAGACACATCTCTGCTGGGAAACACCTCTGTTTTAAGGCAAGGCTTAAACTTGCATTAGGCTCCTGGGGTAGTTTTGACCCATTTTTGGGTTCCTCTCCCAGTTCAACTGAGAGATGGGAGAATGTTTTTTGTCCTGTATTTTTTTTCTGGGAATTCACATAAACTGTATGTCAAATACATCACAGAGCATCAGCAACGCTCATCCTGTGCCCAAAAAGAGAGAGCAGCAAAAGGTGGAAGTGAAAAGCTAAATTAAAGCATTCAAGGCAAGCAGCAAAATCACTGAAATATACCTTGAAAGAGTAGCTGATAGGAGGGAAAAGGAAAAAAGAAAAAGGCTGCTAAAACGACAGAAATACGGTCTGCAGCAGAAAATTAATTTAGTAATTGATCAATGTTCATTATACATGCTGAAAGACACACAATGTTTACAACGTTGCTATAAAATCAGCCCTTCAGTTTTGTTTGCATACATCCAACATCTGTATTAGAAACTTCTGTGCAACTATGCAATGCCTTTTAACTTATTCTGCAGTCATAAAGAAAAAAAAAAATCATAAAAATGTCAAATGACCATTACAAGCTATTTTCTTTTTTGCAATTTTGAAAGGAAAAAGCATCTTTAGCAGCTAAAACACACTGTCAAGACCTTCTTTTGTAAAACTATCTGCTTTCAGTAAAGCTTCAAAAAGATGATTTGCACTTTAAGAGCACTGGGTCACCTAATAACACTCAGAAGCCGTCCTTGGGTCCCTTGCAAAGGGCTCCTGGCAGGAGGATTCGCAGGGGTTCCCATCAGCAACACAGAAAATCAACAAAATAATTCTTACCTGGTAGCATTTCTCAGCTGCAGGTACAGAATATTTTGCATGTTCCTAATAGGTAATAATTGCCACTTAAATTTTACATTTCAGCAACTTGATGCCTTGATTTCAGCAACTTGATTTACTGACCCGAAAGAGCTGGAGGGAAACAAACCCAAACTTTGCTCTAAAGCTCTCTAAGAGCAGTGTGCCTGCTGGTTTGGGGAAAAATGGGGGGAAAAAAAAGCAAGAAAGACATTCTCAAAACGAAAACATGGACAAAAACCACCCTAACAAACTCCTTTTGGATTCATCGGACTGCTGGAATTCGCTGGGCCTCTCCCTGCAGTTGGCTCCGTGCTCCAGGATGTCTCCAACAAGAGGGTGTTGTCTGAACCACAGCGTCTTCTGAACTTCAGAAAGACCAAATACAGCACGTTCACCATCTCTTTGAAGTGCCCTTCAGGAACCTAACACACAAATTCATATTCATGCCGCCTTACAGCAATAAAATCACTTACATACTAATGACATAATTGTTTCTTCTATCACTCTGTCTCTGAAAGACACTAGATAAAGTCAAAGCCTGTGGCCCCTGGCTGATTACGTGTGTTGGCAAATTAAATGATTAACTTGAACCTGCGAGTCAACCTTTTGTCTCTGAGGACCTAAAGAGGAGAAAATCCTCTGTGTGCAAGGCCAGGGATTTACAGGGACCCTGGTCCAGCCTAAGGAGCCCTCCTCAAAGGGCATCATTTGTACTGATGTGTATCCCCAAGAAACACGAAAAAAATATCTAGGAGGAAACCTGTTCAGAGCATTTTAAACTCTTTTCCCCAAATATATTAGCAAAGATGAGCTCTGTGAAGGAGGTCAGCTTCTCAAAGCTCAAGTAACATCACCTTTCAATGGACACTTAYGGTTAGCGCACAAAATAAATAATTTAAAAGAGATGGGTGAATCATGGGCAAAGTACGTTAGCATTCAGGCATTTCCAAACCAATTTGAAATGCATATTAAAAACGTTTAAAATAGCAACTGCCTCGAGTGTTAAAATGGAAAGATTTTCAAAAGTTCAGATGTCACCAGGCACTCGAACAAACCCGCATTTCAGCAGACTCTATTTCATACAACATGTTTTGAAACCTATTAGACATTGAAATAAAGCTCCCTGTCATTCTTCTCAGCTGAAAGACCTGGGTATTTCCATCCGTGATGCTGGCTAATAAACTGTGTTTTGAAATCACCTCTGGAGTCGCAGCAGCAGCCACATGCCTTGCTTTGAGTGGGAAGTAGAAGGCAAATCGCACTCTTGGAGAGCTTTCCAAGAATGCAAAGAGAATTAAAACACTTTCAAATACAGAAAAGCTGCTCTTACTAAGTTCCTATACAGGATTTTGGAGCTTTTCCAAACTCAGGACATCACTATCAAGGAGGTTTCAGCGTCTGCCTTCCTTTCTTCAAGTCTCCAGAGCAGAATGGACCAGCTATGTTTTTAATCAAGCTGTAAAAATGCTCATACTCTGATACTCTGAGATATTCCCATGTTGACACATTCTTAACAAGATAATGTCTAAATGCGGTTTGTCTCTCATTAGGAGGTTATCTAAAAGACAAGCTAAGGACTGGTTTTAGCGAAGCAGAAAAAACACATATGTTTTTAGCTCGCGCATTCATCCGCATTGCAGAACCAGTGCCCGTCGCCCACTGCACATCCCATAAAACCAGTTTCACAGCTCAYGCTGAAAGCCAGTACAATCCAACCTCACGTGGAAATGCAATGCTCCTGTTTTCTCCCGCACAAGGCATCTATCCCGACACAAACAGGRTCTGGGAGGCCACACGACCCCAGCGCAGCAGCTCTCGCTTGCCCTGCTTTGCCCTGCGGGTTGTGTTAATGAAATTAAGGCTTCACATGAGCATCACTGACGCTGTTCCCGTTCTATGAGGTTCTCATCCTCCATCAGCATAATGTCCCAGTGCCTCCCAAGGCTGAAGGAGGCGATTGCCCCGGTGTCAGACACAGCTACCTGTCTGATTTACAGTTATTTCACTTGGCTTACTCGTGCTTTTTCCAATCTCAAGAAGAGAAAGAGAAGCGAAGGAGGGCTCTTCAACACACCGGGTCCTGTTTTAGCTGGACCCTCATGCAGGGATGGTCTCCTGAGGATGGCATGAAAATTCTCCCCTAGGTTATAGCCCTCTTGCCACACTCATCTGTAAGAACTAGAGCTTCAGGTAAAGAGCCAGCCCTTCTAGTCACTCATTATGGCCAAACACAGAAAAAAATACACTTATTTTCTACACAGGTACCGAAAAATGTCCATTTTCCCCCATATGCAGATGGCTCACTACAAGAGTTTCCCAAAGAGACATCACATCGCCCCCAAAATACATAACCAAGCATCATCTCATTTTCCTTCCACGAGGAAAGTGTTCCTAGGGAAACGCTCCCAAGCGCCTCACACCATCACAGCTACTAATGACAAAAAAGAAAGTCGCCCGTGCCGGCGGCAACGTGATCCTTGAAGGAGGCGGCCAGATGGCCCGTTCAGGGCAGCCCTGCGTCCAGCGGAACCGGTTCCCTCAGCCCGTTTCCCGGACCAACGAGCGGGTTTTCCCGGGAAGCCCATCCCAGAGCGCCAGGAAGGCCCCGCGCAGCCACCCTGGGCTTCCGAGGTTCCAAGACTTCCCAACTGCAATCACGTAGATAAATAATAAACTGCAACAAAACAGATAAATTAATGACTTTTCCCAAGTTCCGATACGTGCGCAGCAGGGATGAGTCTCCGACGCGGCAGCAATGGCTTTGGGCAGTGCAAAGCACTCAGCTCACTCTACAACCACCTATGTTTAAGCACAGAAAGGATCCATATTTTTGATTTCAAACCAGGTGAAGTTTCTCATCTGACAGCTACGCTTTTTTTTTCATTTCTGTCCTAAAACCTAAGCCGCAAAATCCAACGYGAAGCAACAGTGCAAATCCCAGGCAGGTTTGCTTACTCTTCGAAACGAAGTCGAGCAATTTCAGGGCATTTTCTCGGGAGCAGAGATTGGGTCCTCACGTATCAGATGCAGCAGCTACAGGGTTTTGTAAAGCCGGAACATTCACATTGCGCACATAAATAAAGCTCGAGGCTTTACTTTAAAATTAGTTTAATGCTTTTTTTAATGCCTTTTTTTTACCAGACGAACCCACCCATGCCCTCTGCTTTCAACAGCCTAATAACCGATACATCTGACGAAAATTAATTGTCTTGACAGCTTGCATAAAACCCATAAAGGTACAAAGGCAAAGYGCTGCCGCAGCATTTTCCTTCCGCGTAGGACAGTAGCTATGGAAACTATCTTTAGAGGCCAACTGGCCATCGTCCCAGTACCCCATTAAAGAAAGAAAAATCAAAACGCTACTTCCACTCGGTTAGCCAGGGGAGCCAGACTTCATTTGCTGCCTTTACAATTCTGCTGCATGTYTGCTAAAGCAAAAGGGAAATAAAGAAAATATCGAGAGCAAATGTGATTGGGAGTAAGGCCCCGCTCGAGTGCTGACAGCACCAGGCCTTGTGCTCAGGCTGGCAGTCATTACACTCACCTCATGCACAGGAGCTACGGCACTGCATGGGTAACATCCAAAACACCAATGTGCACATCTTCCAGTGTCTTAATAGAAAATATTTTGTTAATTATTATGACAGAAGTAGTCCAGCCTTACCCTTAGGTAGATACTTGCAGTCACGGAGGGTATCTGTGATCTCATTCTCTGTCACAGTTTATGAACTAAACACCTTTCCTTTCGAAGGAGCTCACCTCACGCAGCCAGGCTGCACAAAGGCTGCAGTTCCAGCCCGACACAGACCAGCATTTTCCCGGACACTGATCGATGCCAAGGGTCTCTCTGCCCCTCGAAAGCCGAGGCTCCCGCGAGCCAGAGCTGGCGCCTTCACCCAGGGAAGCTCCTGCAGAGCTGCCATCCCAAGGGTGAGGAGGCTCTTCAGCTTCTGAGGAAACAGGGCTGCCTTTCAGAAGGAAATTTTCCTTCTGCCACCGTTTTCCAACGTTAAAATCTTCTTCCTCTTCCAAAAGGAAGAAAGATYCCGGAGCCGTCTTTCCTACAGGCTCCGCTAGTGTACAATGCTTCTTCAGCAAATTAACCCCAAGTTGAGCAGCCTTCTCTGGGCAGTGGCTGATGTCTGTCAGGAAAGTGCACGTGGCTGTACTGCTCATTAGAAATCCAAAGAACTAAATTAAGACTTCAAATGGAGTTTTAATTCACCCYGTCTCCCCGGGTGGCTGCTGGTCTCACTACACTGCACAGGTGCTTCGAAATTCCCATGACTGACAGGACAATTCCTAATTCTATTTTAAAAGAATGAAACGAGTGAAGTTTCACTGACTGAAAGGGCCAACAAGCTCTGGACACAACAGGGCCAAAAGCCCGACCTCTTTTTCTCCATTAATCTAGTAAGAGGCACCACGACTGCAAACCCGTGCCTGCTTAAACCAGCCTTAGGCCTGCCACAGCTGCAGCCCTGCTGAGTGATGAGGAAAAGGAGATCCATCCAGCCCCTGATATCATCCATCTAAGTACTGCTATAAATCTCTCTCTTAGAAAAGTCTTCCCATGCCAACGAAGAGATAAGTCCACATATTGATATATCCCAACCCACGTGGCCAGCTCGGCACATAACCTGAGCCCAGCCAACAAGCAGCACCATAAATCCCCCACATTCTCCAGCCCACCAGCGACCGCTGCCTCCAAGCACTGTGCGCTGAGCTCAGTCGCAAGGCAGCGGTGAGTGACAGCATCAGCTTTCATCAAAAATATTTTAAAACTGGCTATGAAAAGCATGGCCCTTTCTTTGGGGTTAATTACTCCACTTTCTGAAAACAAGTCCCAGCAAAATAAAAGTTTCTAATATTTGTAATACATTTACTGCCCTATGTTTTTACCCCTTTTTTCCTCTTCCACTGAAATGTCCGCTCTAGTAGATCCCAAGATCTTTCTACACTCCTGCTGTTACACTTCCTAACATCCGTATGACGACTGTCAGGATGTGACAGACTCCTGCACTGCAGCACCTGGATTCCTTTAGCCCTGACACCACACGAGCAGAACACCCTGCTGCAGCAGCACCAGAGGGGCCCATTTAGTTGCCGGGTTGTCTTGCACCTGCTTTGCAGTGGAGAATACCAGTGAGGAGCTTCCAGCTGCTTCCTGCCTGGAGGAACCAAGGAGAAGTCGGGAGCCTGGGTGACAACCAGAGCACCCCATGCACAATAGGGTTGCAGTATAAATATTGTAAACACACTTTTTTTTAACAAGAGTTTTTAAACGAAGCTGTAGCAGTCTTCTACAATACTGTAATTCTTTCTTTCATCTGGTGGCGATGTCWGGACACTGCCCGGCACCTCCTCAGCTGCAGAGGACACGGTGGTGGCAGCAGCAAAGCCGACGGGGYGCAGGGAGAGCTGCCCCGACACGGCCTGGCCCATTGCGGCACTCGGGGAGCCACCAACGCTGCCCATGGAACAGCTTCAGGGTGTTCCCGRCAGCCCCGGCATTCACACCTGCCCTACTCACACGTTAAATGCCTCTTTATGTATAGCAGTTTGTTTAAGGTGCCATGGAAGAGTCCCATCCCCAGCAGCAGCAGTGATTTGGAGTCAATCCCATCTCCAGTAGCCACCGGGAGTCACTTCATTACAGGTATGAGAGGCCAAGACAAAGCRCACGCTGCGTAGGGCGCAGCTGGCAGCTCCGCACCCTTCCAAAGTCAACAGCATTTGGAGTTTACAGCCTTAGGCCTGGCCTGGTTCCCCCGTTCTCAGGCTGTAGTCCCTGCTCGCTGCTTACAGAGGCCCTTCCCACTGCACTAAGTCAGTGAGGGGGTCATCATTTCACAAAGCCCAACTGGCCTGTTCGGAGTCGGGCTCAGCGGCTCCGAGCAGAGGGGCAGGAACAAATGACAGCAGCACAGGGAGAGCACAAGAGCTCCGGAAAGGCCCATTCCCAAAAGGATGCGATAAAAATGAGACTGATCACTGAGAGTCTCAAAGCACATGGCTCATCCTCAGGGCACAAAAATCCTCTCAGAATAAGGGAGCTGTGCACTCAGCCACAGTGACTTTCTTATTAACAAATATACAGATGGCTGGAGAATTTATTTCTACTGTAGCGGCTCAGAAGGGTAAAATCCTGGCGCCGATTTTACTGAGAAGTCTTAGGGATTCAAATGCACATAATGGGAGAGCAGCTGCATTGTCCAGCAGAACAACACGGGCCAGCAGGAGCCAAGAGGCTGCACCCAGAGGCTTGAGCGCAACGCAAGGGAAGCTACCGGGAGATGCAACAAGAATGTACAGGGAAAGCAACKGGAAGTGTTTTGCTTGGACACTCGGGGCTGAATAGATTTAAGAGAATTCTTAAGATGAACAGGGGAGTAAAACAAAATCTTTTTTTTTTTTTTTCCTTTACAACACAGAACACTTTTGGAAAATCCCTCTTGCAAGTTTAACAAAATCTATTCCCTTCCGTGGTTTTCCCTTGGTTTTCCCTTCCTGATCTTACTTGCATTCTGAGTATTTTGAGGGAATATTTTGTTTCAAATGCAAACTGCCAGTGCATACTCCACAGCAAAAGGGGCAAAGTACCCAAGCACTTGACTCTCCTTTATGAGCCATTAGTTTCTCTAATTTAAAGCATCTCTTCTGTTGAAAAAAAAAAAATAAAATAAAAAAGAGTATAGAAGAAAAAGCAACTCTCAAAGAACTACAAAACTCCAGGGTCTTATAGAAGAATTTTGCATATCATGAGTACTGCTGGCAGAACACCCAGTCTTTTCCTTAATGTTTTGAATCATTYGATTATATTTTTATACAACAACAAAAAAGAAGCCTGTTTTTCTTTAAAATCATGTCTACAACAGCTTGGGTCTGTATACGTTATCCTCTAATACCTCAGTTCTATAAATTCTTGGTCATTTCTCAGAGTTTCTAAATACCGGTCCTGGGGCAGCTCCATCGCAGTAGGCCACGACGTTTTGACTAAATACTCGACGTTTTGACTAAATAACAGCAGCTTTCTGTGCTAAGCCCTGAGGGCCCTGGGTGCTTTTGGCCATGGTAACCCTGAAGAGAAACCTCGCACCGTGGGGCAGCCCACCCACCTCACACACATAAATCTAGGCAGGAACAGGAGGCTAAGGTTGCAAAACCGGCATCTCAAACCCAAAGTTACCAGTCAGAAGTGGATTTACGCACAACACCTGGTACGTTTGGCTTCTGTCTGTGCGGGGATTTAGTCACTCAAGTCAAGCCATGGCCAAGCATTAAGCTCCACCAAAGTTGTCATTAGTCTAACGCAGCGCAGAGCAAAGATGCCACCACTGACCCAGTGCTGCGTGAAATGAGCAGTGAAGGGGCAGGTGAGAAGGGGAGACATGAGAGATGCTGAGATTATTGTAAAATGTTGATTTTTTCCAGTTTTCTCACAGAGCATCAGCAGTCAGCCCTGCACATCCCCCTCATCCTTGGTGATGGGCACGTCAGGGAGCCGGGCACAGGGGGAACCACAGGGTTCACCTTAAGGGAGTAAAGTGTGCAGGCGGAGCTGGACGGAACCGCTCCGCGTGCCGCAGTCCCAGGCTGGCAGCATTGGGCAGGGGGTTAGAGCACGCACTGCTGGGCGCCAAGCAGGTCTGCAGAGGCACCTGAAGCCACATCCAGCTTCCTGCAACATCCCCCTGAAACCTCCTGCCCCGCAAACCACCTCCTGAAGAGCCGTAACCTGCAAGAGGCAGCCTTTGGTGAGGCCATTTCTAAAGCACTGCCAAGGCAGGGCTGTATTTTCTCAAGCCGTTTGGCTGCACAACGTGGTGGCTCTCAAGCCACAAAAGGAGCGTGCAAACCTGCAAGAGCAGGGAGCAGATGACATTTTGATTCCAGCTACTGGCATGCTAATGCCCACGGCCTCATTCCCAGCATTCACTGGCAAGGGGGACTAAGCCTTGCTGAACTCAACCGGGGGCACTGTTTGCTTTATCCTGAAAGAGAGTGCTGCAATTAATTTACTCAATTCGTTTCCTCTTTTAAGAAGAAGTGGGAAAGGAAAAAATAAAAAAAAATAAAATAAAATAAAAAAAAAAACAACAACGCAGTATCTGAGACAAAACAAGTGTTTTGAGATCGTCACCTGCATGAGAATTCCTAGGACAAAACTCTCAACGTTCCGGCGCCRTCTCCCTCCCACATTTAAAAGCCGAGTTTGTCACATCCAGCATTTCGGTGCAATTTTTATTGACCTACTAACCTGCAGCGCCGGGGAGCCCGGAGCTAAGAATGCAATAATGGCCAGCAAATACAAGTCTCCAAACAGAGTGTAATAACCTTAAGTAAACTACTGCCAAGCAAAAGTCCYGCAGATCAAACAGTTCCCACGAAGCCTGATGCTATTAACTAGCAAAGAAGTCCCATGATATCTCCATAGCCATGCACAATAACAGAGCAGTGCCCTGCTGTTTACTTACACAGCTTATCTGCAATCCAGTAATGTATACAGTCAATCTCGCAGATGTAAATCACTCGCCTATGGAGCGCTGCCTCCCTCGTTAAAACCGGGGGTCGCTTTCTGGCRATAAACACGGGGTTTTAACCACACGAGGAGTTTTTAGGCAGCAGGGATGGGCAGGGGCAGTTTGCAACGCGTGGTGTGTCGGATTTGTTCCGCGTGGAGCAGGGAYGGAGCCGAGCTCTGGGAAATAAAGTTAGGAGCAGAGTGTGGGTGCAGCCGTGCGGCTCTCGGGGTCCCTTGGTGGACCCACAGGCCGCGAGGCGCCAAATCCACCGTGTTTCGGTCGCTTTGGGGCAAAGCCCCTGCCCGTGAGGAAGGAGGGATCYGACACCCGGCCCCCGCGCTCCTTGTTCACCTCCCATCCCACACGTCACCATCCGGAYCCCTTTGGGTCACCCTTCCCTTCCTGCTCGCCTCGGCCTCCCTGGCGAGGAGGAGGAGGAGGAAGAGGAGGARGAGGAAGCAGCACCGTGGTCAGCAAAGCGGGAGCAGGAGGATGCTCCTGCCCCTGAGACAACAAATAGATAGATAAGAAAAGTAATGGGAAAGATGTAAATAAAAAATGAAAAATAAAAAATTATTCAAAACAAATGAGCATGCAGTAGCGAAAGCAATCCCGCTGCATGGGGAGCAACAGGGCTGGGCAGGCGCCCGCGGGGCCCCGCGCGGCTTCACACCTTGCACTGGGGCGAGCACACGGGCGCACACGTATGTGCACATGCACACGTACACATACAGACACACACGCATACACACAGACACACACRCAYACACACACACAGACGCACACATCCCCACGCGCGCCCCGGCGCACACGCGCGCTGCCGGGCGGCGCTGCCGGCGCGGGAGGCCCCGGCGGTTCCGCTCGGCCCCGCTCCGCTCGGCCCCGCTCCGCTCGGCCCCGCTCCGCTTGGCCCGGCGCGGCGGCAGGTGCCGCGGGCGGCCCCGCTTACCTGCGTGGCGGCGGCGCCGCATGTTGCGCTGGCGGCGGCGGCGCGGGCGGTGCGGGCGGGCCGAGGCGGCCGCCGCAGCCCCCCGCCGCCCTCCGCTCTGGCGGCGCGGCCCCCAGCGGCCGCCCGCTCCGGCTCCGGCGCCCGCTCCCGCTCCGGCTCCCGCTTCCGCTTTGTTGTGAGGCAGCGGCGGGGCCGCCTGCGCCGCGGGGCGCCCGCGTGTGCGCGGCGCGGGGCCCGCGGCCGCCCCCCCGCCAAGGCCGCGCCAGGCCGCGCCTGCCGGGAGAGGGGATCAGCGAACGGGAAGGGGGGGGGATTCCTGCCCGGCTTCCCGGGAAAGGTGCGAGGTTTCCAGGAGCACCAGGTGCGGTAGCCCCGGGATGGCAGCGGTTGCTGTGCCTTTCACTGCCGGGCTCTGCTGGGAAGCACCTTCAGCTAAGAGCAGAGTTCAGTTACTCGGTTTAAAATAAAGCTGTACTTCTSTTTAACCTGAAATAGCAACATTCCAATAAAGTGCAGTCCAACCCTAATGCCAGCTGCTTTCACAGCCCACCTGAATCACCCGTTGGGCTGGCTCCGGGTTCGCGCTCACCCTACACGATTCTGTAAGCGGCGGCGCTGGGAGCATCTCCACGGCCCGGGGCAGCGGCTCATCCCGGCCAACAGCAACGCCGCCTCCCTCAGCAAAGCCAAGGGCAAGACGTGATTTGTGCCGCGGTGCGTTCGGCCGCGCACCGCCGCCGCGGGCGCTGCTAAAGCCCACAGCGTCCTGCTGCAGGTGCCCCACGGCCGAGTTACGGGTGCTGGAAAAGGCTCTTTGGCTGATTTTCAACAGGCAGCATGTTTAGTTTCACCTATCTATCCACTGTGTTTCTGGTCCCGGGAGGAGCAGCAGGTGATCTGCGCCTCTCCTCRCTGCTCATGTTTTACGGAACTGTTGTTTCCCTTCCCAAGGGGCCGTTTTTTTGGGGACTGAAGAGACCGAGCTGCTCCTGGGCTTCTGACTTGCCCTTTTTGCCCTGCTCTCAACTCTTCTCGTGCTCACAGGTCTTGCCCGAGCTGCAACCAGTAGCCAAGACACAGGTCAAGCTGCGGCAAGATCCCGATCCTTCCCCACGGGATCCTGCCGGCCTTGGAATACTGTTCTAGTCCAGTTGAYGGATCTTCTCCCAGTGCATAAATCATTAGTTGCAAAGCTCCAGTCCCAAGACCCCATCTGTCTTTGCTTGGTTCGGCTTTGCTGCAGTTCCTAGTGAGGTCTGCAGCCCATGGCCAGGTGTGCTGCGTTAACCAGCACTGTTGGGAGGAGACAATTTACGGCCACCTTAATTACTTTCAGCTCCTCGTTTGCMTCCGTTGAAATCAAGAGCTATAGAATTAGGCTCCTACGCTATAGCTAAATGATATAGGATTAAAAAGAACCAGTATTGATCWAGAATATAAAGCCATAATTAAAGGGTGGAAGTATCTTGATGCATATCAGTCTGAGATAATACTCTGACKGGTGAGATAATATTCTTCCCTGAGATTAACAGTATCTGGGTTTCACGTGCAGCAGTAAGTACAAATCCCAAATCATCCATTATTCCCCATCCTTAGGCTCAAGCAATTTAACTACCTCTTGGCATTTACCAGACAATTCACCCTTCTTCAAACGACAGCCCATGGCGTTGGAGCGGGACTGGAAATACAAACCTCAAAGCACTGCGCTCGAGGTAGATCACGGCATCAGCTTCATACACTAGTAGCAGCCATAATTTTAAATAGAGAAACTTAACAGCTAGCATGGAGAAATTCAGTAATTGCATGGAGAAATTCAGTAATTGGTTTGGGAATTTTCTAGTGACTGCAAAGGATAGGACGCTTGTTCAGGTGACCCATTCCAGAAGGGAGAGGATTCCCTTGTGCCGGCTGTCGCGCTCAGCAGCACATTCCCACCTCTCTCGAGCAGGAGATGCCTAGGAAAGGGTAAGAATCATGCGAGGCTGGGTGGCCTGTGTACCCTGCAAGCAGTGATGGCACCGTGACCGTGTCGTCTGCAGGAGGGTTTTGCTTTAGGGAGAAACCCCAAACCACAAAATCTGGGGGAAAAGGAAAACTCACCAGAAACTCGCCGTTACTAGGATTAAATCACTTCTTGGCCCTTTTATTAGTGATTAATATATTTACATAGGGATGAAAGTATATATAGGTGATGTAATACTGGATGTTCAGATATTAGGCTCAAAGTTTACTAGCAATTAATACTTGGTGTTCCAAAACGCTGTTAAATATGAGTAAGGTAGAAATTCCGTGCAGTGATGTCACTTGTACAAAATGCAACAGTTGCTCTTTCAGGCCAGACCCTGAGTGCTGCTCCAAGCAACTTGGGGCAGCCCAACGTTTGCGGGGATTTCAGTCCAACGTCTGGGGGGATTTCAGTTCAAATATTGAGGTGATTGCCTGTTTATGTGGGAAAATCGCCCAGGAAAACCATGGCAGAACAAGCTATACAGCAGTAAATGCCTAGCACACTTGTTGAATGCTCTTGGGATGAGATAAAAACCACCTTCCCTGACCAGGGAATGATTCCTGACCAAACTGACCCTGAATAACCACTTTGTTGGTTAGTATTTACAAGTGTTACGTTCAACCCAAATAACTTCCCATACGTGTTTTTCTATTGCTACTAATGGGTGAGAATTTAGACCCTACACGGGAATTTGGAGGATATTTTGCAATGTCTGACTAAAGGTTCACGTGCTGCCATTTCCACATGTCCATACTGCAGGAGAGAAGTGACAGGCATTCCCCATGTCCCCGTCACCACGAGAAGAGCGGCATTTGGCCAGTTTTTCAAGCTTTTATAATGGTGTTATTAGAGAAAAAGAGGAGAGGGATTCCCAGCACCTGCCGCTTTGATCTGTATTCTTGGAGCAACCTCTCATAGGGGGTTACCGGATGATTGGGACTTCCTCCACATTTGATCTCYCCTGCCCAACCAGGAAGAGGGGAAGATGGTAAAACTGCAGGAAGTCCAACAGGAAGCACTGCTCCACATGCACGTCCCGCTCTCGAAAGGGCTTTAAAAGCTCTTGGGCTGCCAAGGGGTGGGCTAGAATCTGCTTCCATTGACTGAGAGGAAAATAACATTTGCTTTATTTTTTTTAAGACATTTTCAGGAATAAGTAACTGAATTGTGAAGAACTGGAGAGGTGGCATCAATGAGCACCGGCCCCGGGCCCTGGGGCGGTACAACATGGGCCTCATCTGCCAGCACCTGGAAGCAGATGGGTTATCCCGGTCATCATTACAGGTGCCACATAAACTACAGCCTAACTAAGCAAAGGCCGGGCTCTCCCTACTGCTGGAGAGATGATTAATCCAGCACTTTTGGTCTTCTCTTATTTAAATTACACCATCTACATCCCGCTTAACTAATCAAGCAGTAATAAAAGCAAGAAGTCTGTATTTTGCAAACTTCTACGCATTTTCCAAAATCTCAGGGGAGTATCTGCATAAGTAAGAGTTTGCAAATCCTGAACCGCTATGATTTCAGTAGGAAAAAAAATGTGCTCAGGTCTTGAATAGCTGATGAATACGGCCTTATATTTGAAACCTCGTCCCTAGTGGAGCCCATTACAATAAAGTTTACACAGGCTTAGGCTATAAATGCAAGGATATTCTCCCTGCAGCGAAGTATGTTGGAAATTACTCCTGATCTAAAAAAGAAAAAAGCAAAAATGTGCAAATGGACCATTTCCCAGAATATGAGATACCATAAGTGTGCACTAAGATATTTTACTAACAAATATATTGATTAAAAATGTGACTTGTTAAGGTAAGATGGGTTTTATACAGCAGGCACAATTCATAGGTGCCTGCCCTGCATCTCGCTGCATCTCAGCACGTGTACACAGCAGTGGGGCAAACCCTGCTGAGCTAAAGGGAACTTTGCAGGCCCTGAAGCGCCTCTCCAAGCTCTTCCAGCCCGACTACAGTCAGCAGGCGGGAAGATTGCAGGGAGAGGMGAGCGCACGCCTGCACGGGCAGCAGGAAGGGCCGGTGCCACGGCAATGTTTTTGTTGCACAGATGTTTCACTTTGATCTTAAGCAGCATTTGTCATTTACTGGGTCCAGCCAGATGTGACATCTATCTACATCTGTTGTTTTTGTCTTTAGTAAAACCTTTACATCAGCACAGTAGCATCAACAGACTTTAAAATAAACCATGCCAGGAGTGCAGGGCTAGAACGTGTCCCCCCGTTTCCCGTGCAAACACCCTGTCCTACGAGCTGAGCCCACACGGGGACTTTGGGGCACACTGACGGTGGCAGCACGAGGGCCACACTTGCCTGCAGATAACACCAGATCAACCCCGGCTTTTTTCTATAGGGCTTTTTTTCTATAGGGCTTTATTTCTATAGGGCTTTTTTCTCTAGCCCTATAAACTAATATACATATATTTGTATATCTATATGCACTAAAGAGTCCATTTTTATAAAAATGTAAAATAAACAGAGCTCCACGCCGAGMTTACCCATTTCATTTCTCAGCATACAAATGAGGAGCTAATCTACTCTGGGCTGTTCATGCATTTTGCTTTCAACATCCATATGTCAAATAGACCATCTACATACTTCCCTGCTGGAGTCTTTTTCCTTTCAACTTGGTAGGGAACATTTGTGAACCTTATCCCCCCAAATGAATCTGAAGAATATCTTTTGCTCAAGGCCTTCCATTTTTTAATTTAAGAGAAGCAAATCAATTCACGGTTCAGGCACTCGTGCTATTCAGACGGGCATGCATCTGTGCAGAAACACCCCGCTCCCTAATTAAGTGCACAACGTTATTAAAAATTTAAATTTAACTTTGGTTAAATGTGGCCAAATAAAGTTACCTCTTAAGGAACGTTTTTCTGTCTTCTGTCTGYGGGTTTTCCATTTGGGTTGTTTAGGACAGATATGGAGAAGTTTGCTTCAAGATTATTTTACATTCAGAGTGTTCCCAATGCTTCCTTCAATAACCGAGGCTTGACACTTCCCTCCTTACTCGAGCAGAACTGATGGCAGTGTTAATGTGAGTCTTTCCTGGGCAGAGAAACCAGGCTATGATTCATATTCTTTAAAATTAATATTTGTTATGAATGTGCTATGACACAGTCATCCAGCGTTTGTCATATTCCTCATGCACTGCAGCCCGTCAAGCTGCGCTGAGTTGGAAGTCAGCTCAGTAACTACACCAAAAATATGCCCAAACCATGTCAAATAGATTTATTTATTGATCAGGCAAACAGCTGCACATAAAATGACTATCATTCGCCTTGCAACAAGTGTCCTAGCGTCTACCCAATCTTTTTTTATTATCGGAAGCTTAATATTTATCATGGATTCTGGTAGGATGTATCGGTCATTTGTGATCCTTAACCTATTGTCTCGCATTTTTCTGTGATCCTTTGAAACACATGATCAATAAAGCAAACAGGAGATCGCCTGCTTTCCTGTACGCTGGTTATTCAAATTACGGCCACAGCCATGAAAAAGTATCTTTAACAACCGTGCTGCGACACAGGCTTTGTCCCCGCCATTCAAAAGCAGAGAGACTTTTTCATTCACAGCTAACACAATGGCAGTGCTTTCTGTGACCTACTAACTACATATGCGATGTGCAGCCAACCGTCCAGCTTTACACTGATCTAAAGAAAAAGCACATTTGGCCAAAAAGCCGCTTCCTTACCCATCGGTGGTTTCCTCATCCGCTCAATCAGATACGAATCTTTGGAAGAAGTGTCTATGTGAGCCCTGCTAGGAAACCAGCTACCCTCCTAACTTCAGTTACTGCAGTTCAGTTATTCACAGTTAATACTGCGTCTAAATTCACAAGGCCTGGCCTTAGAGACACAGATACGGGATTGTCACGCAGAAACGTGTGAGTTAGAGCAACCTGCAGCTGCCAAATGCGGTTCCTCCTCTGCCAACCTCACTTCCAAATAGGAAGGATGTCCTGAATGGAAGTGATCCCTGGTTTTGAGGATTTTACAAATTTAACACGACTCCAAATCCAGCAGGAATATGGAAACAAAAAAAATGAGAAAAATGTGAGATGCACATTTGGATGGACAAAAGCACAAAACACATTTTTTTCCTGGCCCTACCCAGTGCAAGATGGTTCAGTGCAACAARGCAGGTGGGGTGAATGACAAGAAGCAAGGGAGATGGAGCACAGTGTCTCTTAACACACTGGTGCCATGGGCCAGAAGACACATTTGTTATTCAGAATCTTCCAGAAAGGCTAAAACAGGCTCTTTATTTCCCCAAGATCTGGCTGCTCTGACCTTAACTCCACTTGGCCAGGTTATTAAGACCCATGGCAAGATGAAGAAATTTGTGCATAGCAGGAGCATATTTAGCTGGGGTCCCATTAGGTGTTTCCCCCCGCCTTTATTACTGTAATATTATCCATAGTGTTTGTCATTTGCTTGCCATACAACTTATTCCCCTAAGATTAGGCCTCTGCTAGTCAAGCAGTTTAAAGCTAATCACAGTTGTTATTTTAATCTGTGCTCACCATTAAGCATTCTTGCAGAGCTATTTTGCTTGTTAGCAATTAGGTCTCCCAATGGAAGTTTATGATTACAGCAAAAGCAACCTGTTTAATATTTGGCACCTCTTCGGTTTATGAGCGCTGAACCCAAGGGCATGGAGGCATCTGCAGAGTGCAAAGGCTGCTCACAAAAATAGAGCCAATCTGTTTAAGACACCCCCTTCTTAAAACATGAAGCTGGAGAAATGCTGGGCGCTGCTCGGGCACCTCTGATCTCCCCACTCTGGAGTCCTCATTAGGGTAATATTAACGTGGCAGGTGCAGTTGTTGCTTCACTCATTTTATGACTGTCACCTCGGAAATGCAATATATCCTAGTGCTTTCACTGGATCTAGTAGCACTAGTAAAAACATTCCCTTGAAAGTGCCCAAGGACACTTTCCCAAGAGCAGGATCTGGCCATGGCTGCTTAGACAAGCATGCTACTCCAAAATACTAATTATTTTTTTTCTGTTAAGGGAATCTTTTTCTGTTAAGGGAATCACCAATTGCTTTTACTGACCCTTGTGTCAAAATTTTAAAATTATGATCTCTTGTTGACACACAGCGGCACACATTAGCTGAAGGAGAAATAGCAGAACAGCAGTCAGTGAGTATGTGAGAGAGCACCACTGCGGCGGGGAGGAAAAGCCAACCCTATTCTGTCCAATTTTAAGTTATTTTCAGACAGGGTGGGGAGAGAAATGTCAAACAGCCCAGCACTGTGGTTCACGTTGATGCACAGAGATGCACTTGCTGCAGCTGCAACTCGGATGACAAGTCAGTGGGTTACCCAGGAGCTGAATTTGTCTCACTGTGAGTTTATTTTGTTCAAAGAGACTAGAGAAATGGGGAAATGAATCAGCTATGCTCTCATTATCATTATTCTTCATGTAAAAATAACCACACTWAGATCTTTGATGTAGGACAAGCTTCGTGAAAAACACATCCCCCTGTAGTGCTGAGGACCCTTCACTTGATGCTGTAAAGGCCTTTAAGAAGAGAAAGGCCAAGTTGGGGGCAGCCCAGGGCTGCTTTGGAGCGGAGGGCTCTGAAACGTGAGCTGAGCACGGCCAGCTCCCCAGAGGCAGCAACTGAAGCACGGAAGGGCCCCCAGCAGATGCTCACGCCACGCACTCAAAGCAGCTGCGATGGAGGCTCTAAAACCAAAAGGAGAGTTTGCCCCCCGTGTCCTTCAGGGTCCCCCTGCACAGCGGCAGCCCAAAGGAAAGGCGCCGCTGAGGTGGCTCCCCGCTCGCGGAGCCGGCCCATGGCAGGAGGGAACCCCCGGCATCAGCCTCCGGCTTTTCCATTAATACCGGAATTATTTGTCATATTAGCGCTGCCAGCGCCCACTGCAGGTTTCACACACACAAATGAGGTGTGGGGAGGAGCGGGCAGCGCCAAGGCCAAGCCACGCTGCTCACTCACAGGCTGACACTGCTATGCCAAGAGCCCCCTAAAAGAGTGTGAAAAATAAATAGAAATGCTATTAAATGGAAATTGCTCCCTTAAGTTTTCCAAAACCACTGAATTTTCAAAACACTTCTGAATATAAGCTCATAATAGAATAATGTCTCTGCCCCTGCTACTTTCCAAAGGCCATTGCATCTTTTATTTTTTATTACTCCTTTATAATTAGCCACTGCAGTGTCATCCACATATAATGCTCTCATCCGTCATTCTTACAGATATAATATCTTGAATAGTGTGATCTTAAATTCAAGCTCAGTTTTTCTGTGCTAATTATTTCACTTCTTTTAAAAGAATGCAGGAATTAATCATAAACTTTTACCTGTCAATAAGAATAAACCCATCTCATAACACTGTATGYGGAAATACTATGTTTTATCCTATAGGAAATGAAATTAGTGAGATGCAAACCACTACTGTCATGTACTGTGCAGAGCTACTTTCTGTACATGAGAGGCTTTGAACTGAAAATCCACAGAAAGGTAGTTATTTCTTCTCKTGATGAGGACTGCAGTGAATTAGGTTTTAATCTATGAAGATTAATTTAATCTTTAAAGATTAAATAATATTTGACTATGTATTAATAGAGTTCATCACCACTCATATGCCTTTAGAAAAAAAYGTTAATTCAAATACTGCCTTTCAAAAAAATATGGACTGTGAATGTTGAATTCATTTCATCACTGGGATTATTCCATTTCCTCTGTATTAAGTTATTCCAYGTCTGAATTTAGGCAGTAACTCTACAAAGATACTGAGAATAAATAGACACTGAATACATAAAAAATAGAAAGTGCAAGCAAATCCTGCATTATTGATGTTGTCTCTTTATATCATCTGTGGTAATAATTCTGTGTAAATGAAAATTGTAGATGATTAATTTAAAAATGATCAAGAAATAATTAACTCCTAAAAGGACTGAAGCTTTTGACCATCAGGTGGTTTGGGGGCATCTTCACCATTTCGTACCAGAACAGGCTTGAAATACTATCTAGAGAACASCATTTCAGAAGCACAACAAAGAATCCTTAAAACTGATGTCATCAGGTCACTTTAATGAATGAGAAACTTTGACAAGACGCAAAAAAAATGCCTACCAAGGAAGGCATCCACTGTACGATGCCAACACCCAGGCAAAGCTCTGATGACTGGAAGGAATTAMGTACTTTTTTGCAAGAGAGCTGACAAATCAAAGATGGGTATGGATGCTGCTTGCTCAAACTGATGCACACATGGACATGGCAAAGAATGAACCACATTCAAACAGGAGCACAGAAGAACAGCCTGGGGAGACCTGCCGAGCACTCGGGCAGCTACCACACATGCTACACGATGGATCAGAAAGGCCCACGGTGGCACCTTGAAGTCACTGCTTTGCTTAAATCAAAGCTGGGCCTGCACGGCCAGCCCTGAGCAACACAAACACAGAGGCAGGAGAAATCTGGGGCTATCAGAGCACTGCAGAACTTTACGCTGTGATTCATTCGAGCTCCACAACTCGTTATACTGTTTTTTCAGCTATGCTTTCTATGCCATTTAGGGAAAACAAGCATATTCAAGAAAMCCCAATCATTTATTAAATTTAGTCCAAGTACAAGAACTTGAAGCAGAGTTAGCATCTAATGCTTGCAAAATAGAGCACAGGGAAAACTGAGGGTGGATTTAACAGCCCTGATCAGCAAAGGTAAGATGCCCCCTGCATGTGTGGCCTTMCTGAGTATTTCACTGAGGTAAGATTTGCTAAAGAGACAGTCTGAAGAGCATTAGGAGGTGCAAAGATTCAATATCCAACCATTTACTTGGAATCTAGAATGGAAGTCACAGCATACAGTATTTCTTTCAAAATAACAACATAAATAAATGTATATGCATATAATACTTGCCTCCATAAATTCCAGCGTTGTTCTTCTAGCTGCGTCACTAAGTGCTCTATATATTTGTTTGAGTCCATATATTCCTAAACGAAAAAGGATCAAAGTGTTAGGTTTTGAATGTTTAAAGCATCTGTAAAATTTTGACTGAAGAGACAATCATCATCAGTTTGTGTAAGCCACCTCTTATTTTGGAGTGAAAGTTATTCCATGTACACAGAAGTCACTATAATGTAAAAATCTAGTTTAAAGCTGAATTTGGACTCATAGCAAATGACTAAGGTGRTAACCCAAGACACTTCCATTGACTATGTGAGAGCAAGACGAAACGGGGAGAGGATGCACAAGCACCACAAGTAACGCAGAGTATATATGGTGGAGTCAGGACTTTGGTGCAAACTTTGTTCACTTCAGGTATAAACCAGTTTGAAATGAATATTAGACTCAAATATCTACTYTGTGCCTAGTTTGGAAAATACGATACCATGTACTCTTTGAAAATGAAGCTATAATTCCACTCCTTTCCAGTTCAACTTTTGCTGATGTTACAACTGGCAGCATCAGCTATATGAAAACTTCTATCCTTGTCTCTAGACAGACTGTCTGATAAATACCCATGATCAGACTTTCCCATATATAACCATGACCAGATGAAYGACTCTGATGTTTTACTTACTGAAGCCTGGTCTTTAAACTCAATGCAAAGAGATGTTGTCGATTCTCAGTGGAGAAATAATTCAATAATAGAAATATTACACTTCATTTCCAGGCCAAAGTCGACCTCAGTGTTATTTATAAAAAATATTTCAGAATGAACCCACAGAATGCCATGTGATATACTATGATATATTCACAGGACAGTGGTATCGGTACAGCCATATAACTATTATTCTGAAAACCTATTGGTAGCAATATAACTCTCTGGAAATATCTCACTAAAASAAAACTATTTTTCATACCATATGCTTTAGAAGACAACAAATATTGGTGTATTACAAGGAAAACGCTCTCAAATTTCTGGAGACAAAAGCTCCACTTTTATAGCTTCGCTTTTATAGCTTACGGACTCATCAGAAAACCACTTTGTGCTGTTCTATCATGTTTGTACTATGGGTTGTTTCTCTAATATTATTATTCATTTCACATTACAGATATGCAGTGTTGTTGCAAAGCCGTCGTTTCTTCTTCACCATTTATCTTTATAATCAGGAATATAAGATAGCTACTACAAGGACAGTACATCATCATGTCTCCTTGAGGAGAAGACAARTGGTAGCTGATTTTAATGGTCCCATTTTATATATAAATGTACATTCTTAGTTTTCAGGACCCAGATTGTTCTAAGTGATTGGGCAATGGTATGTGGCACTCCTGAATTATTGCTTATAATACTTTGAAACGCTTAATATTTGGTGAGTAGTAGCAAAATACATAAAATATGCTCTGAAGTCCAAGTGAGAAATCAGTTCTTGGGAAGCCTGTGCAAGTGAGATCTCTACCACATTTTGTCAAAACTTTGTGTCACTTGGAAACCTTCAAGTAGTGAGAAACTTCCCAGTAATTCCCCAGTTCCCACTATGGTTTCCCCAAGCTTAAATCTTAATGAAACTGTTATACATAGGTGGATTTTGTGGACGTTTCTTTGAGAAAGCATTAAACGATGCAGCTCCTGAGAAGCTCTGTGCACGTCCATGGCATTAGCACAGCTTTCAGGCCAAGGCTCTGTAGATTAGTTGGACTTTGCTTGGCACCTACCATGTAAATTAGGCAGCAAGTTTCTTCTAAACCCATACATTTAAAGCCCTTCTGTAATACATATATGCTATGATTCAGGAAAGTTCTGCTGTACTAACATAATGATGATGAGTTGCAGCACCACGTTCCCTAAAACAAGCTTTTTTTTTTTTACTTAATATTTCTTTTGCTACATCAAATCGGGTACAAATTAGTATTAATATCTTTATATCTTTTTAATGTAATATTAAACCATACTCCTGATTTATTCATCAGTGCACTTTGCCCACCAACACGGATAGAATCAGCAGKTTTTTTTCACATAATTTTCCCAAGGTCCTATGAAAAATTCCTTCTGAAGCAATCTTCTTAAAGCCATGGTTAGGCAAATAAACACAGAGGGGGAAAAACAGCAATGTGTTTATCCTCTCTGATTGCTGCCTTAATGGCCAGATTTTCTGGTAGCAAATCAGCAATATTATTTGTTTTCCCTTTGAGGACCTGCAGTGCTGGAGTACGTGACTTGTCAGTGCATGAAAGCAACATAAAATTCAGCCACAGTCGCATAGAAATATTGTGATTAAAAGAAATCTCTCCTTTCTTCCACGCCTCTATGGTATTCAGCGTGCTAATTCTGTGCAAGGCAAGCCATGCGGAGTCACTGCTTCCAAGTGATTTGGGGTTTGTCCTGCTAGGGGCCATGGATGAAACCCGGCCTCCCCTCTCTTTGTGAGAGAGCACGGCCAGTTTGCATCTGGGATGTCACTGCAAAAAGCCCGTGTGCAATCTGCACAGCAGTAACCGGCCTCCTTTACAAAAGCTGCCCGGATTGGGACAGCCAGGCGAGGGGCAGTCACGCAGCCATCACGGACCTGCTTGCCTAAGGACTGTGTAGCACTAGTACTAAGTCCTAAGGACTTTGTTTTACAGAAATGTCACTGTATTGGGCTGAGCACGGGCCTACAGCTACACCCAAGTATGCTTTTTCTGGCAGAACTACACATGTCCAGCTTCACGTTGCRTAACTGCTTTGCTGTCACTGGTTTTTATTCTTTGTTAGCCTAGTGGCTGTCAGGAAAAAGGGGAAAAAAGGAGGAAATGGAGGTGCCTCCACCGAGGCCTGGGATCCAGCGCTCGGTGTTTGGGTTGGTGCTGTGGGAATTTGTTCTGGCACGGCCGTGCTGTTGTGCTGGGCGGGATATCAGAACTCAGAAAGTGCCCAGACCATCTTCTCATGTGTTGTTTAGGGCAAAGCCCCGGGCAAGCGGGGCCCTATCGCACCCTGGGCGCGAGCTGGGGGATGCACTGAAAGGAAAGAAAGAACGTGTACTCTCTGCCTCTCCCAAAGAACTTGCACAGCTTGGTATCAAAGAGAGTTTAATGAGCTTAGCAATATGTGAAAAGGATTAAGGACACAGCCCTTGATCCAGCAAATCACTTGATTACATCCTTAATTCAATAGGGCTACTCATGTGCTAAAAGTTAAGCACGTGCTCAGGAGCGCGCGTGGTCCGGGYTGGACACGGATCCTGCTCCTGCAAGGACAGAGACCTCGGCACCTTGGTGGCACCCGGACACACGGTCCTTAGGGGCAGGGAGGGTCCCCAGAGAACACAATAAAATTTGTAAACTACTGGTTGTTGTTGTCACCCTGCACCTCAACCTTTGCGAGAGAGCAGGCTTGCTTCCAGCAGCCCAAGACACGAGCGCACACACACACACACACACACACATTGGACTGTGTTTTTCACGTCAGGAAGTGCTGTAGTTGGGATGCGAGTGAGCTGCCTGCTACACAACATCACTCAGCTGCTCGCCAAAAATAAATCACATCTCAAAACATAAAGCGGCTTCCAACAGATGTGTCTGTCATCCTCTTCAGCAGCACACCTGGCTGGGCTGCTCACCGTCACTGTTCAATAGCAATAAAAGCTAAACTGTGCTGMTTAAAAAAAAGGAAACTCTCTTCAAGCTGCCACTATTGATAATTTATTATTTTCCTATCTGATTTCAACATGTTGTTTTAATTGTCAGGTTTATTAACAGCTGACACTAAACTATGCGTTTTAGAGCTTCTGCAACAGAGCTCGAGCTGGCAGGAGCCCTTCAGCACGTACCGGGGAATTACAACACGATGATAAAAACAGGAATAATTATTTTAACAAATATGTTGAGCACATTTCTTAATTGCTCAGAATTACTTAAGCCTCAGCAAACAGTTCGTATTAAATCTCAGCTGCCCTGATTAAAACTGATTTACTGACTCATCAGGAGCCAGTTGTTTCCATAAAAGTCAACTGGGGTTTCTTCCTGCTGCTGCTTAGCTTGGGCTTTGCACCCTATTAAATGCCCACATGGGTGGACAGAGCCTAATGAAGAGCCATTTAGGTTATTTTCCACCAGCCTGGAAAGCTGGTGTTTCCCAGGGAGGCTATTTTATAGAATCACAGAATCCTTAAGGTTGGAAGGGACGTCTAAGGGGTCATGGAGCCCAGCTCCAGTTTGTGCCCTGGAGCTCGTGGCTCAGGGGGTCGCACACAGGAGAGCTGCCCACGTCGGGGCTCAGGGGGCCCTTCCAAGCCCAAGGAGACCAGGCGAGGCCAGAAGGGCTCTGGACACATGCCGGCCCATCGGCTGTCCTGGCTGGGAGGCTGGGCCCAGCTTGGGACAGGTACGGGATTCGGCACGGCAGCTCTGCGGGCCCCGGCACGCAGGGTAAACCCAGCAGCCAGGTGGATGGCAGCGACGCTGGGCTTCAGTTCTGGAAGAAGAAAAGCTAAGAAATCAACTTACTTCAGGTTAATTACTGCAGCGTAGATTTCTATTAAATTAGTGAAGCACCTTTGTACTAGGAAGGATCGAAGGAAGGAAAGAAGGCAGGAACTTCCCGCGTTTCCCAGCGGCCTCTCCAAGGTGGTGAGCAGGGACGCTGCGAGGACAACGGGACGTGTTTCAGGTGGGTCAACGGAGCTCTGCTGAACGCAGCCTAATTGCATGACACCTGTGAGTGCTGTGAGTGCTCAGTGCTAAGGCTGCTGCCAAATTCAGCTCAAATAGTCACTGCACCCCCTGTCAGGGGCGGCTGCTGCCTCCCTGCAGAGCCCAGAGCTCAGCTCAAAGCTCAGGCTCCCGTTTGATCCCCCACCCAATCTACATGACTGTGCAAAGGCCACGGTTGTTCTGCAGGGTCACCCAGAGACTGCCTATCTGCAACGCAAGCCTCTAAGATCAAGGCAAAGCTAACGCAGGCGTTATTTCCCATGGCTTAGATCTCTAGCAGTGCTTAAACCACTGGATCACATCTCAGGCCAATTTAATACTGCAGCCTCTAACTTTCAAAGCGGTTAATGATTTAAGCAAGGGATAAATCCCAATTTCCCTCGGCCTCTCTCAGGGCAGAGGCTTCTTTGGCCACAAGCAGATGAGTGTCAGGATGAGTCCCTGGGATCAAACAGATCCATCCAACAAACAGGACTGCCAGGATCAGAGGCACCCAGACAGACAATTTCAAACTGGGCTCTATTTAAAATATGGCCTGACCTGACAGACTGGAATATTGCTCAAAATAGGTATGATATAAAGGGAATTAATTCAGCATCTAAGGAGGTGGATGAAATACAAGGGAAAGGACAGCAAAGGTAGATGAAATACCAAGGGAGGGGGAACAAAGAAAATAAACAAAAAGGAAAACAGGAACGAAAATATATATTGCACAGGTGGAGAACATGGGGCTGGCAGGGTTTCTTGCTACAGGTATCTTTTACTCCCGGGAATTTAGCATTCCTTTGGCCACAAGCCTCTATGCAAGTAATAGGTTGTGTACGTGTTGTCTTTCCTACTAAATGTTGAGCAAATTATTCTGTCCATCTGCACAAGAAATGAGATGTTTTTATCCAACAGACAAATATGTGCTATTTTTAGCTGATTTTCTCTCCCTGCAAGATAGRTAAATCAGCAGAGGCAAATCCACAGCTTCAACTGGAATTTACCAGAATTACCTGGATATAGAAAGGGGCGATGCCGCGCCAGAGGAGTTTGCATTTACTGGCAATGCCCTAAGCGGGGAGGTTTTAGCACCTATGAGGAGCTCCAGCAGCACCAGCGTGTCTGTCCAGAGGAAGGGGACGCCCTGATTTATATTTCGGGTTAGATCAGCAGAGCCTTTCCCTCGGGCTGCATAACGGACCGAAAATCCGTCGGTTTTTGCCAGGAATGCAGCTCAGTGTGGAGGCCACGCGGCTGTCCCGGCCCGTTTGGTGCTGCCAATGCCCACGTGCAGATAGGGGGGTCTGTGGGTCAGCAGTGCCCCAAACGGGAGGGCCCCATCTCACCTGGGGTGGGAAGCGGGGGCGCCCTTCCCGGCCTCGCTCCCTCCCATTCAAACCCAATAATTAGCTGCATTCTTGTTTATGTCAAATCCAATTCACATTAATAAACTTCACGCAGCAGAAACACGGATGCTGTAAGAAAATGCCCAGAAATGTTAGATCATGAAGATGCAGCATAAACACTGGAGCATTTAATTAAGCAGTTTCTGACATTACCAGGTAATTACAATTTCTGAATCATTTCTGGTCGTTTTTATGAATATAAATCAACAAGAACACCCAAAATAACTGCTATTGGAGGCATGTGGCTTATGCAGACATCTGCAGCTTGCATGTGACTCACATTGCCTAATGAAGACAAGGAGTTATAACAGGCATAGAGAACCATCCGTGGCATCCACTGAAGAGCCGGGAAAATCTAATTCTAGGGTTGTTACAGATGTTTAGTATTCACAGATAAGGACRAACTTCATTTTCTATATGTAGTAGACTTGTTAATTCATGTGTTCATTCGGAATAACTGCTGTCTTCCAATCTAGCAACACATAAATCAAGGACTTGACATTTTCTACCAGTTTCTTTCATTATCTCCCTATCCCTGTCCTCACGTATCTTCCGACAATCTCTGACAAGTTACAAGGTGCACTGCAAAAATGAAGCGTACATTTATATTTTCATTTAAAACAGACTAAATCGAAAAACTAGCAGGCTGTTGTCAGCTTAGCCATTCTCTTATTAAAAGTGCATGGTAAAAAAAAAAATTAAAATATAGAAATATAACTCAAAAATTCAGCGCGATGCTTTAGGGACATCAATCCAAAGATCCTCAAATGCTTCAGTGGAAAAATAAATAAATAAAAWAAATAAATAARTTTCCTGCACCTGCTCTAACTGCTCCAGCCACCTGGGAGAACATGGTTTTCCTAATGGGAGTGCACAACGAAAGCCAAAGGCCTCCTAACAGCTGCCTTTACCTTGCTTGCAGGGAGCGCTCTCAGCTAATTCACTTAAATTCTTGTAGGTGCCAATTAAAATCAGTGTGTGCGGGGAAGCCAGCCCTCCCGGACGCTCTTGCAAAGCAGCTCTCCCCAGAAGAGCTGCAGTCGCAGCTGCTGCAGGTTCCCAACAAGCACCTGCTCTTTCCTCCCACCCCAGCGCTCCCGTTCCCATTCYCAGCGCAGGATCCCAAGCGCTCGGGTGCAGCCTGACGTGCTGGGCTCACAGGATTAATCCTAAGAAGTTTGGCATTTCCTAAGTCGTGCCTAGGCCAGGCAGCATCATGTGATGCTGCCTGCAGATAAACTTCGAGTATAGCAGGGATTTAGGCAAAGTGGATTTAACGGAAGGAAAATGTTCCATTTTAACGGTAAACTATAAGCAGAAAATGCAGCAAGGTCCTAGACAGGGCATAAGAACTGAYACAAGCAGGGCTTTATGTTGTGCACGCCCGCCAAATACCTAAGCCCAAGCAGAGCCTCTGGGCACAGCCCCTACCTTGCAGGGAATTCCATGTGTGGAGCAGAAAAWCCAAGCTGTGACCCAGCAGCTCCTGCCCGCCCTGATGCTCTAAGTGCGGCGCGCGCTCGACACGGCTGCGATGGGCTGGGTTGGCTCTGAAAAGAATACGGTGCTTGGAGAAGAAATCCGTAGTTTTTCCTCCCAGCTTTCATGCCAAACAAAGCAAAAACCTCCCCTCCTTGTATATCACAATTGTACTAATAAGCATTATTAGCTTGGGCTTTTATAACAGCACAAAACAGATCCATTATTAATGTTTCCTCTTCTGAACGCTGGCAACTGCAGTGCGCCTTGTACRGGAGATCCTGAACGAATATAATGACAATGCTTAATACAAAAATAATCTACCTTCTTTTCATAAAAATTAGAGCCAACCTTTAATTTTGCTCTGCATTTTTGAATTCCCAGGTTGCATGTACTTCCAGCGAAATCAAAGCTGTAATTTAGCTCTCGGTAACACCACTAATTTTTCTACAGTTGCATATCACTATACTCAATTGTGAATCTATTACAAACGTTATGTTCCTGGAGATATTAGTTACAGGTTTTGCAAAACGTTCTCTTTATTCAAGGAAGCAAGAAACAAACACCAACTATCACAYGAAAGGCTTGAAAATGCAGGTTTGGATAAATATTCACTGTGGGCTGCTACACAGCATATACAGTGACAACCCAGATTATATAACAGTTTTCTGTTTTATGCTCTATCTTGCAAGGTAAAAAGATGTATCTTTGAAAATGCCCTTACTTTAATGTGTGAAAGAGCAAGTATAATACTTACCTGCCCATGTTTCTTGAACAGAGCCTTRCAATCCCCTGAGAACTTAATGTGAATTAACAGTGAGAACATAAGTGTAAACCCTCATGTTTCTCCTAATCTAATTCCTGTAATTGGCTGTGGCTTACTGGAAAAGTCCTTTTTAATATTTAACTGAATTATATGTTAAAGGTCATTCGCATCATCAGCTGGGAATATCTAGAGCAACAAGTGACAAGCGTATAAGCACTTACATACAAAAATCAGACTATTCTTTCTGCATAAACCCTCCATTGGATACTGGCCTTCTATCCATGCAGCTTCCCCACCTATCCAAGCCTCTCGTGCRTCTCAGTGTTCATGACTAGTGGCCATAGCTCACACACAACAGAAGGGTCCAGGCAGCACACGGACCTTGCAYGTGCTCCACGCAGGAATCACACACAATACACTCTATAACCCACACAAAAACCCAGGATTCGGATTAATTAACCTCCAGATGGTTGCGTGTTCTTGAGATACTGACCTTGCATTACAGCACGGGAGAAAAAGTACCATGAGACACCCTATAAGACAGACTCCAGCCCAAAACTGCTGAAGATTCAGGTAGGTGTTCCCCTTGCAGCCTGGTTAAACTATATGAGCAGGACTTCCATACATATCATCTYGGACTAGGTGGATCAGACTTCAAGGCTCTGCTTGGTACTGTGGTTCACAGTGCTGAAGGGCTTAGGGCTGATCTTGCTGGGCTTTTCCAGCCATAACAATTCCATGATTCTGTGACCTCTAGGTGGCAACATGCTCAACAGCCCATGGGGAAGGTCCTTCAGGTATGGGGCTCCCACCCAAAGCCAGGAGAAATGTCGGGCACTTGTCAAATCTTCTCTATTTAAAGAGAGGCCAACCACCCTCGCAGGCTTTAAGGCATCGTGGACATCAAGGCAGTCATAAAACAGGCCCCTGTCACCTGCCCAGCTCTGCTTGGGCACTGCTGCTCTCTGGAAAGTGTCAAGCATCTGCAAGGCTCATTGGTATCTCTGGATTAAACTTATTCAGGGGAGGAAAAAGCAATTCTCTAACTTTAGATACACCCTTTAATCATTCATTTAAAAAGCACTTCAATGGCCATCAACTTGACAGGATTTAAATGAAAAGATGCTGAAAATTCTCTTGTTTTCCAGCAGGAAATGTTTGCCGGGATTGGCATTTCACATGTATAGAGAAATTTACAGTAATCAGATCCTGATGACAAGCTTAGGAGAGGATCTGCATCTAGTGGGAATGATCTAATTTATCTTTCATAGAGTAATACCCAGTGGCTATTGTGAACATGTCATTATCAAGGAAATTAAAGACAACACAAGAAAAATAATGCTTTAAGAGAAACATGTATGGTCCATTTAACTCTTCTTCTGACTGGCCTCACAGTGTAATAAGATGATCTGCTTCTTTTCATACATTTGAGTAATAGGAACACTTRTTGTAAAGCTTTAAGATGAATGCATGCTACTTGGTGTAGACCTTCCAAGTTACTTGGGACCAGGATGATGCAAGGGAAGCCTGGCGCTCATTCCCAATGGGATTTATCCCTGCAACACATCCCAAAAGATAGGCTGMAGCTCTACCACACATGGGGAAACTGAGGTGCTGATGGGGAGGTCACACTCTTGGATGAGTCTGGCAAGAGCACGAGGAGCATCTGCATCCCCAGAGCCCTTCCAGAGCTTTATTAGCAACCCGTTCACTGCCTTAACCTGCCACAGAACACCCTGAGAACGTATGTGTATTATAGACACCCCTTCACGCACATATATATGAAAAATAAGCCAATTTAAAAAGTATGTGTTTAGCTAAGGTCCAAATGATTTAATTTTATGGTCTTGAAAATTGCAGTGATCTTTCACAGAGTGACTCACACAGTCAGCACCTGTGACGCTCCAGGAACGGGTGGTTTTTCTGCCCTCCCAGTCCATGCCGGGTACCGCTCAATCCCCCAGCAGACAGACCTTAGCTCCTGCCTCACTGCTTTGCCTTCCACATCTTCATGCACAAGGTCTTTGGATTATTTGTCTCCTAAAATGCTCTTGATCAGACCTTGTTCTTTCAGATCTAAAGCCAAGTTATTAATCAGGGCAGGCTTTTTTTGCTTTTGATTGGTAATTATCCTTTTACCTACAAATTAGTGCTATGCAGTGAAAAAAAAGTTTTAAAAAGGCGGAATTTAACCCTTGAAAGACAAGCTCCCTCATAAACTTAGCTTGGGAGTTGGCACAATGCTGAGATACAGTTCTGCTGGGAGACCYGAGCATTTGCCCCTCATGCAACTTTATTTTATAGCTACAGCTGCTTTGTATGGCAGAGTAAGGGGCACGAGGGAGCCTTGCTGAGGAGAGGAGCAGGGGGTGCCCGGGCCCTTCCCGATGTGCCCGGGGCCGCTGGTGCTCCCWGCACCCGCCGCCCTGCTCGGCCCGGCCGGGCTCCCCGCGGCAGAGGCAGGGCCAAAGGGGAAGGGGAAAGAGCTCACGCTCTTCTCCAAGCTTTGCAAAGGGGCATTAATGATTAAATATCATCATGTGGGGGCTTGCAGCTCATGGACAATAAACTTGAAGTTCGACCCAGCAATTAATGTTTTAATTTTACACAGGGCGCTAAATCACACCTGTGGATGGGGTTTCCAATACGCCACTAGTGACATTTCCCACTTCCTCATCTATTTTCCTCCTGTTGCTCCTGTTATGACTAAAAGCAGCGGGATGATATTTTTCTCAGTGGGAAACGTGTCACCTGCTGTTGAAAGAAAAGCAATTATTGTGTCCTCGCTACGTCTTGGGCCTATTTGCGCTAAGCTTTAGCGCTTAAATATATAAACATCACGCTGGATGCCGGCTGAAGCAGAGAGACGCCCAGGAAACCCCACCGGGCTGGCCCCGATGTCCCCTCAGGTGCCCACTGAGTGCAGGGAAGGGTGCCAAAGCTGGGGGCCTTGCCGGGCGCGGGGACACCTCGGCGGGACGCTGAGGGACTGATGTGCCCTCKCTTTGCGCACACCTCGAGGGCCACAAGTCAGCTCCCAGAGCCTGCATCCAGCAGCCAAAACTTGGTCATCCACAGGGTTTTTCCTTCCCTCAAAAAGGGGATTGCATCTGGAATTTTCCTTCTGCTTCCCTCTCGCAGCAGCCTCCAATACAGGCTCAGCCCAAAGCCCCACAGAGGCACAGCTGTCGACCTGTGGCCTGTGTGATGCTAAAGAATTAGCTAAGGTGAAGAAGGAACATGCTGTAAGAGAGAATACACAGCAGTGACACAGCTTTTCCCTCTCTCTATTGCAAAACACAACTTGGAAATAATTCTTCTATTGTAAAATTAAATACTGGGCTTTTATAAAGTTAATTATTAGGAAAGCCAGTGGAAAGCTGCCATGCCGATGCGCAACCTTCTGCTCCTCAGGCTAATTCAATCTTCCTTATCTACTTAGAAATTTCTGCTCAAAAGTCCAGAAACAGATCAGCAAAAAGCAGAGGGCTACACATCCCAGATCATGTTTCCTTCATATAATCTGCTAGGAAATAAGGGCTTTTAGCACTCTGCCAAACTCAGCCAGCSTGGCATGTGCCTGGGTAGCTACTCAACATTGCAGCTCATGAAATAAAACCATATTTAGCAGCTTGACCCATAAAATCTTTCTTAAGCCATGACTTTGAAAATAAATATAGCCTACAGTCTCTGTTGAAATAGACCAAAAGCCTCAGTGAAAACATAAACACAGCTAGGATGGGTAATTCCTTTACGAATCATTTTACAAATTAGAGTTACTGAAATCTGAGGTGTACAGATGCACTTTATTTTATTGGTTTCTTTAATATTTATTATTTTTATTTGATCTTATGTCTTTCTATTCTATTCTATTCTATTCTATTCTATTCTATTCTATTCTATTCTATTCTATTCTATTCTATTCTATTTCTCCTCTACTCTCTTTCATTAAAATATTATCCATACACTTGATTCTTTTAACTCCACATCCACTATCCCTTCGCCCGCTCTAATCAGGGCGCTGCAGCACCTCAGCGCAGTGAGATGTTGCCTAGGTTCACTTGAAACCCCACTCTGTATCCTCTGCTTTCTGACTTCATACGRCCTTACATGAGTCACAAGCAGCATCACAGAAAGCCCTACAGCAGAATTGTGCTGGAAATTCTGCAAGAGAAATATTTTTCTCCGCAGTGATAAAAATAGTGGCAGAGCACTAATCCTCCATGGGCAGATGGCCGCCGGTTGTACGCTCTCCTCTAAAAGCAACACTTGAAATTCATTGCTCTTTATCTGTATTCATTAGGTATTATTGGTCTATTTTCATTTAATATCARAAGTGCAAGTACAAGGAATTCCATTCGACACGTCCGTTGTTCAGCTGATTACTCATGAATAACAGTACTTAGCATTTATATAGTTCTTTACATCTCTAAATTACATTATAAATCTTGGCTCCCCATAAAGCCTTTAATTTCTTGCAGAACTCACCTTCTCGGGGGAACATCTGACTGAAGGGACACGCTCGGCAGCGCTACACTCGGTACCTGTTCCCGAGGAAAGGGGTGGATGAGGACTGAGAAGATTTGGCCTTTCAGGCTCATGCCATCCATTTCACTCACCCGCTTATGTGGAAGCAAGAAGGGATGAGAAGCAAAGAGAGAGAGGGCRGGGAAGCAGCAGGCCCCTGCAGATGAAGCTGCTGAGGGATTTTATAGCACACCTGCTATTGCTGCCTGCCCAGGAGAGGTCCCAAAGCCAGAGGTTTTGCAGCAGGATGGTGGTCCTGCCTGGGGCCAGCTGGCTCAGCTGCCTCCAGAGGCAGAGGCAGGACTGTGGAGCCTTGGCAGACACTTCTTAGCAGATTCAGGGTAATAATCCTACAAGTGAAGCCACGGGAGGAGTTTACAGAGTTTCCTCTGTGATGGGTTTGCTTTGTTTGCAGTAGTTAAGCTACCCACTGCAATGACCCTGGGTCGTGAGAGCAGAGGCTCCGACGAGCTCACCCCCAAAGCCGTGGATGCCAACAGGATGTGAGAGCCCTTGCAACCACAGAYAGAGAAGTTTTGGTCCGGGGACAAGGAAGAAGCCCCAGGGAGGCCGCACACAAYGCGCCCAGGTGGCGAATGCCGGCAGCGGGACAGTGCGCAGCCGGCGCCTGGGCGCTCGGGAACCTTCCTTCCCATCGCTTCCAAGCACACGGGAGAGCGGAGCCAAAACAGGGCCAGTATCTTTCTTGGTTCAACAGACCTCTGGTTGCTAATACTGAGACCTCCCCAGGAGCAGCTGTGTTCCTTGCTGGCCCATTCAATGTTCGGAGACTCTGCTGCTGTCCTGTAGCTCCACACTGCTTAACAAATCTGCCCGCGACAGCTCGCTTACTGTGCAAGCATTTGCTGGGCTGAAACCTCAGAAAGTGCAAAAAAGAAGCCATTCCTGGATATTCATTATAAAACCAGCAATTTAACAATCATCAAAACAATTGCAAGCTTCAAAACATGCTTTGTAAGTGAAGCATTTCCAAGCCATGATCCAGTGTCTCTAATAGCTTCTAGGGGRTTGAATGAAATTAAGGAGTCTATTAAGATAAATAGATGCTCAACTTCAAAATGATCCCTTGATGTTGGGTATTATCGGGAACATTATTGCTAGCTTGTAAATGGCAATGCCACCACAGTGTAATYTGTGTCACTAACCGTCCAGAAGTCAAGAAGCCTCCGGTGACACCCAGCAAAATGCAGCCTCACACCCGTGCACGTAAGTGGGTCTATTCCAGCATCCATTCCCAACCAGGCTGCAGCTGCATTATTTTGTTTAACCTCTGGAGCCCAGGAATCCAGCTGAAGTTTAAATTAAATGCAGGTGCCTCCAAGTCACCTAACCCAATGCAGGTGCCTCCGAGTCATTTCACGGGGTGACAAGCATGAGGACACTGTGCTCTTGCTACCAGTTAAATACAAACCAGAGGAGCAAATACAAAGCCGCTTCCTTACCTGCCATTCATTGGTATTTCTATTATTTTGTTCACTTAGGACCAATTTGCTGGGACACTTAGTGAAGATTGCTATAAAAAACAACCAACTCCATGGCCAAATTGCTATGTATCCCGTGGGAACATGTCCAAGATCATTTATATTATTCAATTAAATAATACAAGTCAATGGCTAGGTTTTTAAACCTGGGCACCCAATTGGCCAGTGCCTGCATTTTTTTTTTCAGGAAATTGTACATTATAATAATAGAAATTATTTAATGACGGAATTGGGTTTCTCTGTGCAAAACTATGAGTTCTTCTTGTATGACTATAGACTGGACACTTCCTTGAGGAGATTAAAAGCTCATTTCTGTCATTGCAACAAGAGTATAAGGAGAAAGGAGACAGGAGAGAACTGCAACGGGAGGTGCCTGCAAGTTCAGGGCCATTTCCAGTCTGTGCAGGCAGATTCTTGTCCCAGGCTGGCAGAAATCTGCACACACAGGGATACATGTGTGTGGAATCAYGTCCAATCCTTCACGAGATTGAGACTCAGCACGGTTTCTTGAAGGAGTGTTTGTTCACTGGAAACTGGAGCTGTTTGTTTTGGACAGATTTCTGCTCCTCTTTGCTTTAAACATGTTTTATTGCCATAACATTTCACAAGATGCAAGTCATCCTGCGCGTTTTCAAAATGCATCAGCCAAAAGCTGACTACTGCAAAGGCTGCATTTCACCCCTGTGCTTGTTAGTGTTATGTTGATATTAACATGCAATAAAACTCCCATGTTTAAACAAATAATAATTTAATTAATGGGAAACAATTCAAGGGTCTATTTTCTCTTTGGCTTCATGGAAAATCTGGTCATTGACTCTATTAATGGTATAGCAGGGAAATGGGAAGAACAGTAGCAATGGTCACATTATCTAGCTAGGCTATAAACACTTCAAAAAATCTACTTTAACCAAAAAAGATTAATGAATAGTTACCTTTTTTTTTTTTAATAATTGCAATTTGTCATTATTGTCACTAAAATGAATGCATTAGATCCCTGAACCTGAGAAAGGACAGAAACGAATTAACAGCCCATTTTACTCAGCTTGCCCTCATTAGTAGCTTATCAGTCACAACATACCCTGCAGGACACTCTTGTGCATTACAAAAAAGGCAGATATTTAGGCTCCTATATGTTTTCTCTTCTGTTTTAAATTGTGCTCCTGGGCTTTTGCTAAATAAAAAACAAATATGTTGCTCTACTCGCAAGCCATAAACAAGCCCAGACGTGGGTGTGGGAACCAGCACAGGAATTCAGGATTCCWGAGGTAAGGAAAAGGTACCTCTGACATTTGCCATGGGGGAGCTGTTGTCCRTGGCCTCCTGGCACTGGCCGTGGGCTGGTGTGACTGCAAACAGGGGAACAAATTTCATCAGGAGCCCTGGGAGCTTCGTAGGAGGTGATAAAGAGAAAGCATTGGAAGGAAACACTGCAGGTAGATCATCAAGATTGCAGGAGGAGCTTTAAATTACTCAAGAGACCCCCAGTACAAGGCAACAMACCCTTAAATCTGACTCCTGAATAACTCTTCACCTCACACTGTCCCCAGACTTCCATGTGGAATAACAAGACACTTCCACCTTCCCATATCCCAGAAACATTACGCACTAGGTGATCACCAGAACAAGAACACAGTGAACAGTAACACATATTCTAAAATACCATGATGTTATAGCAAGAATATGATTAGGTCCTGGCATTGCTCAGTACTCATGGTTTTCTCGATAGAACCATTGCCAACCCCTTGTGCCTTAATTAATGCCACACTGCAGCAGCGATGGGTGACGGCCTTCACCTCCCTCCCTGCTGTACAATCTCTGGGATTACACCCTTCTTGAGGAGACAGGACGGAGAAGATCTTCTCCTACAGGAGTGAGGGAGAAGTAGGAGACACCAAAGAGGCAAAGGGTGAGGAAAGTTTTGCTATAGGGTTGGATCACACCTGGAGATGTGGGGAGAAGAATCCCAATCCCAATAACAGGCCACTATGGAGAAAGAAGGCTCAGTGAGGCTGGGAAGTGGATGGAATAATGAAAGAGAAGGAGGAAAAAGGAAGTAAAATCCTGATGGCAGAGCACAGGGTCTGAGCCTTCTCCTTCCATGGGAGGTGCTCAGGTCAGGGCTCTGGGACCCCACATTCACACAGCCCTTTTGCTGAAGGCTCAAGGCTTCACAAGGCCCAAAAGGGCTTTGGGTTTCAGAGAAGAAATATGACCTCTCAAAAAACAGAGGGAAAAGTCCAGGGAACAGTGTTTGCCTGAGGATTACCTCAATAACGGGCTGCCAGCTCCAGAAGCAAAGTCCATTACTGCACCTCCGCCTTGACYGAGTTGCCGCAGTGTAAATGGAAGGATTCCTGTTATCTGCCGGGGATGGAGATAAGTTTGCACTTCACAGAGGCAGCTCCCTGGCCTCAATTGCCTCATCATTGATTTTCCCCAGGCTGTGCCTCTCCTGTCACACTGCAGGGAGAAAGCCTCCGTGAGAGCTTACTAAAGAAGCAGTGAATTTAACGCTGCTGAAATTCACTTTATTCCAGGGAAATCTTGCAGAGATGGTGCTAAAAGAAACCCAGTTACCTCCTACTTGCTCTGCCATTTGCTTCCTGCAATCCACCCCACTGTGCTCCCATCACGGCAGAGCTAGATGAGAAGGAAAGCAAACATTCAGCATATATATACATACAACATATATACATACCCATATATATATCATACATACCACAGAATCACAGAATGACTGAATGTATATGTRTAATATATATAATATTCCTCTCAATGCAGCTTGAGCTCTCAGTTTCTGTCCCACTGATACACTGCAATCTGAAACATTTCCAGAGAAGGCTTAAGCCACCACCAGACCCATGGCTTTCAGAAAGACATTTTTCTCTCTAAAACCTTCTCGTTTCAATCTGTGCAGCCCTCTCTTGGGTCACRTAGACGTGTGACTACTGAGAAGGCAACCACGAGGAAAGCAGCGTGATTTGCAGAGAGCAGCTCCCCACACGCGACCAGGCACCCACAGAGCGCGGGCAGCCGGCGGCTAAGGCAAAAGGGAGCTGCAAAATCAGAGCGCGTCGCTGCCGCCGCTGCGATGTCGGGTTTCTGGGGGGCTGAATTTGTGCTGGTGTCTTCGTTGGCTTCCACACGACACCCAAAGCTGATTTATAAAGATGATAAAGCCGTATAATTAGTTATGGTTAATGAACATACAAAGAGTTTGCATTGTATTCTGATCTGGTAATTACCAGCTCCTTCATATTCACTCGTGTGATTGTTACTTGTCTATGAATTATCTATGTGTGGTAAGTCAATTTATCAAAGGATAATAATGAAGCCTCAGAAATGTCTCCAAGTCTACCCACTTTCTGAGCTTAAACAGCATCGGCTGACCCTTTTGTGACTGAGTAAGGATGAAGAGTGAATATTTTTAAAGTATTTTTTAAAATACAGCATTGTGAATAATTTAAAAGTATTTCTTACAGCTCCTTAACAAGCTTTTGTTGAATTTGAGTGGAGTCGCCAGCCTAACCACAAAGGCCTGAGTCAAGAGCCTGGCAGGGGGCAGCTAGGGGTGCTGGGTGCCCCACAGTTCCGCGGGCTCCTCCTCCGGGAACAGGAATTCCTGGACAGGCGGCGGCATCRGCATCGTGGAGATGGTGAAGCAGCAGGGTAAAGCTGGAGCACAGTGCAAAATGCTGCCCTCCAGAGCACACGTGGCCATGGGAAGGATTAAAYAGATTTGCATCTCTGTTTATGACCAAACGTGGCTCTTTGTACCTACAAGAGACCTGATCTCCTCCGCAGTGTGAATGTGCAAGCAGAGGGCACCCTGCCTGCACTCTGGGTTGACGTGCTGCAGGAGGGCAGAACTCTGCGGCAGACCAAGCAGCCCTTGTGCTACACACTGCCCAGTCCAGCCCTCTCCTCCTCCTCTTCAGTCTGTTTAACTTTTGAAAGCTGTAGGCACAATTAAAGTTCACAACACCGTCTGTCAAGACTCCTAAGACGGAGTAGCAGGGAAATGCCTTTTGGAAACGCTTTCTCTTTTGGCAGACCTGTCAAAAACCTTTTATCATAATTAGAACTATTAAGTCCCTTTATAACCAGTTTCCATAGAAGGCCATCATAATATTTGAAAAATAGCACAAATCCTTTATGCTTTTTGAGCTATGACATAAAATGCACCGAAACACAATATAGGTCTCGTTTAAGCCCACRCGGATGGAAGGCAGCATCAACGTAAAGCCAAACAAAAAAGAGGCAGAGGAATTTTTTCCTAAGATAATTCTCAAAACACTCTGTAAGAGAAATCTAAACATCCCTTGGATTAAAATGACAATAATTTGGTTATCTTCTGCTTTGCTAGCTCATTCTAAGATTTTTAGCAATGTGCATGAATGATTATGGAGGTTGTCTGCCTGTTGCCCTAAAGAAAACGTTTATGACCTGAATAGATTAATCATATTCTCTTCTTAAATATCATTTCTCCAGGGCTAGTTATTGTTGAGTGCAAATATGCCACTTTATATGCAAATAAAATGGACCAAGAGTGGAATAAAAAGTTCAGCATATATCTCCTGACAAATTGTCTTATTATGTTTTATATTAGTAGGCAGAAGATCTTGTGGTATGAAATATTAATAGACTTCAACAGGATGCAATACTTGCTTCCTTGTTTCTATATAATCTTAGCCAAATCTTCATTATATTTATGTTACTTGGCTACATTTGCTTCATTTGGAATGGATTTCAAATGACTAGTTTGAAAAAGTYGCACACTGCAGGACATATATATGAATCTCTTTTAATATTCAATATTAGTAAACCTACTCAACAGAAGTAACATGTATTAAAAATAGATGACACTACCGCATTGGTGGGTTCCRGGAAAGATGGTTCAAGACAATTTGTTCATATTAATGCCAGTCCACAGAACCAAAAGCCATAGAATCCTAAGGAAAACAGACTTAACCATTAGTACAGTTGATCATGATAGAGCTCCCTTAGACACAGCACTCTGTGGTTGTGCAAACGTTCAGATATTCATGAGAAGAAGGAATCCCAGGACATAAACTTTGAATTTTATCCCTGCTATTAGATGTAGTTTCCAGGTATTGACCTTCACATGACTGTATGGCAACAAGCACTTGGCAGTAAGTTACAGGTGTATTAAACACTGTGCAAATAAATAAATAATAATAATAAAGCATTTGTTTCCATCTGCACTCAAGATCCATCTGTAGCTCAAATAATATTGCTTTTAACTACCCACAATATTTGGYCAGCTTGCTGCTCATCATTTTCACACAGCTCAGTTGTTTTCTGATAACCGCCGAGATTGCAGACAAAAGCAGTGCAGGGAGAAACGGGTTTTTCTTTATTTGCAGCTCAGAGCAGAGAGAGGTTCTTCTCTGTGTGAAAAATGAGGAGTGCTGCCCTGGCATCAGAGAAGCGCTGCACTGGCTTGGAGACCCAGAAAGGGGGCCCAGCCATGCAGCTGAGGGGCATCAAGGTGCTCAGCACCCCAGTTATCACCCAGAGGAGACAGCCCCTGGGCAAGCTGAAGGCCCCAGAAGGTGCTTGGGTGTTTCAAACACCTCGACCTTTCTTTTGGAGGTGCCCATGAGGGTTTYTGCAGGTCTGCAGAAGATGAGGCCTTTGCTTGTTAAACAGAGGAAAGGCCCAGAGACCTGGGGGGCAGGAGATGACATCTGTGGAGGACTGCAAGCAGTAAAGGCAGAGAAGGTGCTCAGTCTGGGACTCGCTTGGAGTTTCATGATTCATAAAGTAACAATAATTGCTCAGGGAAAAGAAAAAAAAGGAGTTCAGAATCATGATTAATTCCTCATTTACCTTTTCTCATCTCCTGTGACCAAAACGGAGAGTCTTCAGTAAGACAAATTAGCGACGTGATTGTGTTAATGAGGTTGACAAACAAAAACCACCTCTGCCATCCCTAAAATCTGCTATTAGAAGTAGTTAAGCTTAGAATGACATTGTATTGTTGCATKAAATATAAATACAAAAGGAGTTACCCATTGCTATCACTGCTTAATGTTTTTCTGCACAAACGTAAATATTTTAATTTATCTAAAGCACCTAACACTGCTTGAATGAAATTAGCTGAATGGGATTTTATGGATTCGTTTATTTTACCACCTTTTCCCATATATTAGAATAAAAGGGTAATTAAAGTGATTATACCATTTTTATATGCTGTTAATCAAAATCAGCTGAAGCCAGTGTCAAGAGTTCCTGACTGAGTCTGGAAAAGCCAGGTTTGGCAGCTGAGCTCTGGATCTGGCCATGATAATTAAGAGCAGATCATCATAACAATAATTAAATCATGGAAATGTCTTGACACAGGATTATTGCTCTTGAAGTGTGAAGTTAATTACTAAAGCTGCCAGGAACCCCCATCTGCTGTCGAAGTTGAAAGTTCACAGGGTATCTAAGGTAAGGGTACGTGCCCTTACCTTAGACGGATCACAGTGAGCTACCTGGGTTCCCCGGGGCTGCAATATATAGGCATACTATTTGAGCTACGTGTTGCTTTACATTCCTGATATATTTGATAATGATCCAGAATGATGACTTTCTCAAGAGGGCTGGCTGTTCATCTTGGATGCTATGCAGCGCACTACGAGCACAGTAAGAAAGAAAAAACAGTGCAGTTCTTCTCCCAGGAGGAAGCCCCGGACCTCCCTGTCACGCACAAACTGCTCATGTGGAAGTTACCAGCGCTCTTCAAACGCTGACAAAGAATAAATAGATATAAAAGGATGACAATAAAATTCCGCTTGTTATTTTTAGGCTCCCATTAATCAAAGATATCCAAACAGACTGAAGCAACATTTGGAAAAATAAACTACTGCTGGGCTTAGATCTTGCACGCCAAGTTACAATGCAAGGATCATTTTTCCAGCTAGTCTAATCCTATGGAAGGCGGGTGGCACCGCTGCTCACATTGCTGCAGCTGCTGTGGCACGACCTGGCRCCTCTGTATGAATCAGGGACAGCCGAGCCCCTCGTCTCCCCTTCCCACATGATGGGCTGACTTCATCACTGCTCACAGGCAATCTCTCACCTTTTGCTCATTTTTACAATCTTCACACAGTTGCTTTTCAGTCTTTCTCTGCACCTTCTACTCCCACATCTGCCTCAGCCTCCGTGGCCATTCGCTCCAACTCCTGCCATGTTTATTTTGGTTACCACGTTGGAATCCTGTACATCATTATGTGAGGTTGCTATGGCGATGGTGTGTGATTTGTCATGAGGAGCATCTATGGTGCTGGGACCATTCCGCACACAACACACATGCAGCGGTCTCCTTCATCCCCAGGGATCAGGAGAAAGGACCCATGAAGATGTTAACAGCTACAAGCAAAGCAGGCTTTACACACAGAGAAGTTTTATGGGCTTTCACCGACGGACATGAACTTGTGCGAGACGATGGTTTCACAAAATACACATGTCAGGTTTTGATGAGGTGGCTTTAAAGCGTCCACACAGTTAATTCTTTTTGTCAGTGAAAATGTCTATATTCAGTGCACCTGATTTCACATGTGAAAGACATGATGCAGGATAACTTAAAACTACCCTTGCTTTGGTGGAGAGAACTTGGAAATCATCCGGGCAACAGGATGCTGGTTGGGAGCCGGGATTGCCTGCGGGGCTGCTGATCAGGATCGATCCCGCTCCATGATCACAGCAACTTGGGCTGCCCAGCAGCAGCTGAACGGCTCCGTGCAGCTCTCAAGGCCGTGGGTTGCTCCTTCTGCACCCATCTAACAACCTCCCTCCTTCTTCAGGCCAGGACTACCTCAGAAAGTGGATGTGTTTGCACAGCAGGTGGACAGGGAAGCACAGAAAGATGCCAAACATTTCCACAGGGGAAGATGTGACTAAAGAGCTCCCAGGAGTTCTGAAGGGAATTCCCTCCCCTTGCAGGCAGAGGAGCCTGAGCACCGAGACAGAAAATTCCCAGGCATGCAAAAGTGTGCTGATAGCAGCAAACTTTTCATAAGGAAAATGTAGTTCAATCAATTTTCAAAAACCTATTCCTGTAACAACATCAAAGTCAAGTCTAAAGACTTGGAAAACTACAGACCCTACAGTCCAGTTCATCATCATGATGATGTTAAGATAGCCAGATATTATAATGTATAATGATGTTAAGATAGCCAGATATTAAATAATTTTTTACCCTAATAATACTGGATGGTAGAGAAGGGGCAAAAGACAGTTGCAGAGAAACACTATGATCTTCAAACACTTCAATCCATTCATGAATCTTCCACCACTTTCACACCTCGTGACTCTTTTTAGTGACCATTTCTACCACGCTCGTGCAGATCAATGAGGGCACTGCAATGACTGATGGACATCTGCTGCCCTGGACATTTCTCAAATCATCAATAATGGAATCATTAATATGTAACTTGTTATGCAGGAGCAAATACCCCCTGAGGTGTTGGGATTTGTAGGTAGACAGCTGTCTTCACAACATGATCTTATATTAAGTTACTCCTCAGTCCTGTCGACTAGGAGCGTAGACACACATCTGAAACTGAGACTCCCCAAATAAAACCTGTCTTTTGATAAAAAACATAACCATTACAGCCAGGTCTTTGAAGAAAATCCTCATGTTCCCCTTTCATTCAGTGAATGGGACTTCAGGAGCAAGAGGATTTGGAGTGATTGGTTTGTCCCATCGCCTACCCCACACACTTCCCACGCAGCCGCTACCCACAGGACTGTGACTGCTGTCCTGCCATGCTCTGAAGGGCTGAACGGCTTCAAGAGCCCCATAATTTAATTGGCGTGACTTTGGGGATATTAAAAACATGGAAGGAAAAAAAAAAAAAAAGAGAAAAAATCAGAGATGGCTCCAGTAGTTTATAATGCTGCCAGAACCCTTGAAGGAATTTATGACCTCATTATGCACAGATGGGAATGCATTATTTTATACATTGCTAATGTTACAATTCTGTTGAATAATAGAGCTTTTTAGTGTGTGAAAAGCTCCTCTACAGCACCTTTTGAAGGTAGCTGATAAAATACGGTCAGAGAAAGCCGATTATTGACTCCAACAAAGCTGTTACCCTACTCTATGAATCCTCCAACCCATTCTTTCTCTGAGCGAGCTACCAGCTGTCTGTCTGAAAGAGTTCTTCTCAAATAGAAATAAGGAAAGAAGAAGGAATGGGGATCTAACCCCAAGCTGCATGGCCTTCCTTATGGCTCCTGTACGCTGAGGCAGGCGTTCGTGAGGAGACACTTCCGATGGTTCTGCCCATGACACACGCCAAGAACATACCCCAAAAGCCAAGGGTGAGGAGAGGCGAGCTGGAAAGAGCTGTGTGAGGAATTGCCAAATTCCATTACATTAATGAGTCCCATCAATGCAGTGTCTGCATACCACAAACAAACAAATAAATAAATAAAGCCCTAGCAAAAGACTATTATAAACTGTTGCGTGAAATAACAGTAAGAATCCTATTAATGACTACGTCATCCAGATAAGATAATGAAGCCAATTTTAAGATTTACTAATGTGTATTTGGTCTGTCAAAGTTTAATTTTCTAAACAAATTCCTTTTCCCTACTCATTTTTATCCCCCGATCCCATTTTAGAAATAAGCTCTCATTGAGAAACAAAAAAAAAAAAAAAAAATTGTATTTTCTGAGGATTGTAGATCTATATGGTGAATCTCTCTTTGCTGTGGAATAACCAGCGGCTTAAAAAGAAAAGAAACAGATGAGAAACACAGAGGCATCTGAGAATAATGATACGAAACCCTTGTGAAGCTGCTGGAAGAATCTCCGCTTTCCAGGTTTCAGATCCTGTTATTGTCTCTTTAGCTAGAAAAAAAAAAACATTCTTGAGGAAAATCTTCGTATTTGGCGAAATGTTAAGGAAAGGATCAAAGGGGAACCCAYGTACATATGCACATTTTGAAGAGTATTTTGATACACCTGCACCTGCCCATAGGGAAACAGGCCCATCCAGACCCTCAGCAAACTGTGGAGTTAAAATTCTTCTATACGTCTCCTTCAGGGGCAGATGCTAATGGTACATTCCCAAGAAATAATTCTTGATCACTTGACRATTAAAAAAGTTAAAACTAGTAAGTTGTGAGCAGGAAATCAAAGTCATGAACAAGAAATACCTACAAATCCTTAGATATAATGAAGCCCAAGTCTTGGCTGGCTCTACAGCAGATAAATGAGAAAAATATGTTGTTTTGCATCAACATCTGTTGGCAGAAAATACTTTTTGTGATTTGCAGGTACTAGCTGTAGCAAATTCACTTTTGCTTCAGCTCCACAACCTCTGTAGCCAGGCACTGTGAATTACTGGGAATTGTCCAACTGACCAAAGAACTGTCTGAGATGAAAGCTTGACCCCTGCTCACATCAAAGACGTGATCAAGACAAAGATCAAAGCTCAGTGAAGCTCCCACTGGCTTCACCAAGGCCACAATGTTTCACTCCAAGCTCACTTCCCACAGACAGTTTATTTGGCTGATCATTAGTCTCCCTATAACAGTCACTTAGCACAGTCCTGCTCAGTTTGCACTGAAAGGGACACTCTCATCTAATACTTTACCCAGCTAAACTGAGATCAGGGCACCCCAGTTTAATCCACATTTAGTAAAGAGAGAAGGGCAGATATCACCAGGATGCAAATCAGGAAACCTTGACCAGAAACCTGCAGGTTGGGAAGGTGAAGACGGGGCAGGTTATCATCTGCTCAACTGCTATATGTGAAGTGGTTGCCTGTCATAAATATAGTTCTTAAAGACAATTTAAAATGGACCCCATGATTCACAGATAGAAACTAGAGGCTTGACCTCAGCTCTGGTACGAAATGACCTTTATGTGAAGGGTCCTCACTAAGGCAGCGCTGAGTGGAGCTGTTTGTAAATCTTTTCTTCCATATGACAAGCAGATCAGATCTCTTCTGTTTTGCTCTGCAGTAAAGCTTAATTCTTTATTTATCTGTTAGGAAAATGCATTTAGGAAAATAACATTATTATGAAAAACTGTTCATTAGCAACCCATCTGTATCCAGTGGTGTAAATTTATGCATACATTTACCATTAAAGGAAAAAGAATAAGTAACTAAAAGCGAGGTAAATCTGCTATGTAAAGGCATAGAGCACTAGAAAGCTTAAATTCACTTGAGAAGTTACACATCATGCTCGGTCTAGTCACACACAAAGCTGTAATTTTGTTAGATTTAACTGWTTTTCATCTATGTGAGTACGTACTGCAGTATTTTTCTGAGAAATATTTCTGTGAAACTTAATCCCTTTGCATCATCTGTGCCRTTCTGCCAACAGCTTCACCACGCCAAACGACTTCACTTCCAGAGGGACTGACAAACAATAACCCTGTCAGTGCAAGTGTGGGCAGATCCCCYGTGTCCTTCCCCGTGGAGGGGACGGAAGAGGCAGCTGGAGCGCGGCTGGGAAAGGACCTGAGCAAGGCACAGGCCGCTGAAACATGGATTAGGGAAGAGGAAACAGGAAGGAAACAGTGCAGTCCATGGGCTCTTCCACTGCACGGGGATGCTGATGYCCTCAGATTAAAGAGTCTTAAAGAAATATACTTCTTTATAAAAAACATCATCCAAAACAGTTTAGACTTGCACTAAATCTCCTCCTTCATTTCAGCAACACTTTTCTCCCTGTTGATTGTGAAAGTATAAGCTCATTATGCACTGTCCAACACTCATCAAGATTGTCATGTATTAATTTTAAAACCTAATATTGTATTTCTTCCTTGTGATAAAGTTTCTCAGGACGGAGAGCTAGAAATTACTTTAGCATGGCAATTTGTAAAGAAGATTAGCCAGGCAAAGTGGATCTGAAGAGTTTGTTTCTAATTATGTCAATAAATGAGCTTTATGGGAAATTCTAATAAAAAGTTCCAATAATCAGGTGATTCATGTCAAAATAAGCTCTAGTATTCTCCACTTTCAGGTACAGTATCTATTCCGTTAAGACCTATAGATATATCTGTGGCAAACACTGGAGCCCTAAAGTAACAATGAACATTTATTTTATTATGCCAGTTATAAAATACACCCATTTTGTGCTTCCATTGGAATCCCATACAACCCTGCCTTAGACCAGAAGGAGAAGAAGGAGAAGCTTACATCCCGTCAGGGAAGCTGTGTTACCAAGCCCCGTTCCACAGCTCCRGGCTCTGAGCACAACAGCAAGAAGCAACAATGTCAGAATGACTGACAAGTCATCCAGGAAGCCATTTTTCCTCACTATCAGCTCTCCAACCCCCCCAAACTACAGGATCCAGTGAGAGCAAAGGAAACACAGCTCATGTCACGCAGACTCAGCCGCAGCATCAATCCCACAGGTGATTCCTCCTCTCCACACACGCTGGCATTCACCACCTCCATTTGGATCTGAGTTATCCAAGCTCTAACACAGCAAACCAGAAACAMACACCTGAACATCGACAGAACCATCCCGTGCTTTGTATATGGGCTCCAACATTGTTCCTCGAGACTACTACCCACTCGTGCTCTTGTATCTGTGCAAAGATCTCTGTGAAGAGACTACTGGAGTATCCCTGCCCAGATACACCCTTGGAGAGGTGGCATGTTGAATTCAGAACTGCTCTGAATCAATTCAGAATTGATCAGAATTCACAGATCAAAGACCCAACAGCAGTGGTTTCTAGCCTAGTCAACCTTTGGCCCTGCCCCACATGAACATTATTTTTATAATGCCATTTACTGGCACTTGAGAGGGCATTGGGCCCTCCACCAACTTATCCCAGAAAGCCAGAAACCTAAAAAGATAAATAATATACCATTTGCTTTATCCTTACTTTCTCATTCAAAAGGAGACACAACATAACTACTGGTGTTGTGATTTCAGAGCCTGTGAAGAGCTTACATGTGGGAAGGAATTGCTGATACAAAGCTAGAACTGAGGAAACAAGTTTGACCTTTAATTCTGGGACGGGCTGATACCATCTTGAACGGTTTCTGGAAAAATAAATATATTTCCTTCAGTCAAGGACTTCCCACATTAGAGGTAGCATCAGTCTTGTGTGCAAAGCAGCTATCTGACATTAGYCATGAAAGAGAAGAGATCTCAAAGGCAGCAGGACCAGCCATGACTCTCAAACAGCAGGAGCTGCGACCTTTGCTGCACTCTCTGCTCCACGACGAGTTGACACAGACAATGGAGCAGGACCACAGTGATGTTCTGTTCAGTAATGACATATGTTGCTAAGTGCCATAGCAGTCTTTCTTGGCTATATGGTTTCCTTTGTACACACAATGCACTGTGCTAATCAATATTATGTATCATGGGTGTGTTTATCGGGTTGGCCAGGGTGCCTCCCACAGCTCGGCTTGCAACCCTGGGCCTGGTTGCAGAGGAAAAATAAAAACTAAGTGCCACAGAGGACATCCCACCGGTACCCAAAGCAGCTTCCCTGGGCAGAATGGATGCAATGGAAAGAGGGGGCAGCCGCTGCTCCCTGCACTGTATCGCGGCCTCTACCCGAGGGAGGGACATCGCCGCGAGCAGGAGCCCACGGAGGCGGCTAATGAGGACTTGGCTGCTGAATGCTCCTTTGATACGAGTTCAACCTCGGTCACGTTTGCTGGCAAAGAAAGCTGAAGGGCTGCTGAACACCCTGCAGGAAAGAGCAAAGTTGTAAAGTGACCTGAAATATTGGAGTGCTYGGAAACTTGTCGTCACTGGGAGCTCTGCGCTCGGGGGAGTGAGTGAGGAGGGAGAAAACGAGTGTAAAACAGGGCCTAGGAAATCCTGATACGTTACCTAGAAGTCCAGTGTCTATAACACTGGGCAGACACTTAGCCCTAACATGACACGGACGTGGTGGCACTGCCGGGAAGGGCTCCGGGGGATCCCAGGAGAAAAAGAAGCAAACCTCAGGAAAAGGAGCAAGAATCCCAGCAAGAGACCTCAGCTTCTGCTCTGTGCATTGCAGGTTGCCACCTGCCCTGCAAAGGGGAGCAGTCTGCACTCAGGACACTCCGTGACTTTAAAACCACACAGTGACCATCAGCACAACTAGTGCTGATACATAAACCTAGTAAACATAAACCAATGCTGTTACATAAACCTAGTAAACACAAACTAGTGCTGATACATAAACCAGGCAGTGAACCTCACGCAACACCCACAGGCCCTGCAGGGCAGACAGGCATTGTCAGAATATTAGGAACTGAAAAAGTCCTCATTTTCTGTAGTTCCAAAAAAAGTACTGGCTTATTTTGAAGAATACCTACTTATTTCTCTCAATTTCACTATGGACAGACAGCAGGCATTTTCTTTGCTTTTCACATACCAGAAGTAAGTGTTCATACGGGTTTTTTGCAACTAATCCCCATTTTATTACTCTCTCTGGCAACTCCGAGGAAATATGTAGCTTATTTTAATGCACATTCACCGAAGATTATAGTAGCTTGCAAGTTATGTGATGAAAGCCCAGACCAGACTCAACATTGGAGCTTTTCCACTTCATTTCATAGGGAAGTTATGCCAGGCTCACAAACATGCCCGCAACAGCAGCCAAGGAAATGCAGGCTAACGCAGCAGCTGGGTTTCACTGATCACAGGTAACTAAAACCCCAAGCCAAGCCAATTTTTGCTCAAGGAAGAAACAAACAGGCAGCTGCCAAAAAGCTCACGAAATCTGTGTTACCCATCAGGTTGGACTCCCTGCTTTCCCAGAGGACCAAAGCCCAGCAGGAGGATCCGACCTCCTCCATCCTCTGCTGAAACGTGGTGAGCGGAACACAAGGCATTTCCAAAAGGATTAAATGTGTATTCAGAGCAATGGCATCTCAAGTAAGAAATACATGGAGTAAGGAGTGGTGGGACACACATTCTGCGCAGGCTGCAACGTGCCTCCCGAGACCTTGGCTGTCACATCTGCTTCCGACTGCAGCTCCACTGTGATAAGTCATCTACAGAGCAGCTTAATCTGTTTTATTTACTCTCGAAAATAGGTCTGACCTAGTGATATGGATTATRGACATTTATGTAAGCCTGGAGTGCTGCTCAAAAAATAAACAGAAAACTGTACACGTTTCTCTATAAATTTATCATCTTTGCCATTAGTACCTGTAGTGCACACACCTGCACAGAGCTGAATCCGCATGGGATCCTCTGATTGGGAAGAGCCAGTGACTCTTGACTTAGGCCTCCTGAGCTAAGAATATGGTCCTSTCTCCATCAAATCATTCATTTCCAGAAGTGCTCTCCAGCAGTGACAGTAACTTGTACATAGATAGTAACATTGTCCAGGTTAGAACACAGGGATCAACCGATAGCTGGGGCATGCGGAAAGTGCAGATTTTTTAAGTTGCAGTGATGTATCTCTGGCTGTAATAAATGATGAATTAATATAAGAATAATTTAAATCCATATTTCAAAATAAACTGTGATACAAAAGAGTTCCTTCATCATTACCTAGATAGCCTAACAAATGAAAATGCTAAATCTGAATCCCATGGTACTTGGTATTTAATTCCTTCAGTGTCCCAGATGCAGTGAGGATCTTGCCATTCAGCCAAAGCAACACATTATGTAGCTGAGAGGATTTAAACACATAATCCCAGCAGTACAGACACTGATATCTAAAACACTCTGGTCTAACCCAAGTAAAGCCACCAGCTGACTCCAAGGGATGGTTCCCAGGCTGGCATCTGCCCAAGTGAGGAGCCTTTGATGGCAATCTGACTGCTTCCTCACTGGGTAACTTGCAGTTACTGCTTCTCCTCTTCTGGTTCCTCTTGCAGAAAAACTTCAACTYATTTCAGGCTGAAAAAAACATTCAAGCACCACAAAGCACTCGCAAAGTGTAGTACATGCCTTCTACCTGGCATTTCTTTTACTAGTGAGGGCCTGCTCACATCACGGCAAGCTACCACGACTTCGTTCACTACCACTCACCAGATGCCCATAGGGGAATCTTACTTTGTGTTTGGAAAGGGAGCCTGCACGGGAGCTCTGCCGAGCTAGAGCAACTCACTGACCTGCAAGAGGCTGCCAGGTGTAGGAGCCCAGCGTACCAAAACAGAAACCATTTTTGTCATTTGATCCTGGTTTCCTCTATAAGCCTGATAGCACTAAGAGATTAATTTCAAGTACTTTTAAAACGTAGGATTTCTTTTGGTAAAAGAAAAATAGATTTCCCTCCAGCCTGCAAGGACACAAACTTCAAGGACTGCTGCACGCTCAGAGCTTCACCACGGGGAGATGTGTGAGGAGGGAAGAGGCAAGACCCAGGGCTCCCATCCCGCTCTCACCCTTTCCCCCACGGGACCCTGTGTCCGACAGCACATTGCTCCTGTGCCCCCTTCCCATCTCTTCCCTCTTTCAGTGTTTATTATGAATGCTATCATTTCCTGTTAGCTTGCTGTGCTATTTGTGCTCTTTTTACTGTTTTATTTACATTTAAACTTCCTCTTCTTTAYAATTTACTGGACATATTTACATTCCCATTGAAGAGCAGCCCCACTGGGCAAAGAGCAGCACACTGGGAAGCTCCCGAGGGCTTCCTGACCAGGGGGAAACAGCTCATTGCAGTTCTATTTTAAACTGGATGTTTGCTAGTTATCTCCAAGACAACATCAGACTCTGCCTTACATGGATCAAGGAGAAAAATCCAGCTCTCCTTCATTAAAAGTGTTTGTCCTATTCTGCCTGAAGCCAGTATACAGTAGACATAAATTTCAGAGCTAATGAATGGTATCTCAAGGAGCTTTACCAGGGCACATTACTGCAGTTCTATCATGAAAGTCATGGCAGGGCACATAACTAGTGTTCTATCATGAAGGTCATTTCTGTATGTGCTGAATCCTGGATAAACATAAGTTTTAAATGCTGGAACGGTGTCAAGGGTTTTATAAGGCTTGCCACCACATTTATTTACTTGTGCAGCAGGCTTGGAAAGAGTCTAAAATAGTGCCATTTGTGTAAATCACTTTGCCAAGCCAGACCTCACTGAAGACCTGTGAATGTTTTGTGTAATTAAGAGGGAACCCAGGAAAATATTAATAATGCATGAGACCTGCCTTATTGATACCACATGTTACTTCTCGTGCTCGACGGGCAGTATCTTCAGCATCACATAGGATGTATCCCGTGGGAGAGGCATCTGAGCAGAGCTCATGGCTTTGTGCACCGCACAGAAACAGTCACTAGTGAACTTTCTGCCAGAGCAAATTCTGATTTCTAACCATGCTTCCTTTGTCGCATCTAATTCCAAGTCAGGAGCACAAAAAATAAACTGGAAAACTGATAACCAGAGTGTAAAGCAAGCACTGATTAACGTCAGCTAAGAGCATGAAAATCCGAGCGATGCGAGCCAGATGTCCTCCTCCTGATCAGTCTTTGTACAAGCCAACAACTGGCTATGTCAGATGTCTAAAACACAGAGTTTGGGCAGAAAAAAGACCTTATAATTTCCTCAGTCTCTATTGTTCTTGTAGTCACATGTCCTATAAAACAAGATTTATTGAAACATGTTCCAACAAATGCTGGAACTGTATATGTATCTTGAACATGTCAGCCCTTGAGGTTCTCTTCTTCACAAAAGCTTTTATGAAGGGAGCCTGATGCCATTGTTCCTGCACTAACCGCTCCCCATCTACAGTCCAGGAGACATTTGCCGGTGCTGYGACGTTTCTATAAAAACCCAAACTCGGGGTGTTTGTGGGAGCTGCAGGCAGGCAGAGGCCTCGGTTGGCGGCGCCGTCCCCAGCACAGGCCGCTCCGCTAGCGAGGAGGCCGCGGAGCCCCGTTCCGCCAGGCCTTTGCTTTGGGACAACCGCTGAATGAAAGCAGTAACTCCGAAGCCGAGCTGGAAGGTTCCCACCTCTCATGGTCCTGCAATGGGTATTTTGGCAGGCTGGACTCTGGATCCAACCGAGCACAAGGACGGTGCTTAGCAGGCCCCAGCTCGCGGCTGCTGCTCCTCTCCTCCTATATATTGGGAGGGCATCAAATACGTCTGAAACACCCCATAGCTTCACTTCTGTCACATGCTGCCGAGCCCACAACGCTTCAGAAAGGAAAATAAAAGCCCAGCAAAGCGGCCACCTGATAGATTTACCTCAGGATTAGAAAATTGCAATTAAGATTTTCAAGGAAGTTATTAAAAGCCCGGGTTAAGCTGAAGTCCCTGTCACTAAACATGACAGAGTATTAAAACATTACACAACGAAGCATAAACAACAATGTGCTTCATTTGTCCCTTTACTTTACAGTCAGCTGAAAGGGTATTTAGGTCATTACACTTAAAATGCCACTGCATTAACTCGTCTTTCAAGCGCCACAGTCTGCAGATACCAGCAGATCCGCTGCCTTTTCCGACTCCTTCCGGGAAAGATAAAGACATCCTAGTTACTGCAAAGGGGGATTTAAACAGAAAAGTTTTCCGTAGCTGTTTTGGTGGCTTCAGAATGTGTTCTCTTAGGTAAGACTGGCTCTGTGCAATGTAAGGACTGATGGCAGGACAGTTTTTGGGGCTGTGTGAGGGGTTTGTGCCACAGGAGACGCGTATGGCAGCTCCGAGATGTGTATGAAGAGCAGCACAAGCAGCACCGTGCAGCCGCGGGGGCGAAACACAGAAACAAGAAAGTTCTGGAAAACACATTCTATAAACTGGAGACAAATCCAGGATTTAGACATATGTCAGGCTTGGAATGAAAAGTAATTCAGAGGAGATTTCCCTGTCTGTATTGTACTTGTCTACATTGAATATTGCTGCAGCATGCATGCCAGCAAGCACTCTTAATCCTACTTCAAAAAATGCTTCATGCAGGGCGGGGGGGATTCCTTCACCGACATCAGGTCACATTTGCTGACCCCTTTCCTTGATGCTTCCAAGGTTCTGCAGAACGGACTAGTCTCTTTTGCTGTTTTAGCTTGCAAAGTCCATCAGTAGAAGCCTTGTGTCCGTCCCCTGCTTCCACAGCTCCTCATTAGCACCTGTGGTGCTCTCATTCCTCTCCAGTTCCCCCACTATTCTCCTCTCCTGTAAAGTCTGGCCATACCGAAGCCCAGATCTAAGCAATGCCTACTRGAACCAAGCCCATGACGTCGGCATCCTTCACGTAGGCCCGCTGCAAATTAGGCATTTCACAGACTGGTACAAATACAGACTCCATTCTCCAATTAATCACGATAACCCAAGGAAAAGTAGAGCAAAATATCACCTTCATATTTACACTGTTTCCTTCTTATGATTTTAAACCTCTGTGGATAAATATATTTCCATTTTAAAGATGCCGTCAGCTTGCCTTACATACAAGGCTTTTGGCCATACTTATACCTGTTATTATGTGAAACTCCATGTCCAAAGGCAGCTATAACACTGCAACTGATAAAAGTGAGCAGTAACTGCAGTAATTTCTGTTTTGAGGATAATGATGTAGCACTATGATGTCCAAGGGAACATACACCGTTTAGCCGCTGCATTCATCAAATGTTTTTTGCAGTCAAGCTTTTCCACTCAATCAGTGTTTTCTGTAGGTGCCTTGTTATGTACTGGCACTGACTAGTAAATATTTTGCCAAACAGACTCTTTCTGATTATAATTATAGGGGAAATAGATTGAACTCTGTCTGCGCCCGTAACTGTGGACTGCAGATGCCTTCTCTGCTTTGGAACACCTGCAAATTGGGCACAGAAGATGTGCAGTAATGAGTCAACAGTCACCAGTAATGTCAGCGTGTTTCACATATGGTGTGGAGAAAAACAAACCCTTAGAGCCCACCGGGCCCTATGGCAGGGTATCTGGAGACACTCGTTGGACTCGTGCTGCAAGCCCTTCTCTCCCTGCATGTCTGGCCGGCTCCCCACGGTCACCGAAGGGCTGTCGGGGTCTAGGAGGCTCCGAGAGGCTTTGCCCGCTCTTCCTAAGAGCAGAGTTTTACCTGCAGGGTGCTCCTGGAGTGCTACATGTTAAACATACAAATGATTGTTTGCCCTTATCTCAAGCATGGAAGAATAGACTCCTTAATAACAGATATGATTTATTTACAACCTGAGTGATTTATTCATATCTTCCATTGTTTTAGAGGAGGACATTTCTTTTACTCCATTCAGCTGGCATTTCCGCACTCGTATCTAAAAACACRTAACTATTTCCAGAGTTTATTTTTCCTATTAGGCTTTGAAAATGTTCAGCATATTCCATATAATACATCTTTTAAAATATCATTTTATGTCCTGTTTTGGATCCTGAGTAGTGGATTACGTGGGAGAAATGAACACAGCGGGCAGTGAATTTCAAGAAGGAATCAAGCAGCATTTCACAATTGAAATCCCTAAATTGGATTTTAAAGCCCAAATCTTCGGGAGGTGTTTCCAGGCAATTTTATTTCTGTCCTAGGCAGGGCCAAGGATCAGACCACAATCCAAAGAAAACACAAGTTGTAAAGACACTTCCCTTGGCTCAAACTCCAAGCTACACCGAGATATTATGAGTAGGGAGAACAACACAGCATGGGACAACCGAGAGCAAGGARGTGCTCACAGACCCAGCAAGCAGATCGACCTTACCTGTGGCCATACAGCTAGGGACCTTCCTCTTTATTTACTGGAAGGTGACCGCTTCTGCATGAGAATAACATACCATATTGATGGACAAATCCACATTTCTAAGGCTAAATTCCCTTTGATGTTAATTGGACGGTCACCCAATTAAGAAAACAAAGTGTAACTCCAGGATAACTGTTTTTCGTTGTACCATTGTAGGGAGAGCCTGACAAGATCCCCTTGTGTCCGACACTAATGCAATTAAACTATATTGCCTGCTTTTGCTGAGTGGTTATTAATCACCTTTAAAGCCAATTTGTGAACTTGGCTTCAAATTCTGTTCTTGTAACAGAATTTGCTGCTCTACTTGGCTTTGTATGAAAATGAAAAAAAATACAGGGGAAAGCATTAGCCAAACAGATGTTGTATCCTCTTTCACAGATTAGCATAATTCAAGACTAYTCCTACTTGCTTCATATAGGAAACTTCACACAGGGTGTTATTTTCACACATTTAATCACCAAGTAAAATCTTGCGCCACTCCAGCTCCTGTTTCCACAATTAAACAAATCCGGACACCGAAAGGAGCATCATCCCATTTTGAAAATCCCCGTTCTTGTGCCAAACACTTGGTGTAGCTTAATCATACAGAATCACTCCAGGGCTTTCACTGCATAAATAGGAGTATGATATTAAGTGACAAGTGACTACAAAAATGACACGGTAAGCCTGATGGTTTCAGGTTAGGTTTTCCCTTGAACTACTGCACTTAACAGGTTGTATATACAAGATGTATACTGAAAGCATTACTKGAGTTGTTCAAAAGATTTCATATGCCTAAACAAGCATACATTTCCTCTGACTTCACTGAAGCTAACAGAAGCATCAGTTCAACTCCATTATATTTATTTTATTTTAGGAATTCAAGGCCAGATTCAATAAAAACTATGTGATTTCAGTCTGTGTGAAGAAACATTAAAGCAACAGTATTATTTAAGTTAGCTCTGCCTAATTTTTGAGCAACAAACGCTAATTTCCTGCTGGTCCTGGTTTATTACAACTTATCCATAGGAATTGTGCTTTAAAACACTTAAGTCCACAGAATATCCAAATCTGGAGCTTGGATTGTAATGCACACAGATTTTATTAATTAACTAGTCCTGAGAAAATAGATGGGCTAGAGAAAATATATTTGGACTGTGCCTTCAGGATGAGAACACAGTTTGCACTCCAATTGAAGGCCAAATCAGACCTCACACTCAAATATGCTCGGAATGAGGTCGCAGGCAGCTGTTGGGCTCAGATTCCTACCCTAAGTGACAGAGAATACTTGATGTTTCCATCATTTCTTGCCAAACTCAAAGGAACACTCTCAAGTGCCCTGGCTTTGGATCCAGGGAGTGACATCCTCGCCCTGCACGTTTTTGCCTTACACCTGCAATGATGGGGCTCTTTGGGGCAGTGATTCCCAAGGAGAAGAGGTGCTACTGCAAGCTGGGCACAAGCAGCCGTGGGTTCTGCACCCCTGCGGCCGTCCTGCTTCCTCACTGCCACTTACTGCATCGTTCGGGCTGAACAGATGAATAAATGATATTCGTGACATGGCCGGGCTTTGCTTGCAACRGAAAGGTTTCTTTCCTCAGTAAAAGCCCAAACAAAATACACGTCCTAATTGTACTGCCCATCCTACCAGGCCTCCATGTCTCTCCTCAGAGAATGGGATGAGAACCTCTGTTTTTTTTTTATCAGTTTTACAAGTCCTGGGTCTACTTTGAGGCATGGGATGCATGCAGGAGCACTGCATCATTCCCAGCAGAAACTTCTCCACATCTGCACTTCTCCCAGGATTTTACCTTTCTGCGTTTTCACTTGTGCTCTGGCATATGGATTTCTGCTTCACCCTCTTTCCTAGATTTACCCATTCCCAAACTTTGAGGGCTATTTCCTAACTTGGCTCTTCTATATGAAGAAAACTTCTATATGAAGTTTTTGCTTACACTTAAAAGTTTTTGTTCCTAGGAAAACTTGAGGGCACATGAAAGCTCTTCCCCTGCAGTAAAAATCTTCCATGGGAAATCCATAGCCACATTCCCTTCTGCATCAGCCCCAGGAAAAGCAGCAACATACTGCCAGCAACAGCAGGGCAATGCAGATGTAACCCATGGCCAGACGCGTGCCCTGAGGAAGTCAGATTCAGCCCAGGTGATCAGAGGAAAAACCCTGAATGCAAAAATTATACACTGACTTGTGTGCCATGCTGGGGCAGTTTGTCCTTGAATCACATGAGAAATGAAAGGATTCCACAATGAGTTTTGGAGATTTCACGTTCTCAAAAACACTTTGACTTGAAGTCAACAGCATCTTTGCTTCCCTCACCCATTTATATTGTTCATCTTTCCCATTTAATATTGTTTTCTTAATTTTCTTTGAAGTGGGTTGTTTGGACTGTATTACGAAATTCTGTATTTGTGGAAAAGATGCCACTCTTCTAGCTTCTGTATTAGCTTCTAACAATCTCAGTTCCCTGTATTGCATTGGATTCCTAGCCCCATTTCTCCCTCCTGAAAAAAAAAAATACTCAATTTGGAAGCCATTCCACATGCAGAATTCCCTCCTGGATTAACAAGGCTGATGTCACCACTGTGTAATTCTGGGTTAAGCCACAGTAACTCCCTTGATCTCCATAAAGCTGTAACAGCAGAAAACTCAAGTAACAGAGCAGTGAGTCACACCCAGGCAGCTCTGCGAGGGGAAGGGCTCTGCATGTGTCCGCAGAGGACTCAGCGAATGCTTCTCATTTTTTGCTGGCTGCTGCCTGCATCACACAGTGAAACACGGGTCTAATACACCAGTGCACGCTTAAAACATCTACACAAGCCCCACAACCTGAGAGCTAATTCTGATTCTGTATACAGCAGTGGTCTGAAGCTGCTGGAGATACTACACCTCAAGACAATGGAGTTAACTAAACAATCCTGATGAAAGGAAATCACAGCGTATTAAGCTCCACTGAAATAGTGTCCCCTATCTGCCTTTCTCCTCTGTTTGGTACCCGAGCTACAGCTCCTTGGAACAAGCTCCAAGCAACGTGTTTGTGATTTCAAGCTAGGAGCAAACCAGGGGATCCGCTTTGCCCGTGGCTGCAGATCCAGGCGATGGAGAGGGCCCATCCATTCACAAACACATTTAACCTTCCCACTTCCAACAAGCTTTTCCTCTGATCCCTTGTGCTGATGGCCTGGTAGCCAACACGAGCACGGGGAATGTCCCAGCTTTAGACCCTACCAACCTCCGATGTAATGTGCATCACATAGGTCTATTTAAAGCACTGGTAAATGAGCCAACAGACTCCTGTCCATGAGCATTACATCACACGCTGCCAGCTTTCTCCGAGGCTATGGAAAGCTGTAACGTGCTCTCTAATGAAGTGCACGGCATGCTCAGGCCATATGGCACGCTGGGACTGTACGGCACAACCCTCTGTTCGTGGGAATAAATAATCAATATCTGACACGTGTAACCATCGCATGTTTATGTGATGTTATGAAACAGCTCCCCAAGAGAACACATGTAAAATAAACAGGGGGAATGTTATTGCTCACTCTCTTGCGTGCTTGTTGCAGTTTTGTTTATCTGCCATTTTTTAAATAGTTTGTACTAATCACCCAAAATGCCAACATATTTTTATTTTCCCGCTGTGTCCCAAAGCCATTGCTGCTGTGGGAATAAATAGAAGGCAATTGGCCACTATGATTTCATTTCAAAAGCTGCAGCTGCTAATTACCCGTTCTGAAAAGCAAACATAGCTGTTTCCCATATCTGCTCTACATTTTCTCATTTCCAAATATGAAACTACAGAAACCCACGGCAGTTAATATGTCAGGTTTTATTTACATAGCTCTTGGGTCACCATGTGGAGCAGCATCCCTACCCAACCTCGCGGATTATAAAAGGATTTTGTCGAAAGATAAAATGCTGGAGAATGGGTTAAAGTATGTACATAAATTTAAACAAACATATAAACAAAACCCAGAACACTTGGACTATCTCTGTGCATTACGGTAAATGAAGCAGTAATCTCATAATACCCGCGACAATGAGGTCTCTCCATTAGCTAATAGCCCTTTTTAAACACAGCCTTATAATAATTCTGTCAACTAAACCAACAGTTTTAAATGAGTGCACGCACATGTGCAGAATCATCCCGAAAGGTCAATCTGCAAGGTAGAAAACGCAGCACGTTGTGTTTCCCTGYCCTTTTTCCGCTGTGACGTTTCGAGCGGTGGCAGCCGCGTCGCCCATCGCACCAACCTGCCCTGCAGAGGAGCCTGGTCCCTCCAGACCCATGCGAGGAGCCCGCTGAGGGGCCAGACCTACCTGGAACAGCCTCAGGAAGGGCCAACGCTTCCCGCAGCCACACATTCCYGCTCGGAAAACCCCGCTCCGCTCAAGTGGAGGAGGAGGATGCGGCTCCTCAGCCCGAGCGCGGCTGCTCTGCTGCTCCTTGTCAATATTTAACTAGTTTGTCAAGAGCGGTTGTGTCACCTGTCCCCAGCACTGCTGTCCCAGCTCCGTGGCTGGGCTTCCAGCACCRCCTCCCACCAAACACCGGCCTCTCACCAGAGCGGCCGCCTTGACCCACGAGGCGCCCGGATTGCTTCCTCCCCGCTCTACCCCGTGGAGGTGACAGGTTCTGCAAACCAGGGAGCCAAAGGGAARCTAATACTGTGGCTCGGCAGCCGCAACACGGTCAGAACAGCCTGGGTGCTTTTCTTCTCCTGCTTCATGGACATTTCCATTCAATCCCAGGGCATCTCGGAGGCACAGGCAACCCGTCAGCGCAGCCCGCAATGGGACGGGATTCGGCTCTCCAGGATCAAGGCACTAATACTATTAAGCAGCAGAAACAACGATGCAGAGCCTGTCTCGTGCTTCAAGCTACAGCAGTTAACATTAAAAAGTCCATTATTACCAACCCACAGTGATATTTTCTCTTAGGAGGTAGAATTTTTTAAAGTAGGGCAACAATGTTGCTGCTATTCACTGGGGGAAAATTTCAGCTTTTAACACCGAACTTTGCTTATTCCAAGGGAAGGAATGTGAAAAGGTCAAAGGATCCAGAATATATAAAATTATTCACCAAGGATCTCTTTTTCCCTGTCCTCCCTCTACACTTTTTCACAGAAAAGGTTATTTGGAGTCAAAGAGGTTAGTCCAGTCATCCCAAGGGAGAAATGGAATTCTCACYGCTTGACAACATTGCAAAATAAAGCTAATGACAAGGACAAGAAGGTGCAGTTTCCTAACCCAGTTTCCCAGCTCAGTTTCTGTAAGTGTGGCTACTAGACCAAAGTCTTTGAAGATACACAATATTTATAGCCCTGCAAAGTTAGATTACTGATGACTAAACTGGGTCTGACAACWCAGTCAGTGCTTGGAAATACTCGGATGAAAGGTATTATAACAGTGCCGGGCCCAAAGTCTGCAGAGTGTGGGTATTTTGGGCTCCCTTCTCTGGATTTGGGCAGGGCCAGGCTGCACTAGCACATGTAGGCTGGAGACAGCGCCAGCCACATCCATCCCGGAGCTGGATGGATACTGGGGGCAGCTCTGGGGTTCCCAGCACCAGAGGAATGTGGAGCTTCTCGAGAGGGTCCAGYRTAGGGCAACAAGGATGATTAAGGGACTGGAGCATTTCTTGTATGAGGAAAGACTAAGCAAGCTGGGCCTGTCTAGCCTAGAGAAGACTAAGGGGGGATCTGATCAGTATGTGTAAGTAACTGTAGGGGAGGATGTGAAGAGGATGGGGCCAAAGTCTTCTCGTTGGTGGYCAGTGGCAGGACAAGGGATAATGGGTATAAATCMAAACATAGCAAGTTCCTTCTCCATATGAGGAGGAACTTCTTTCCTGTGAGGGTGACAGAGCCCTGGCACAGGCTGCCCAGGGAGGTTGTGGAGTTTCCTTCTCTGGAGGTCTTCAAAACCCGCCTGGATGCCGCCCTGTGCCCCGTACTGTAGGTGTTCTGGCAGGAGCAGGGGGGTTGGACTAGRTGATCTSTAGAGGTCCCTTCCAACATCAACCATTCTGGGATTCATTCCAAACCTCTRGCCCCCAGAGCACCGCTGGCTGTGYCCAAAACTGTCACCAGATGGTTTAAGGTTAAGATACAGGGTCTTGTCCAGCATGAGGTGCCTTAAGATTATCAGAACCTGACAGTTGCTCACTCCCGCCCCTCAGATTACAGCTAATATCATCAGCCAGTAAAATCACATATGCAATATAATTTTTTTTTCAGCTAGACAGGGATTCTCTTACCCCACATGCAGCCTCTTGAACAATCCAGCTCCCCACCTCCTTCCCTGCTGCTCCTCTGAAACTCGGGCACGCACTGGTATCCGTGCCGGTCCTTCAACAGTCAGGAGCTGCTTGGCAGCCCCGCTCCACGCGCGGGCGCTCCCTGAAACCACTGCAACACTCCTCTTTCCCAGCAAGATATTTTTGCCTTTGATAAATATTAACTGACATGCAAGAGTCAGAGCGAAAGCAGCTGACCCATATTCCCTGACTGGAGGAGCGGGGAGGAGAGGAAGTTTTCCTTGATGCTATCGGGAGAGGTGCTCAGCTGCTAGGAGCTATGGACTAGATCCCGAAGTGAAAGCTGATTTCGCGGCACTGAGCCCAGCGGCCCCGCGTGTGGCATCAACAGGCTGACAACACCGCCTGTTAATGCGGTTAGTTACTTTTATTAATGGGTTAAAGAAAAAGCAGAGACATTCCAATTATGCCTTATTTAAAGCCGCCCATTTATCAGCACTCGGAGGCTCTGCCAGGCGGCCGGGGTGGCAGGGAAGGTTGCGCCTTCGCCGGGACGTGGTGGGGCGGTTGCCAGGATCACTGCAGAGCCCGCACGCTTGGCCACGAGGCCACTTGCAATATGACTGTAACATCGGTGAAAATGACCTAAAATAAGCAGATCTGAGCAAGAATCTTTAGCAGCTCTCTATTTTTACAAAGGTCAAGAAAATGCTAAAAATGCTGCACATCAGGAAGTCTTTAGGAAAAACTCTGTTCTTGAGCCCCCAAAGCTCTTTCCTGCGAAGCTAAAGCTCTGCTAGTGATTTCAGGCTGGGACTGCAATTTGGGTGTTTTGTGCATTTTTTTGTGAAGAAATTCTTTGCTTCCCAGTTTGCAAACAAAAAGAGGAGCATGGGGAAAGCGAAAAAACTCAGGCTCCACCTAGTCCTTTAAGTCATATAAAATACTTCAGAGGTCATATAAATAATATAAATATTTATATATATATTTTATATATATATATATTTATATTTTTATATATATATATAAAGATATATATATATTTATATATATATAAATATAAATAAATACTTCAGAAGTCATATAAAAAGCTTCAGAGGAAACCACTACAAATCTGGTATACGGGGGAAAAAAAAATCTTTGTTTCCTTAATGCAATGTGGATGCTTATTTATTTATTAATTAAAGCACTGAACGGGCGTCCCCAGGCGAGCTGTTGAGGTTGCCCACACGAGTAGCTTGCCACATCTGCTGCCGTCTCCCCTGACGGGTTGGGAGCTGCATCCCGAGGCCCCATCCCGCCCTGCCCCACGCGGGGCTGTGCACGGACTCGGCATCTTGCATTGCCGAAAACAGTTGAAGTATTTATACCTTGGAGGCTGTTTTTAAGCTGCTCGAGAATCTCCGCTGTTTGAATAAACTCTGACCTCCGGGTGCCACTGCAGAAGCCTCGTCCTTCTCCTGAAGCCCATTTACGTTCGTYGGTGGTTTCTGCACCCACGCAGCACCAGCCCCTTCCTGGCTGGTTCCCAGCACAGCAAATTTAACTCACACATTCATTGGGGACCTCAGCGGTATCAGGTAAGCTCTCACCATCCCGCAGTGATTGCTGAGCTCCTTCTGCCAAACTCCCACTGCCCTCAGTGGAAATTTGGCCGGCACCAAGTGAAGAAAACCTGGATCACGCTCCGTGTTTGGGAGAAAAATGAACTGTCTTGGTAGCTGCCACATTCATGTGCCAGAAATCGCTGTGCGGGATTTTAAAAGGTGCTCAGCTTTGGCCTGTGTTCCCAGAGAAATCAGTCAGTGATTAAACTCCCACTGACCTCAGAGGGAGCAGAGTTAAACTCGCATTAAGAATCTAGGATCCAAGTGCCCAGGTTTTATGAACTGCACTCCCTACCTTCCCRAGGAGCCTTTTAAACCTTTTTCTCCATTGAGTCTATTGGCAGTGGATCTTTTGCAGTAGATGCTGCAAGAGGCTGAATAAGTACAACTGTTTTTCAGTGTCACTTAAACAAATCGCTTATAATGCCATAGGCTAAATGAGAAGAGGCTGGTTTTGACAAGCTCCTCATGTTCCTCCTTTGTCTTGGAACGTGCTCATTAATCTGCCCATACCGTACAGCACCAGCACCCAGCAGAGCAGCAGCTCCAGCACTGCCATGGTGGCTGCGCCACACAACAAACTAAGCATGACTTTTTCATGAGAAACAATAAAAAATGTTCATCAATTATTAAAGTCTCCTTTTCACTACGTACRGCTGAAAAAACGCACACTTTAAAATAAAATATCTCTTCCCACACGTCATTTACCCATGCACTAAATACTCTTGTTTTTTTACAGTGAGCCCAGCCACACAAATGCCTTCATTAATGCAATGTCTGGCATCCACGTTTCATGATTTTAGGTATGCTATAAGGAATTAAGGAATGCTGACACCTACTGTGTATATAAATGTGCATCTGTGCCCTTAGGCTAACAAATAAATACCTGCCTTTCACAGACCTAGCAGACTCTTAAGCATTTCTGGAAATAAAATAACAAGCAATTGCTCCTTTCCTCCTACCTTGAGCTTATCAGGAAGAAGCAATTAAATAAATTTTCAAAAATCCTCTGAAACTTTACGTATTTTCAAAGCGGACAGTGTTGCTGACGCTCTGAAGGGCACACGGGCTCCAGGGACGCTGACTGTTCCACAGCCCACGCTGCAGCTTGCAGGGTCCCGCAGGACCTTGCTCTGCGCAGGGACATTTTGCTCCAGCATCATGAGGGGTTTCAGGAAGCCCCATCTATCTGGTGCCGGCGGCTGGGCCAGCGTCACATCCCCGCGTGCCCCGGGCGCCTCTGCTTTGCCTCTGCRCCCCTTCCACTGGGGACGTGCCCTGCTTTTCTCAGCATGGACAAAACCCTCCTCTGACTTCCCTGTTCCCACTTTTTCCATTTCCACGGATGCCACGAGAGAACGGGGAGGAAGCCGGTTGCCTCTCCGCTGCCCGTTCCCACTCGTGTGTCCCARTTTCCTGGAAAAGATGCCAATTCTTCCAGGTGCTTCAGGGAGCAGGCAAAGTGGAACCCATAAAAGCATCGCACACATGGGCTTGCTTGTCTCCTCACTGCCCACCCTCCACGGCCTACATGTTCTGAGCACCTCAGCTAGCTCAGCAAGTATTAGCTTCACCTAATGCCTTCAAGTATCAGCATTCCCTTTCAGCAGGAGAGCACGGCTACAAAGGTTCCATAAATCCAAGGTCCAAATGCTGGCCAGCAAAACTGAGCTGAATGTGCGGCTGCAAGAGACCACGGCCCAGCAGCGGGTGGCTGCAGGCCACAAATGCAAAGAGCTGTGCAATTAACAACATGTTAGACCCATAAAATTGAAATCAAACCTTGGTCAGCTGAAGGTCATTAACAAAAGGCTTCCCCGGCTCGGAAGGGCTGATCCTCACCGCTGGGAGCAGCAACGCACTGAGAGGGAAAACRCTCCAATCCACAGGGATTTTGTTTCAGGACAAAAGAAAAAGGATCTGCTGAACACTCTGGTGGGCCTCGCTATAAATCACAGCACGGCTCRTTTTTATATAAGCTATAAATCACCAGAGAAAAAAAATCTTTGTTAATGCAAGCAGCTGCTGTCAATATTTACCACTCAATACCTACCACTCACCTAGTACCTAAGGACAGTTCTCCCTGCACAGATGCTATAGAAAGCCCAAGCTTGCCAGGGTGCTTTGGATGTTGCTTCTATGGAATTTTAACTCAGAGCTCCTTGAAATAACACAGGAGTTTTGCCACCCTAAGGGCATGTCCCAGTGTGGCACTGTAATGTGGCACTGTAATGCAAAGGAATTTGTGAGTAAACAGAACCTACCCAATTCAACCACACTGTCCTACAGCATAGGAAAGAAGCTGAGTTTGGTAGAAATGGGCTGGATTTACCCTACACATGGAATGTGACTTTTAATCTTTGTTTCAAATGTCTACAACCAGGCTACATGAATATATTAAGTTATTCTGTAAATTATGAACAAAACGGCTATTTTAACTCCTGAAGTCATCTAAGAAGTGTAGGCTACTGAGGTATGTTTTCCCTTTTGGTCAGAGATAGTATCAAGGTAACTACAGAAAATGAAATGTTGATGTGTGCATGAATAGCAGGAAAACAAATTCACTTCTCTGGACAGCTCTTGAGTTTATGGGTCTTTTCAGCTTTCAATGTTTTGATCCAATCAAAGGCAAGGGATTCGTTCTCCTTAGTTTTCATACAATAAAAAACACCATAAAGAGTCCAAAACCAGGCAGCTGAGAAGTGTGTATGGCTCCTGATTGAGCACGGGATGGCAGAAGGCATGAAGAAGCCCCCAAGTACCGGCAGAATTTGGTCGGCTCGGTGGGAGCAGGGCTGCAGTCAGGCGGCCGTGCCCTGCTGCAACCCCAAACTCAGGAGCTTCCTTTGGGTTTAGGAGAAACGTTTTGGGACATTCAGTAGTTGATAAGACCCTAACAGAGTGTCCGCAGGGGTGGGTTTGTTTCTAAGTATTTTCTCCCAGTGCTGCAGCTATGGCAAGGCTTAGGAAGCTGTTTCACTGCCAAAATGAGCTGGTTCTAAGGCAACTGAGAAAAAACCTTAACGTCCCTCACCTGGAGGGAGTCACTGAAGAAAGAAAATAATATGGGCTACTTATGAAATAAGTAAGAAATGAGAATCAGAAGAGACTGTCAATCTTGAGCCTGTTAATCTCCACAGAAACAGTTATAGTGGAGATGGAGAAAGAGCAAGAGGCAGAGAGGGAGATTACGTATTCTTGGGAAATGGAGCTCATTTTTGTCTTCTGACTAACATTTAGGATCTGATTCTCAACTGGGATAAATTAGAGCATCTTCAGCGTTGTGTTTGCAAAAACCCTAACATCACTGTATAAACCACATTGCTTGAAAAGAGAAAGCTGGGGTCTGTTGTCTTTGTCTTAACGGTCTTGAGGGCCTCTAGGCCTATTGTTTTGAAGACTCTTCCCAACGTCAGACAGGCAGGGCACTCACTCACACTTGGTCCTCATGCACATTGAGACTGCCTGTAGTTCCCTAAGCCTGGGTCCCAGGGAATCAAAGGAAAACCTGGAAGCAAACACCAGAAGGCATGCAAGGGAATCGTGAGAGCAGTGGCTGCAAAGGCTGTCCAGCCCCGGCACACACGCAAGGAACTATGTGATTTTCTGCCAGCTTAGGACCCAGCCCTTAGTCTAAATATTGCCTCAGCATTTGGTCTCATGAACTAAACAAGCAGTTTCGTCAGGAATTTCCCAACCCAACTGAGCTGGGAGATACTGAAACCCTCCCCTTCAGCCTTTATACAGTCAAAGTTGAGATTTTCTTTTACTTTGCTGTATTTTACTTTGCTCTCCCACGCAGTCAAAAGATTTTAAGCTGCTTAAAGATTCATTTTTCTTTCAAGTAGAGATGCTTGTCATAACACCTAATAGATACTAAACCTGCTCCGCAAATCCAACAAGGAATTGTCCCTCCCCAACTGTCATAGTTTAAGTTAGACAAAAGAGCTCAGAATCATTTTTCCCTTCAAAAACAAGTACAATTTTTGAGTGATTTATCGGAAGTGATTCAAGAAAAGGAAATCAATCTTCACCGCTGTGTGAATTATCTTCCACCCTACTGCGAGCTTTCTATTTTATTTGGCCAACCAAGTAAGTTTATAATAGAGAGAGAGAAGGAGAACAGGCAAATTACACTGATTGCAACATTTACCAGATTCCTTCAGGAAGATGGCAATATTCATAGTATTTTTTAAAACATTARAATGTTGAAAAGGGTTTTCTGTAACCAAGAAGACATCAAATTTCATCTTCTGCATAAGAAGCAGAAGATGGATGTATCAGATCCTGCCCCAGTGCGACAGCCCCAAACAGCAGTGATGAATCTCATTTCTTCAGTTCATTTTCATCCCTACAGTCACTAGAAATCCGAATTTTCTTTGATTTCTGTTCCATCTTGTGCCTGATTGTGCTGCAAATTTAGGGCAAAGAATGAATCCCGACCCTGAGCAATTGCTGGCCCATTTTTAAGGCTGAGGGAATCGACTCTGCATTTTTACAAGCAGCTTTCSTAGGCTGGACACTGCTCTTTTGAAGGCTCGGTGTGTGGCACATGGAAAGGGCAACAGGAAGGACATGGCAAGAGGAATGGGGTGTTGCAGTCAGCTCCCATCGCCCAGCGTGACCCAATGAGCATCGCAATCCTTCCGCTCAAAACTCCCTGTTAAGAATTCATCCTGGGCCCCTATCCCAGCCTGTGCAGGGAAACCATGTGGATCCATCCTACCTCTGCCGAGGGAATTTTCCTAAATCCACATGGATGAGGCGAATGTGCCTTAGGAAGAGGAAAGAACAATTTTATCTGTTTTCAAAGGCTATCAAGGATTTCAATAAAGGGCAATATATGCATTGCTTTTGAATAGCTCATAAAAGTCTGTATTACCATTTGGGGGAAATAAAGCTCTACTTAATCCTCTCTGCTCATTCTCATAGAGATGGATGGGATTTATCTCTGATGGCTCTTAACTGAAAATGAGTCATTATATATCCCAGGAAATAGCTGGGTAATGAAAACTGTCACACCCCGTACACTTACTTTTCTCAGTTTCTTCCTCAAAGAATATTAATTAGCAGGGTGTTCTCAGAGGCTGGTAAATAGAGACAGAACCTCTTCAAGCAACCTGTGAATGCGGAGAGAGACTCTTCCCAACACCAGGCAAACCCACCACCACTCTGCACACTGCCCAGTTCATCCTCATGAACATATCAGGATTGGAAATAAATGACACAACTGTTGTATTTTCTATTAAATGATACAAAGCAGCAATAACAGACTGCTAGGAATGCAGCTAGAGGTCCTTATCTTATCATATTTGTGCCCCATTAAATGACTTTTTTTGCATTTGGCCCGGGATACGGGCACCAGGCCAGATGAGGGCTTGACCTGCTGGAGAGCAGCCCCATGGAGAGGGATCTGGGAGCCCCTGGTGACAACAAGCTGACCACGAGGCAGCAGTGCCCTCGTGGCCAGGAAGGCCAATGGGATCCTGGCTGCATCAGGAGCAGTGTGGCCAGCAGGACAGGGGGACGTCCAGTACCAACTTACTTCACACTGCAGAAGGTGGCTATTTGGAGGTTAGAAAATTATATTTTAGAATTTTTAGAAACTCTGATGCTACAATATTTGACACCACAAATAACTGGAATGTGTCTCCCAAACCGAGGTCCCCCACATGGCACAATTCTGCTTTATTTACCTTACCAAAATGCACATAAAGAGTAATTCACCCTATTTTTAGGCTTGTCAGACAGTCATCTCTCATTTCCCTCTAACCCTATCTCTGCTGGCACTGCTTCCTGAACTTTGCTAATTAGGGCACTGAGCTATATACATGGACATATAAATATAGACCAGATATAAAGACCTTGTGTTCCTAGGTTTTAAGAATACTCCTAAAAATAGATGCTAATTGTGTCTCATACAGAGCGCTGTTCTCCGCATTTCCTTCCGCGACGCTGTATTTGTGAGCACGGCACAAACAACGATTCTGCCATCGCAAATAACTCAGGTCAGTCCACAGGATAGCAGGGATGCCAATTAGATGTGTTTCTTCCATCAAAGAGAGTTTCTCGGGTTTTAGTACTTTGATGGAGAAAGAATCTTAGTCCTGATGCAAAAGCAAGTGAAAAAATCTCTTGTCTTCCACATTCACGGCCCTACGAGCTCATTTTGCACCCCCTGCACCCTGGTTCGCGGGCATGTGATTGCTAAAGGTGGTATCCTAATTTCCAAGTGCTGGAAAACTCTTTTATTGAGATGGAGGTACCATAACTGCGAGTGTATTGGGGCCGTAACACGTCCTTACATCTTCTGCCCTGGAAAATATGCAAGTCACATAAATTAGAACTCCAAGGCATATCCAGTAATATTTGTTCTGTTTTAAAAGGTCATTAGAAGATGAGCAAAGGCTGAGGGAAGGCTTTATGCAGCGGATAACACAGCACAGATGTGATGCTTCTTGGTGGATGATCCACCCGGTCTTTAAGACCAGCAGCTAAGCCTCCCGTTTTCTGTGTGAGGTAACTGAGCAGTCACTGCCCTGCTCCAGACCTGGAAAAAAGGGCCAGGGAAGGCCTCGTGACCCRCAGGACATCAGAAGAGCCACAGGTAAGGTTAAAGATGATTTAGCAGGCAGCCCACGTGCCARCAACCCGAATGAATCCCCTCCTTGATAGGAGCCCGTGCTCCAGTCAGGCAGGGCCGGATCCTGCTCCATGCCAATGGCAGTGGATTCCTGCCATACTTGACTCCAGGTCCATACGGTGACACACAGGCTGCTACATCCCACTCTTCCAGCAGGGATCCCAGGGATTCCAGGGATTTCCACRTTCAGCCTTGTCTTCTTCCTTCCTCATCCTCTTTCTCCTCCTCCCTCCGCTCTGTTCCTTCCATACTTTGCCCCACTGCTCTTTCCTTGCAGAAGGGAACAATATTAGTGTTCTCTACCCTGCTGGGTTTTAAATGCTACATAAAATGCATATCAAATGCTCCCTTTCTGTAGTTGCTCAGAGATGGTCCAAAACTGTAGATCCTCRAGGGTTTTGCCATGAATTCACCAGTAAGTTGCTTAGTTTAGAAGTTTTGACTAAGAAACTCAGATACATAATTTGGGTCAGGACACTCTGAGGGTAACTGCATATTCTAATTATTTAATCTAAGGCCACATTTGACTGTGTTACTGTGAGAAAAACATGTTTTATTATTGTTACCTTTTTGAGCCAACAATCCCACTCAAAGTAATTCCACTATCTTTCTGTTCAAACCGAAAAATTGTCAGAAAAATGGTAACTGTGGAATTTGTTGMTGATGCAAACTCGGATATTTTTCGGCTCTGGAATGACAGGCSTCATGGTGATAATCAAAAGCATCAAAATGATGGTGGAGAATGAGGACATAATAAACAGGAATCCTTTACCCGAGTATGAAAGCACAGGGAGCCCTGTGAAGCACCAAACTCTTATTCTCACAGCCACACTCCTTAGGATTAGCAACATCTGTGTCCTTTCCAAAMTGCAGTATCGCGTCTGTATTCCAGCATGCAATTCCCAGTGGATTCAGTGTATACTATTGAGGGCAGAAGAGGGCCAAGGTGCCCCTTGACCGGTGCATCCAATTCCTACAGGAGAAAGGCCCAGGCAGCAGCTAGACCTTGAAGGGCAGGTGTGCAACAGAGGACGTCTCTRGAGCTGCATCCACCTGGGTAATTCCCCAGCATTGATACTTCAAACACAACAGGTTCAGAGGAAAATACACTTGCCAAAAACAACAATAGCTTGGCTTAAAATCAAGAGCTGGAACCTGCGAGGTACTAAGTGCTAATGTTCTTCTTGAAGTGCTTCCTGTTTTGATGAATACAGCGCGGGACTCGAGTGCTATCAGGTAACAGGAGGACAGCTGAGAAACAAAGGTGTGAAATGCAGCCTCGCCTGAGGACTGGGGCTTAGGGCCATAAACAAAAGCGGAGTCAGGACACGGCTCACAAAGCACCACTTGAATAATGCGAGTGAATGAGCTGCACAATGAGACAGCTTGTGTGCAGGGAGAGGGAAGCTTCTATTTGAAAAGCTCACGAGTGCCTTTAGGACCCGTGCTGGGAATCCTGAGCTATTCCATGCCCGGTAGGTTCCGTGTGCTCAGATGTATCCTGCTCTGGGATACATCTGGGATACAACAGGGTCACTGAGCCTTTTTGTACAATGCTGATTGAGCCTAACTTACTTACGCAGTTGCTAGCAAATACTACATTTTACTCAGGTTCTTCTTGTGTGTAATCCAAAGCARCTGCTGGGATTCACTTCTATTTCTGCCTTTCCTCATTCTTTTATTTGGAAAGCATCTTTATTTTGACCAGGAAAACAGAGGCAAAAGAGGGAGCCCGTTTTATGTATCACTTGTGGACATTCACTCAACATAGGCTCAGCTCAGCTGAGCTCAGCTCAACTTTCTTCAGTATCTCATTTCTCCAGCTAATAAGAGGCC